>NC_141699.1:732569897-733003443 GCF_964263255.1 Lissotriton vulgaris
CATGAAGGTCATCTTGTTTACTGGAGAACAACATAAAAATTGAAGGTTACCAAATGAAACGTGCACATACAACTTCTTCTACCAGAAGCACACGATTCAAGCATCATTATAAAGCTCCAACCTTTGATTCACCTCCCATGTAGTTGTAGTCTAAAATGTATGCTGGTTTATGCATGTCTCCTACCTGTCCTCAGATAGTCATGGGTGAAGTGCTTTAATTGTGAATAGTCGTTAAGGAAAATTGCACCAAGAACAGTGCTCCTAATAGAGTACCAAAGAAGCAAATGTAGAAAGCAACAACCGAAATAAAGAAGAAAAAGAATTAGAGCGTTTAAAGAAAAATACAAACTGCACAATGAGCTTTCTACAATGTAAAAGATACCGATACTTGGCAGAGACAGATACACCAAGGAGCAACTGCACCTACTCCACGTAGTACACATACATTTCGAAGCGCAATACAATGAATGAAATTATGCTGTAAGTATTGCAAAGTAAAAGAAAACACTTCTAGCAGTATAATGCTACAGAGGAGGGCATCCAAGAATTACGGATATCTTATTCACCATGGGGTTCTGAGTGACATGAAGAAGGCAATGAGAGCAAAGCTCAAGTTAACTATGATGTCACTCAGAACACCAAGGTGAAAAATATACCCATATATATATATATATATATATTACCTACTGGCGGTCGCCAGTAGGTATATATAGTTAGGATTTTTTCTCTATGGGATTTTTGAAAATTCTATGTCTAATAACTTTGGCGTGTGTGGACGGAATTGGCTGAAATTTTCAGGAAAATGGAACATTTTGTTTCTGAGCAGCCCCTGACAATTTGGGGGGGTTTCATCAAGGGGGGGCCGAGAAAAAAGGGGGGTCCCAAAACGGGTTTTTCCCATGTTAATTTCCATAGGGCGGTTGGCCTCACTTTTAGCTTGAACGGCTGAATGGATTTGCACGAAACTTGGCAAAATTGTAGGGACTGTTAGCTCGATGTGCCTTTGCTAGGTCTCAATATATGTGCTCCAGTGGATTTTGAGTAATTTAGGTTCAAAAAAAGATATATATCTGGGCGGAGCCTAACCACACATCTGATCTGATTGGCTGTCAGCACTTCATCCAAGAAGTGTTGGCAGCCATCTTGGGACCAATATACATGATAGCACCTCGTTAAAAAGCATTGTAGTTAATAGAGGGTTTTAGGACTTTAGTTACATTATAAATCATTTGTTGATGGTACCATACTCGTTTTAGGAATTGTGGTGGGTTCTAAGGTGATTTTACCATGTGAAAAAACCTTCTGCTGTGATATCATGAATATTGTTTGAAAGAAAACTAATATCTCATGATTTTCCCACAGTGGTTTGGAAGGGGATCTATAAGCTAAACTGAAAGCATATTTTCTGTAAATTCACATTATCTTTCTCAGTCATGTGAAAATGAAGTATGACATTCTCAGTAAAACATGTACATCCAACAAGGACAGAGACTGTCAGTTGATTCCTTTGTGTTCTACTGCAGCCTCCTAGAGTGTTCTAAAGAACAACTAGAGCGCTAACAGTCCTACTTATTACAAAGGTATGGCACACCTGAAGCCATCTTGATTGGAATAAAGTGGTAACTCTTAAAACATTTAATTTAAAAAGAAACAACATGAGGGGGTATATTTTGCCATAGAAAGTATGATTAGTGCTGCAGAATGAAAAATTAGGGCACATTTTGAGTGACTTCTCAAATCCTTTTCTATTTCATTAAAACATTCTGACATGCAGTCTCCCAAAATGGCCACCAGAGACAAAAGAGCCCAAATGTAGCCCAAATATCACCCAGATGTAGCCCAAGTATAGCCCAATGACAGAATGTCCCAGAGTGTTCTAAAGAACAACTAGAGCGCTAACAGTCCTACTTATTACAAAGGTATGGCACACCTGAAGCCATCTTGATTGGAATAAAGTGGTAACTCTTAAAACATTTAATTTAAAAAGAAACAACATGAGGGGGTATATTTTGCCATAGAAAGTATGATTAGTGCTGCAGAATGAAAAATTAGGGCACATTTTGAGTGACTTCTCAAATCCTTTTCTATTTCATTAAAACATTCTGACATGCAGTCTCCCAAAATGGCCACCAGAGACAAAAGAGCCCAAATGTAGCCCAAATATCACCCAGATGTAGCCCAAGTATAGCCCAATGACAGAATGTCCCAGAGTGTTCTAAAGAACAACTAGAGCGCTAACAGTCCTACTTATTACAAAGGTATAGCACACCTGGAGCCATCGTGATGGGAATAAAGTGGTAACTCTTAAAACATTTAATTTAAAAAGGAACAAAATGAGGGGGTATATTATGCAATAGAAGGTATTATTAGTGCTGCAGAAAGAAAAATTAGGGCACATTTTGAGTGACTTTTCAAATCCTCTTCTATTTCATTAAAAAATTCTGACATGCAGTCTCCCAAAATGGCCACCAGAGACAAAAGAGCCCAAATGTAGCCCAAATATCACCCAGATGTAGCCCAAGTATAGCCCAATGACAGAATGTCCCAGAGTGTTCTAAAGAACAACTAGAGCGCTAACAGTCCTACTTATTACAAAGGTATGGCACACCTGAAGCCATCTTGATTGGAATAAAGTGGTAACTCTTAAAACATTTAATTTAAAAAGGAACACAATGAGGGGGTATATTTTGCCATATGAATTATGATTAGTGCTGCAGAAAGAAAAATTAGGGCACATTTTGAGTGACTTCTCAAACCCTCTTCAATTTCATTAAAACATTCTGACATACAGTCTCCCAAGATGGCCACCAGAGACAAAAGAGCCTAAATGTAGCCCAAATATCACCCAGATGTACCCCAAGTATAGCCCAATGACAGAATGTCCCAGAGTGTTCTAAAGAAAAACTAGAGCGCTAACAGTCTTACTTATGACAAAAGTATGGCACACCAGAAGCCATCTTGATTGGAATGAAGTGGTAAGTCTGAAAACACTCAATTTAAAAAGGAACAACATGAGGGGGTTCATTTTGCCATAGAAAGTATGATTAGTGCTTCAGAAAGAAAAATTAGGGATCATTTTGAGTGACTTCTCAAATCCTCTTCTATTTGATTAAAAAAATTCTGACATGCAGACTGAAACATGCACTTTGAATACCAGCAGCAGACGTCCCTGGTGAACAGTAGCTTTACTACAGTGATCTAATGTGCAACTAGAGTGCTAACATTCAGAATTTATGGCAAATGTGTGACACATCTGAATGCCTTCTTGATGGAACCAAAGTAAACAAGCATTGAAAATGCAATAGATCTCGCCCTCGTTTAAGTTAAAGCCATTCTGTTTGTAATGAGGTGGCTTTTTAGCTTTGCTTTTATTAGTGTTTTTTCAACTTTCATGTAAATAACATGCATCTGTATGCATATAAGTATATGTATGCATGCATTTATGTTTGTATTTATATAGATATACAGATGATATATGTTTATATATGTATGTATATATATATATTCACTGAAAAAACCATAGGCTATAGACCATATATAGTTAGGAATTAGCATTTACAAAACCTTGAAAATTCACTGAAAAAACCATAGGTTATAGACCATATATAGTTAGGAATTAGCATTTACAAAACCTTGAAAATTCACTGAAAAAACCATAGGTTATAGACCATATATAGTTAGGAATTCGCATTTACAAAACCTTATTTTACTCACACAAAACCATTGAAATTCCATATATAGTTAGTTGCACTAACTATATATCGCGCACCCGCAATCCACTGCTGATGATGTCACATATTACATCATTCATGACATGGTCAGTGACATCACTGATGACATCTCAAATGACATCACTGATGACATCACTGATGACAACATCCAGTGAATGTATGTTTCTGTAAAGTTAAAATATGTCTTACATATTGAAGAATAAGTGGATGTATAAGTGTCTGGATGAAGGATTTAGTAGGTGCATGACTGACTGTATGAGTGAGTGATTAAATGTGTCTCACTGAGTGCATGGGTTAGTGACTAAACTGTCTTAATTTGTGCATCATTATGTCTGTTGTTCTGTAAACTGTTGCATGTGTTGATAAGTA
Organism: Lissotriton vulgaris; assembly: GCF_964263255.1. Classification (NCBI taxonomy): domain Eukaryota; kingdom Metazoa; phylum Chordata; class Amphibia; order Caudata; family Salamandridae; genus Lissotriton; species Lissotriton vulgaris. The sequence goes on from NC_141699.1 coordinate 732,573,998, forward strand.
GCTATATGAGTAACTATATGGGTTATTGATTGTTTGCCCAAGTATTTGTATGGGAGACTGAGTGTGTGTGTGGGTGGCTGGGAGGTGTATGACTCTGTGCATAGATGTGTGAGCAGTTGATTCACTAGATGTATGGTTTCAAAAGTGCATGTGGAAACAGCTGTATGGGCGGTTGACTGTGTGCATGAGTGTATTGGTGAGTGAATGGATATCTCAGTGCTACATGTCAAAGTAAGTACATATGTAAAACACAGTACATGTGAGAGTTGACATATATAAATAACTGTGCATAAGAGCCAGTGAATGTGTGAGTGGCTGTATGGATCATTGTGAACTTGTATCAGGGATTGTATAAGAGAGTAAATATGTGTTAGTATATGTTTGAATAAGTAAAGTTTGTATAACTGTATAGTTGAGGAAATGGAGGTGTGATTGATTCTTTGCATGACTGACTAGGTGTGTGAGTAACTCCATGGATGAGTGACAGTCTGTGAGTGTCTGTTTACACTGATTGTATCTAAGGTTATATTAGAGTCTGAAGAGGTTCATCGTATTATCACATGAATGATATCATCAGTGATGTGATCAGTAATGTCAAATGAGATGTCATCAGTGATGTCATCAGTGATGTCATTTGAGATGTCATCAGTGATGTCATTTGAGATGTCATCAGTGATGTCATCAGTGATGTCACTGACCATGTCATGAATGATGTAATATGTGACATCATCAGCAGTGGATTGCGGGTGCGCGATATATAGTTAGTGCAACTAACTATATATGGAATTTCAATGGTTTTGTGTGAGTAAAATAAGGTTTTGTAAATGCGAATTCCTAACTATATATGGTCTATAACCTATGGTTTTTTCAGTGAATATATATATATATATATATATATATATATATATATATATATATATATATATATATATATATATATATATTCACTGAAAAAACCATAGGTTTCACACTAGTTATAGTTAGGAATTAGCATTTAAAAAAACTATTAAATTCACTGAAAAAACCATAGGTTTCACACCAGTTATAGTTAGCTGGAAATTTTACTGATATAAAACCATTGAAATTCCCACGTTATAGTTAGTCGGACTCACTATAACTTGCGCGTGCAATGCACTGCTGATGACATCACATATTACATCACTCATGACATGGTCAGTGACATCACTCATGACACCATCCTTGTGACATAGTGACAGACCTTCTTTCACTATAATGTAACCCTTGAGACACATATTCAAAAATAAAAACTGAAATTTTTAAAAAAATGGAGATACCTATATCAGTTACAACAAGCAATTCAGTAATTCCACTATCTATATACACATCCACTCATTCACCAACAGTTCTATATAGTCACTCATACATATACTCACTCATCATATGAAGTGATACACCTATACATCTTGTTACACACCGACATTCATCCAAAAGTTACTCACACACATATTCTCACATGCAAATAAACTATTGGACATCCATTTATTTGAATATAGAGTTATACACACACTTCCACTTTACTTCTATTTAAAATTACACATATTTATTCTCTTAAACAATCACTTATAGAAACACATACTTATTTAAACAGGAACTCTTACAATCTCTTACTCTCACATATACTCACTTATATACAACAATATTCACATATACTAGATTAAAACATATGTAGTTACTGATAAAGACACTAGTGAGACAGTCATTCACTCACTAACAAACACATATAGACACTCATCCACACATACAGTCCTGTACATATGCTGTCTTCAAAACACATACAAACAAAGAGTCAGTCACTCATGCATCTATGTGCTAAGTAATACCCCCACCAAACCATATAGACACTCATACTGATACTAATAATAATATCAAATAACCCATATACATACACATGAGTGGATGTGTATTAGATGGTGGTATTACTGAATTGGTTGTTGTAACTGGTATGGGTATATCCACTTTTTTGAAAATATTAGTTTCTATTTTTGAATATGTGTTTCATGGGTTACATTATAGTGAAAGGAGGTCTGTCACTGTGTCACAAGGATGGTGTCATCAGTGATGTCATGAGTGATGTCACTGACCATGTCATGAGTGATGTAATATGTGATGTCATCAGCAGTGCATTGCACGCGCAAGTTATAGTGAGTCCGACTAACTATAACGTGGGAATTTCAATGGTTTTATATCAGTAAAATTTCCAGCTAACTATAACTGGTGTGAAACCTATGGTTTTTTCAGTGAATTTAATAGGTTTTTTAAATGCTAATTCCTAACTATAACTGGTGTGAAACCTATGGTTTTTTCAGTGAATTTCATAGGTTTTTTAAATGCTAATTCCTAACTATAACTGGTGTGAAACCTATGGTTTTTTCACTGAATTTCATAGGTTTTTTAAATGCTAATTCCTTTGTATATCGAGTTTCTAACCTTTTTTTTTTTTACAATTTGCTGTTTTTATTTAAGTATTCTTTGTTTTTTTTTATAATTTTTTTCTTTTGCGCTCTGGGTGCGCGCTCCGGGAAGCTTTCAGCTAAGCTCTCCAGTAAGCTTCTCCGAGAGCTCATCTGAAAGCGCACCCAGAGCGCAACTGTCGTTCGTGAAAAAAAAATATGAATGAAAAGTTAATAATAATGCAAAACATTTCGTACCATACAAATAAAATTTGTTTTTTTTAATATGGAAAATGATTATGCATTTCTATAAAAGATTGATGACGTCACTTCGGCGCGCAACGTAAGTGCCCTCGGAAGCGCATACGTGCGCGGCGCCGAAACGCACGGAAAAGCGCCTACGATCGCGCCACGTTTGCGCCCCGGAAGCGCCTACGATCGCGCTGCGTAAACGCACCCGGAAGTGCACCGGAGCGCGCAGCGTAAACGCGTCGGGTCATGTGACCCTAAAATAACACTTTTCATTGGTTGCTAACAGTTTTTTTTTACAATGAATGAAATCCCCACCCATTTCCTTCACTTCTTCTTTCACTTTTGTGACTGAAAGACCTGCCTTTTTTGCTGCTCCATATTCCTGGATTCATCATGGCTGCCAGACCATCCAGCAGTGAAGATGACTCCAATGATTTCATTGATGAAGAGCCTCCTACCCCAAAGGTGAAGGAACATTTCATCTGGAAATTTTTTAAGTTTCCAGCAGGCCAGAAGAAGGTGAATGCACCAAAAGTAGAGTGCAGGATCTGCAAACAGGTCCTGTCACGGGGTAACCCCCCAAAAAAATACTCTTTTGGCAACTTCACCATGATTCGCCATGTGGAGAGGAGGCACCCCCAGAATTTTTCCCGGGAAAGTGTCAGGGCTCTGGCACAGGAGGTTCCCAGAGATGGGGCCTCTACATCAACAGGAGGAGCAACTTCTTCTGGAAGAGAACAATCTCAGGGGCAGGTAGCAAACATTCAACCTGCATTCAACCATGGGGTCGTCAGATGCAGATACTGCAATCAACTCCTCACCTATGGGGAGCAAAGTGTCCTGCTCATGGTTCGGGCATTGGAGAACCATCACTGCCCTTCCCACCCCTAATTTTTTTCTTTTCTTTTTGCTCCTGTTGAGCAGTTTCTATTCCCTGTTTTTGTTCCTGTTCAGTTAAAAGAAGAAAACCAAAAGTTCTTTTCAGAACTACCTCCAATTCTCATCAAAGAGCTATAATCTTAAAAAATGAAGAGTAAGTGAAATATAGTGCATTGATAATTGAAAGGAGAATGAGTAAGAAAGAACAGAAAGGTATGAGAGGTGAAAGGAAGTGAAGTAGGAGGAATGAAAGAAGGTGAGTGTTAGAAAAGAAAGTTATGACACAGTGAATAAACTGGAGGCCTCATTTCTGAAAAGTGACGCATCGCTACGTGAAAATAGCGATGCGTCACTTTTCTGGACGCACTCCTTATGACATTCCAGATATGTCATATTTAATATATGACTAATCAATTCGCAAGGAGTTACAGATATGTCAGTATTTCTGACATATCTGTAAACACAAAAGTAACGCATTGCAGGAGTGCGTCACAAAAGTGACGCAACTCCAGTAATGTGTCCTTTCACATGGAAAAAGCACCATGTGAAAGGTTTGCTGTGAAGCAGGCGCAAGATTTTGGCGCAACTGCATCCTAAAAGTGACGCACTGCGTCATTATTACCAAGCTTTTTGCAAGGAACACCCCCTCTGCATGCATTATACCTGACACTATTTTTTAAAAAGTGACGCATGTACGTACATGGGTCACTTTTTAAAACTCTGCGCCATATTGTATCTGCATCAGGTATAATGTATGCAGAGGGGGCAATCCCTCGCAAAAAGCTTGGTAATAACAACGTACTGAAATCTATGAGATTTCTCTGCGTCACTTTTAGGATGCTATTGCGTCAAAATCTTGCGCCGGCCTCGCATCACTTTTATGTTTACAGATATGTCAGAAATACTGACGTATCTGTAACTCCTTGCAACATGATTCGTCATACATTAAATATGACACATCTGGAATGTCATAAGGACTGTGGACAGAAAAGTGACGCATCACACCAGCAGTGTAATAAAATGTGCCTCGTTGCACTATATTTAAAGGATGCAACAGCATCCTAAAAGTGACGCAGTGAAATCTCAAACATTTCACTACGTCGCTATTACAAAGCTTTTAGTGGGAGAACACCCCCTCTGCATGCATTATACCTCACGCAGATATAATGTGGCGCTTGATTTTAAAAAGTGACCCATCTACCTAGATACCTCACTTTTTAAATATAACGCAACGAGGCACATTTTTTTACACTACTGGTGCAATGCGTCACTTTTCTGTGCGCACTCCTTATGACATTCCAAGTAACGCATTGCTGCAGTGCGTCACAAAAGTGACGCAACTCCAGTAATGTGTCCTTTCAAATGGGGAAAGCAGCATATGAAAGGTCTTGCCTCAGTCTAACACCTGCTGTAAAGCAGGCACAAGATTTTGACGCAACAGCATCCTAAAACTGACGCAGTGAAATCTCAAAGATTTCACTGCGTCGCTATTACAAAGCTTTTTGCGGGAGAACACCCCCTCTGCATGCATTATACCTGACGCTATTTTTAAAAAGTGACGCATCTAGGTACATGGGTCACTTTTTAAAACTCTGCGCCATATTGTATCTGCATCAGGTATAATGTATGCAAAGGGGGCATTCCCCCGCAAAAAGCTTGGTAATAACGACGTACTGAAATCTATAAGATTTCTCTGCGTCACTTTTAGGATGCTGTTGCGTCAAAATCTTGCACCTGCCTCGCATCACTTTTATGTTTACAGATATGTCAGAAATACTGACGTATCTGTAACTCCTTGCAACATGATTCGTCATACATTAAATATGACACATCTGGAATGTCATAAGGAGTGCGCACAGAAAAGTGACGCATAACACCAGCAGTGTAATAAAATGTACCTCGTTGCACTATATTTAAAAAGTGACGCATCTAGATAGATGCGTCACTTTTTAAATATTGCATAACAATGCGCATTTTTTTACACCGCTGGTGCGTCACAAAAATTGACGCACAGGAAGCGCAAAACTAACAGCGCAAGGCCTTCATAAATATGGTCCTGGATTTTCCCCGTGCTTCGCCGGTGCGCGTACCATGCGCTTCCCCCGCGCAAAACGAAAAAAAAATTTTAATGCCCTGCAGGACCCTATTTTAGTCCCTACATCAAACCTAGGGGATCAGAGGGGGTCTACTCTTCCCCCTTATGGTCATTTGCCCCTTTTTTTTTCAAACCCCTTGTGTCTCGATTTTACCGAGACACAAGATGGCGGCCGCTCCGCACTGTTTAGAATGTTTACAGACAACTGAGAGCCAATCAGCTTCCTGCGCGCAAGTCGCGTGTCGCGCCTGGAGCGCACTCCGGTGCGCGCACGGGAGAGCGCCTATAGATATATATATTTTTTTGAACCTAAATTACTCAAAATCCACTGGAGCACATATCTTGAGACATAGCAAAGGCACATCGGGCTACCAGTCCCTACAATTTTGCCAAGTTTCGTGGAAATCCATTCAGCCGTTCGGGCTAAAAGTGAAATCGACCGCCCTATGGAAATTAACATGGGGAAAACGCGTTTTGGGACCCCCCTTTTATCTTGGCCCCCGCTTAACGTATCCCCCCCAAACTTTCAGGAAAGGACCGGAACCCCGCGAGGCCATTTTCAGGAAATTTTCAGGCAGATTCGTCAACCGGCGCCAAAGTTATTCCAAATAGAATTTTGAGATTTAACATTGAAAAAAATCCTAACTATAACTACCTACTGGCGACCGCCAGTAGGTAATATATATATATATATATATATATATATATATATATATATATATATATATATATATATATATATATATATATATATATATTACCTACTGGCTATCGCCAGTAGGTATATATAGTTAGGATTAATTCCCTATGGGATTTCTGAAAATTCTATGTCTAATAACTTTTGCGTTTGTGGACGGAATCGGCTGAAATTTTCAGGAAAATGGCACATTTTGTTTCTGAGCAGCCCCTGAAAATTTGGTGGGGTTTCGTCAAGGGGGGGCTGAGAAAAAAGGGGGGTCCCAAAACGCGTTTTTTGCATTGAGTTTTCCATAGGGCGGTTGGACTCACTTTTAGCTCGAACGGCTGAATGGATTTGCACGAAACTTGGCAAAATTGTAGGGACTGTTAGCCCGATGTGCCTTTGCTAGGTCTCAATATATGTGCTTCAGTGGATTTTGAGAAATTAACGTTTAAATCAAGATATATATCTGTAACAGCGCTCCGGGCAGCGATCCGGTCCGCTTACTTTTCGCTTATCGGAACTTTGCGCGCAGAAAGCTGATTGGCTCTCCGGTGTCTGTCAACATTCTAAACAGTCCGGAGCGGCCGCCATCTTGTCTCTCGGTAGGATCGAGAGAGAAGAAGAGGTGAAAAACGAAAGGGGAATTTAATGAAAGGGGGCAAGGTATCCCCCTCTTGACCCCCTAGGAATGTTGTTGGGGTTATTGAAGGGTCCCGTGGGGAAAATAAAAAAAAAATGATTTTTCACGGTAGAAGCGCTTCACGGGCCGCGAACTGGGCCGCAAACTGGTAGCGAAACGGGAATTCGCCATTTTGTGCTTCGTTAATTAAATTATTAGGTATAAGGGGGTGCGGGAGACGTATCCTAATCCCCTATGTTTCCTGAGGGTGGCTGAGGAGGCTGATATATGTTGATACATCTCTTCCAGCGGCTGTGCGTGAGCTTTTTTTTTTTTTGCTGCGTGACAGTCCGGAGCGGCCGCCGACTTGTCTCTCGGTAGGATCGAGAGAGAAGAAGAGGTGAAAAACGAAAGGGGAATTTAATGAAAGGGGGCAAGGTATCCCCCTCTTGACCCCCTAGGAATGTTGTTGGGGTTATTAAAGGGTCCCGTGGGGAAAAGAAAAAAAAAATGATTTTTTACGGTAGAAGCGCTTCACGGGCCGCGAACTGGGCCGCAAACTGGTAGCGAAACGGGAATTCGCCATTTTGTGCTTCGTTAATTAAATTACTAGGTATAAGTGGGTGCGGGAGACGTATCCCAATCCCCCATGTTTCCTGAGGGTGGCTGAGGAGGCTGATATATGTTGATACATCTCTTCCAGCGGCTGCGCCATCTTGCCTTTTTTCCAATGCCACAATTTTGTCGTGCACGGCAGCCATTTTAGATGCCAGGCTGGTCCCAGGCTATCACCTACCCCTGCGGATGTAGTTTATGGCCCCAGCTGTAGAGAATTCAGACATGCCAACCCTCCCGATTCAGGCGTGTGACTACTGATTTCAGTGCTAGTCTCCCGCCTCCCGATTTCTGCAAGCAAAAACACGGGGGCATATTACGAACAACTAGCGATAATTTTTGTCTCTAACTTGTTTAGAGACAAAAATTATCGCCGCACATCGGCGATTTTTATCGCAGATAAACCTTGCTATTATCGCAGAAAAGTCAGCGATATTCATGTATTATCGAGCAAATGCTCTTAGCCATGTTATCCACCTCCCATTGGATAACATGGCTAAGAACTGCTCAGGGCAGGTGTTAGATTTTGGAGATATTCGCGCTTAGCGCGAATATCTCCAAAAGTTGGTAATAGAAGGTAGCGATGTTAGGGACTGTTTCCAGTCGCTAACATCTTGGCACGCCACTTAGCATGTCATTAGTGATAAGTATCACTGACATGCAAAGCGGGGCCCAAGATGGTCGCTATCTCCTTTTAGCTGTCACTAACTGGTGTTAGCGACAGCTTGGTAATAGGGAGATAATTTTATCTCCGCTTTCAAGGCTTTTAAAGCCAAAAAAGCGGAGATAAACCCCCTTGATAATATGCCCCACGATTCCTTGGGGGTTTCAGCTGACAGGGCTTGGTATTGTGTTACATGGTAATTTTTCCAGGAAACGTCAGAGGGTCGATGCAGGGGTTCTAGAAGAGGTGATAAACCATTTAAGCCTCATGAACAAGCGCATGGTCTTTTAAAGATTTGTGAAGTACTCGGAGCGGCGGTGTGTGTGTGTGCCCTCTTTCAGGAGCGGGCGGGGGGGCACTGCCAGCAACTTGCCAGGTCAGGTAGTGTTCAACACGTGCATCACCCTTTCTCTGCTTGCTATTGCGCTCCATGCTTCGGAAAGGTAAGAAAAAGAACGTGCATTTGAGTTTGAAATGTCCGATCCTGCAGCAGCACACTTCCAAAGCCCACACATGACAATAACCCGATTCAAGGCCCCATTCACCCGTTTTTAAAAAAATAGATAACACTCCAACAAAGTAAGGTTATAAAACTTTATTAACTATTAACTTTAACGAACGGAACAAAAACTAAAAACATTTAAACATTTCTCAACATAAAAAGCAACAATGGTTAGAAGCTGTCTTTTGTGCGAATAGTCCCAAGGCAGCACAACGTGCAGAGTTCTGGACGGCACCCAGGTGATGTCGCCTGGGTGCCGCACTGGTTTAGGGATCCTACAATGCAGCACAGAAAAACAGCGTGGGGCGTCCCGGGTGGTGCGGGGGGAGGCCTCGTCAGTAGCGGTCTGTGTCCAGTGTCACATGGCTGACACAACATGTACGACAGGCACCCAGGTGATGTCCAGTAAACTGCCGCACTGGTTTTGGTATCCTACAATGCTGCTCCGAAAATTGGCGTGCGGCGGCCCGGGGGGGGGCGTGGGGGAGGCGGCGTGAACGGGCCTCCCCAGGTGGCGGCCATCTAGCTGAGTTGCGCCCGCTCTTGCGGCTACAGCGTCTCGCTCACCATGTTGTTGAGTTGCTCCCACTCTTGCAGTGCAGCGATAGGCGGCTGCCACATGGCTCTTAAAATGGCGGACGGCTCCTCGGTTTTAGGCCTGGTCCACTGAAATGGCCCTGGGACACTTTGGAACTCGGACGCTTGCCTGCTAGGGCTTGGGCTCCATTCTCGAAAAGCGTCCCCTCAGCCGTGAAGATTGTACAAAAGTCTTGGGGGCCCCCGACTCCCGCAGGCTTCCGGTGGGGAGCGGCTGCCATGATTGCTCGCGGAATGACCACGACGGAGCCACGAGATGGTGGTGCTCTCATGCTGACGCCAGCTTCAGTCTGAATGATCCAGAAACAAGGTGGGGCTTTCATCGTTTGGGAAAAAAAAATGTTCTAAACCAATGAAAAGTGTTATTTTTAGGTCATATGACCAAGCCTTCCATCTTTAGGAAACCAAAAGTAAAATGAACCAATGAAAAGTTTTATAAACAAGTCACATGACCTGTTATGCGGCATAGGGCTACAAAAAGTGTAGAAAATCCGTTGGCACGTGAGGCGGCGTCAGTAGCGGACCGATGTGCGAATAGGCCGAAGGCAGCACAACGGGCCGAGATCCGGATGGTACCGAGGTGGTGTCCAGCAAATTGCCGCACTGGTGTGGCCATCCTACAATGCTGCGCCGAAAGACGGCGTGTCCAGCTGAGTTGCGGTCACTGTTGCGGTACAGTGACTCGAACGCGCCGAGATCCGGATGGCACCGAGGTGGTGTTCAGCAAATTGCCGCACTGGTGTGGCCATCCTACAATGCTGCGCCGAAAGACGGCGTGTCCAGCTGAGTTGCGGTGACTGTTGCGGTACAGTGACTCGAACGCGCCGAGATCCGGATGGCACCGAGGTGGTGTCCAGCAAATTGCCGCACTGGTGTGGCCATCCTACAATGCTGCGCCGAAAGACGGCGTGTCCAGCTGAATTGCGGTCACTGTTGCGGTACAGTGACTCGAACGCGCCGAGATCCGGATGGCACCGAGGTGGTGTCCAGCAAATTGCCGCACTGGTGTGGCCATCCTACAATGCTGCGCCGAAAGACGGCGTGTCCAGCTGAGTTGCGGTCACTGTTGCGGTACAGTGAGTCGAACGCGCCGAGATCTGGATGGCCCCGATGTTGTGTCCAGCAAGTTGCCGCACTGGTGTGGCCATCCTACAATGCTGCGCCGAAAGTCGGCGTGGGGTGCCCCGTTGGCTTATGAGGTGATGTCAGTAGTGGACCGATGTGTGAATAGGTCGGAACCAGCACAAGGCGCCAAGATCCGAATGGCAAGTCCTGGATGTTGAGTGCCTCAGTTGAGAGTTCTGAGCAGTGCTTGTAAGACTGTCTGAAGCTTATTTGCACCTGCTGCAGCTTCACTAGGTCCGGCGGAACTTTTTTCCTTTTCCTTTCTGCTTCTTTTCCTACAATCCGTTTCATCTGAAGACACGACCAGGTCCCTGAATGTGTGCAGGGGGACGCTATTGATTGAATGAAAATGGCGGCTTGACACAAAGCTGACTCAAGCGTTACTGTTGGTGCTATACAGACAAAAATTGGTTTTCAGTTTGTACATTCTTCAGGTTTTTTTTTTCCATCCAAGTCTGATTGAGAGTTTGTAGAAAAATGGCTTCAGATTTTCCACATACTACTCTTCAACATTCTTCCTAAATGTAACAATGTGAAACTCACTAGGAGAACGGCTGTTTCTGTTTCCTTTCAAAATGCTGCCAACAATATTTTCTGAATGGAAGACACCATCTTGTAGCATAAAGGGCCGAAAGGGGTTCTGGTCTGGCCGATGGTTGGTGGAGACATTTTGACTATATCTTGGACCTGCCCGGCCTCGCCCAAAATGGCGCCGGTATAAATGGGACTCGTAACTCCTTGCCCGCAAATGTATATCTAGAAAATGTTATTGTAAGTGGCCCTGTTCTATTTTAATTACAAAATGTATGTCCACCGATTCCGCAACTGTTAGACACCTTAGTTCTTGCAACCTAATGGCCCGCTCGTTACGTTCCTCTACAGTGTAAATGTCTCCTCATCATATACGATTTCAGTTTGCTCCGTGGCCGGCCCACGTGGTTATAGGCCCGTATTTGTATACTGACATTTTCACAATAAAGGTTTTTAAAACAAAACACGGTAGTAGTATTTACATTGGTAAAGTTTTTACTTTTAGTCACTGTTTTCGAATCAGTAAAAGGCAAGTGAAATAAAGCAGTCCAATTACATGACGGATAAAAGGTATAATATGTAGGAACGCAGTAAAGATAAATGGTCAAGGGCAGTTGTGTTTTTCATGTCTGCAACATAAAGTGATCGATAAGAATCTGATAATCAGGCGTATCGGCGACTAAGACAGCAGGCCGAATCTCTTTTACTCAACGGCTCCGTCATGGAAGGAAGAAACGCCCTTTTTCTCGAAAAAGGAATATATTTTACTTGCAAGACAGTTGTAAATTTTCCGGGAAAGTACATTAGCCTGGAATATTATAACATATGTTTGAAAAAAAAATATTGTTCGAAAACAATAAAAAGCGTAATTTTTAGGTCATATGACCAAGCTTTTCATCATTAAATTAACAAAAGTAAAATGAACCAATGAAAAGTTTTATTAACAAGTCACATGACCTGTTATGCTTACGTTACGCGCTGCGCGCCGCGCCTCGGATCACTTCCGGGTGCGCTAACGCGGCGTGTCATAAAACGCATTACGCGACAACGTAGGTCAAGAATATAGTCTAAATGTCTCCACCAACCAGCGTTCAGAACACAACCCCTTTCAGCAGTCCAAAAAGTTCTGTTAAATGACAACAGAGGGGACAGGCAACAAGAACCATCAGTCAAAGAGGGGAGGGCAAGTTCTTCTCTTCCGGGTCATGTTGGGGCGCTACCGGAACTGATCGAATTGGTAGTCTATAGTGTTTCTGGATGTTTCAGACTAAAGCTGGCGTCAGCATGAGAGCACTACCATCTCGTAGCTCCGTCGTGGCCATTCCACGAGCAATCATGGCAGTCGCTCCCCACCAGAAGTCTGCGGGAGTCGGAGGCCCCCAAGACTTTTGTAGAATCTTCACGGCTGAGGGGACGCTTTTCGAGAATGGGACCCAAGCCCTATCAGGGAAGCGTCCGAGTTCCAAGGTGTCCCAGGGCCATTTTAGTGGGCCAGGCCCAAAACCGAAGAGCCGGCCGCCATTTTGAGAGTCCTGTGGCAGCCGCCTATCCCTGCACCGCAAGAGCGGGCGCAACTCAACTACATGGTGAGCGAGACGCTGTAGTCGCAAGAGCGGGCGGTAAACAGCTGAATGGCGGAAGAGGCACAGTGTAGCAAAAGCGGGCGGAATGGCAACTAAAACGATAAAGGGGCGCCCCACTACAGCTTGTCTTCAGGTCAAACGGATTGTGGTACAAGGTCCAGAATTGAAGAGTCATCAAAAGGCAAAAAGTTCCGCCGGACCCCGGGAGCCGGCCGCCTATGTCGGGGGCGATCTCAGGCTACACCAGTGCTATAAGACTTGGGGAGGGTGTCGGAGCCAAGCGTCTTCTCCGAGTCCATGGCCATCACACCGCCCCTCAGGGGCCTCCGTCAAGCTGTTTAGGAAGGTAACATATCACATTGTTTTCTAATGCAGTCAGGTCCACAAACGACACTCACTTACTTTGAGAATAGTGAAGCTGCAGTAGGTGGAAATAAGCTTCAGACAGTGTTACAAGCACTGCTCAGAACTCTTAACTATGGCACCCAACATCCAGAACTTATGCTATTTGAGAATGGCAGTGACATCGAAGCATCTCAGGGACCAAAACCATTAACGTACTTTCACGTATGAAAATCTTACTTGGGGAGGGGGCAGGAGCGAAGCGCCCCCTCCCAGTCAGCGCCACCACAACGTATGTTGAAAATCTGAAGCCATCGTTCTACAAAGTCAACCAAACTTGGATTGAAAAATCTAGAAAAATGTACAAACTGAAAACCAGTTTTGGTCTGCATAGCATCAGTAGCAACGCTTGAGTCAGCTTTGTGTCAAGCCGCCATTTTGATTCAACAAAGCACAGGCATTGAAAAAGGCTGAAATTCAGAACTCTAAACTATGGCACCCAACATCCAGGAGCTTGCCATCCGGATCTTGGAGCCTTGTGCTGTTTTCGATCTATTCACACATCGGTCCACTACTGACATCATCTTATAAACCAACGTTATGTAAATAGTTTTTTAATAAAATGTTTTACCCTGTTTCTTTGCTGGTGTGTTGTCTATATTTTTAATATTTGCATAGGGTTTGTCGTTATTTTGGGCGGGATGGGTGACGGAGCCGAGCTGTCTTGCAGCCCTCATGGTGTGGAGCTCAGTTCATCTCACTATTTTCGTATTTCTCATGAAGGGTTGTTCCTAATATTTCTATTTTAGCGAGGTCAAAAAGAGATCCAATTAGTGGCCTACTGATTTTGCTCGATTACTTTTATTTTTTTTACACGATTTTTCACTATCTGCAAAGACTAAACAGAGTATTGCGACTTTGTGCTTGTTTGTAAATAGAGAATGATCCAAAGAGAACCAATTCTAAAACAGTAAATGCTTGGACAACAATCAATCAAATGGAGAGACAAGCAGGCACGACGGATTACAACGGGGGCAAAGGCTTGCGTTAACTACCGTTCACTATCTGCAAAGAGAGAGTACTACTAAGACAAAAGAGGGGAGGGGGGGGGTGCAGCGTTCAAAGCACATCAGCGTGCATAAATACGAAAATGTTTTTATCTATCACGTACTTGACATTTTAAAGCTTTTCATATTTGCTATTAAAAAACCAATGAAATTCACAGAAAAAACCATAGGTTATAGTGGATATATAGTTAGGAATTTGCATTTACAAAACCTTGAAAATTCAATGAAAAAACCATTGGTTTTAGGCCATATATAGTTAGGGATTTGCATTTACAAAACCTTATTTTACTCGCATAAAACCATTGAAATTCCATATATAGTTATAAGCGCTAACTATATATCGCGCACCCGCAATCCACTGCTGATGATGTCACATATTACATCATTCATGACATGGTTAGTGACATCACTGATGACATCACTGATGACATCTCAAATGACATCACTGATGACATCACTGAAAACATCTCATTTGACATGACTGATAACATCACTGATGATATCATTCATGTGATAATACGATGAACCTCTTCAGACTCTAATATAACCTTAGATACAATCAGTGTAAACAGACACTGACAGACTGTCACTCATCCATGGAGTTACTCACACACCTAGTCAGTCATGCAAAGAATCAATCACACCTCCATTTCCTCAACTATACAGTTATACAAACTTTACTTATTCAAACATATACTAACACATATTTACTCTATTATACAATCCCTGATACAAGTTCACAATGATCCATACAGCCACTCACACATTCACTGGCTCTTATGCACAGTTATTTATATATGTCAACTCTCACATGTACTGTGTTTTACATATGTACTTACTTTGACATGTAGCACTGAGATATCCATTCACTCACCAATACACTCATGCACACAGTCAACCGCCCATACAGCTGTTTGCACATGCACTTTTGAATCTATACATATAGTGAATTAACTACTCACACATCTATGTACAGAGTCACACACCTCCCAGCCACCCATACACACACACTCAGTCTCCCATACAAATACTTGGACAACCAATCAATAACCCATACAGTTACTCATATAGCTACGAATCAACATATGCAGCAGTTTGTAGAACAACAGATATAATGATGCACAAATTAAAACAGTTTAGTCACTAACCCATGCACTCAGTGAGACACATTTAATCACTCACTCAATCAGTCAGTCATGCACCTAGTAAATCCTTCATCCAGACACTTATACATCCACTCATTCTTCAATATGTAAGACATATTTTAACTTTACAGAAACATACAGTCACTGGATGTTGTCATCAGTGATGTCATCAGTGATGTCATTTGAGATGTCATCAGTGATGTCATCAGTGATGTCACTAACCATGTCATGAATGATGTAATGTGTGACATCATCAGCAGTGGATTGCGGGTGCGCGATATATAGTTAGCGCTTATAACTATATATGGAATTTCAATGGTTTTATGCGAGTAAAATAAGGTTTTGTAAATGCAAATCCCTAACTATATATGGCCTAAAACCAATGGTTTTTTCATTGAATTTTCAAGGTTTTGTAAATGCAAATTCCTAACTATATATCCACTATAACCTATGGTTTTTTCTGTGAATATATATATATATATATATATATATATATATATATATATATATATATATATATATATATCGAGTTGTAAAAGCCGGTATGTTTCCATCGACTAACTTTTGTCCTCCATCAGGAGCGATCAAGTAGCAATTTGGTGGAATTTCTGTACAATCCCACCCCTCCTCACTAAAAACACACTTCGTAAACGATCAATGTTATTCTCAAGACTACATTACCCAGCAGCCCCGTGTGAACTGAGCATGCCCAGAAGGAATGTTGTCAATTTCGTTTCTGGTCAGGTGCTTGCGGTGTGACTGTTTGATGGCTCAGCAGCACTACAGTTGGCAGTTACAGCCTCAGGGGAGTAGAGAATGGATCGCATTTTGGGACCAGAGCCTGTCTTGCGGTACAGGTACAAGGTCGCCGTCGTCACAGGTGGCACCAAAGGCATTGGTGCTGCCATCGCCAGGCATTTTAGTGAGAAGTGCGCCGCGTGTTAACAAAGCAGCAAACTTTCATTTTTGATTTTTCGAAATCTGTTTTCTTTTGTTGCTGTCAGCATTTAATCGTTGTGTATTAGTTCTGTTGGTAAATAAGAAGTCTCTGTGCATGCTGCGCGTCACAAGTTCACATCCCGCTGAAATGACTCAGCTGGTTACTGTTACTGCAGAATCAATGTTAAGTGATGGACTTGGGTTCGTGTTGAGTGTAGGTCAGACTCCGAATAAGCCTTTCATCCTCTTGAACTCGATAATTTGGCCGAAGTTAAACTGAAATATAAGTGCAGCTGCTATTCACAGAGCAACATAGCTGCAAGCCAGTGGCAGGAAGCGTTACATCAACAAAACTTTTGCTGAATATACACAATCTGTGACTAGGGATCAAACAGTAAGTTAATGTGGGTGCCAAAGTCACACGGCAGTCACAAAACCTCCAATCGTACTAATGTAGGTCAGTTCGTTAACGAACGTGCTGCAGAAATCGGTGTATCTTCCAAGTCAGAGATTCAAATTCAGACTGAACCAAGCCTTTCAATTTTTTAAGGTTAGTACAGTGTTAGTCATTGATTGGTGGCTGCAGACGCTTCATAAAAGCAGGTTATTTCATAGTCTGGAACACAGTAATCCACAGTAATTCTTGTTAGCAACTTTGAATGCAGTGAAGCCTGGAGTAAGAACTCTGGAACCCGCACCCCGCACTCTGCACCCAATCCCCGCACCAACCTACCTACGCTGCTGCTCGGCCAAAGCGTCTCCTCTTCTCCCGGGGCTCCCTCCGCACACGGGAGCCCCGTACCAGCCCACACTTCTCCTCAGGCCTGCATCACCCGGTCTCCCCCTCGGCACGGGAGACCGGTCCGGACATCGAAGGCTTCCCCCAGGCAGGGGGAAGCGGAAACCACGTCCTCCCGGCCCCGCCCACAACCAGGCGGCGGCCATCTTCAGGCGGCTCGGGCCGCGGCGGTGATCTCGGGGGGCAAAACGAGGAGTGGGCACCCTCGAAATCGAAAAAATAAACACAAAAATGAAAGAGAGAAGCCCCCCAAGCCCCCCCCCCCAAATTTTTTTGGGGGAAAAATCGCGGGGGTGCACGCACCCGTGCGCGCTTATAGATATATAATTTGTTTCTCTTTTAATTTTCTCAGGAACCACTGGAGGGATTTACACTATTTTACCAAAAGCGTGATCTGCGTACCAGACACTACTATTTTGACAAGTTTGGTGTAATTCCCTTCAGCGGTTCAAGCTGTAGCCAAGTCTAAAGGTCCTATGGAAATTAACATGGGGAAAACACGTTTTGGGACCCCCCTTTTTTCTCAGCCCCCACTTGACGAATCCCCCCCATCCTTTCAGGGAAGGAGCGGAGCGGAGCGAGCCTTCTTCTTTGAGAAATTTGCGAAGATTCATCAACCAGCGCCAAAGTTATTCCCAATAGAATGTTGGGGATTTCCTATGGAAACTAGGTCCTAACTATATATACCTGCTGGCTACCGCCAGTAGGTAATATATATATATATATATATATATATATATATATATATATATATATATATATATATATATATATATATATATATATATTTTCGAGGGGGGTTGCCCCAAACCCTCCTTTTTATAGTGTTTTTTCAATTTTTTAATAGATAATCCCCAACCCCTATTTCTTTTTCTTTACAACCCCTTTCCTCCTCTTACCTCTATCACACCTGAACCTTAAAATCTCCCTTACTCCGTTGACCTCTACCCACCCCTTGACCCTAAAATCACCTTCACACTAGCTTAGCCATACACCCATCCCTAAACCCTAACATTTACATTAACCCCTTTACGTACCCATAAACCTTAAAGTTACCCTTTACCTCTACCCTCCCCTTTACCCTAAAAAAACATATACAAGCAGAGTAAAAGCACGTGTGGAGTGTAAGCCACAGAGTTAAGGTTACATACCTGGAAATTCAGAAGTAAGTTAGTATATCACATATACTCACATTAAAATGATTACGAATTAGCATCAGAGATTTCAATTGACTTTGAAACGGATGGTCAAATGCTCAGTTTACTCTCATTAACATTAAGAACTATCCCCAGTTTCCTAATGTAGTCCTCAAAAATAATAATGAGGCCAATACATTTCAATTGACTGCTCATGACAGTCTAGAAGCAGAGAGTCTTTTTCAACAGAGACATATCAAGACTGTGTTATGGCAGCTGTGAAGATTGTGAGACATTGACTGGGAAACCAATAACCCGAATAGTTCATAAATAGCAGTGTCTGCTCATTCTTTGGAATTATAATGACATGTCCTCCTGTTAAATTTCTAATAGGATGAGCTATGAGATAATATCAAATTGACATATCTTTTTTTGTTACTCACATTTTACAAGGCCTTTTCTTTCAAACATTTAAAACGTTTAAAAGTAAACTTCTGGTTTGTCAACTATGAATGTAGGATTATAAAACATTAATACAAAGAAAAAAAAAGTTTGTGCCTGTTAGGTTCTCTGGATTGCACAGTATGAATTGCTCATTTCCTGATGATGAAGCTAAAAACAAATACAAATCAAGCATTAGGAGACTGAATGAGCTCAATGTTGTCTGCCACATATCCCTGGTTAGTAATCTCTCGGCTAAAATGAAGGAAGTAGAATTCTGGTGGACTATGCACTATCTTGGCTTCCAGCAGGGCCAGACTGTGCTGCACAGCTCATCTCTGCTCTGGTCCTTCCAGGAACATAATGTAGTCCCAAAGGGACCAAAGGGGGTTCTATACCTTCTGCTTCGTTTAGTCCCTCCCGTCAAGTATACATCATTAGCACACCTCAGGTGGATATGTAACCACAAAGGGGGTGTAATCCAGGTGCTACTTTTGGTTCTCTTTTATTTATAAAGTTTTATTCTGGTGTGGGTAATGTTCCGGTAACCCATTGGGGGACGACTTCATATAATGCCATGCTGAAAATATTCAAAGTAATAAAGTTTTTCAGGGTACCAAAATAATGTGTTACCTACAATTTTGGAAGTAAATAGTTATGTAAGGTACAAATAAATATCTCAAAAGGTGTTTTGTCAGCAATATTTAGTGTCACAGTTTCAGGTTATTAATATATCATGTACCAACTGCCTGGTACTAAAAATGATGAAACATTAAATTGCTTGTACACACAGTTAAAAAAGGAACAAATAACATAACTGGGATAGACAAGTGTTTGTTTACTCTTTGACTGAAAAGTCAGGAAACTTTGCATTCTGTGATTTATTGGTAGTTTTCCATCTTCACTGAGGCAAAGATTTACC
Source organism: Lissotriton vulgaris (assembly GCF_964263255.1). NCBI lineage: Eukaryota > Metazoa > Chordata > Amphibia > Caudata > Salamandridae > Lissotriton > Lissotriton vulgaris. The sequence continues at coordinate 732,593,344 of NC_141699.1, forward strand.
CGGCTGACCACACACAATATGCTAATTTCCAGCAGCAGTATTTGGGAGAACCTGTCACTGGAAACATTCATATAAGGTACAGCAGGGGATGTTCAGTCAGCTGAGACAAGGGCGTGCGACCTCTATAAATAATGTGGGTGTGAGAGATGATGGACTGTAGGACTGTGTAATGGAGGGAGAGGGGGTTCACAGAACCATTGATGATGATGTTTGTGGAGCTTGATTTTCCCCCCAGGGATGTGCCAGGAGTGTGGGTCTCCAAAGAGTCCAGTTTTCCTGCTGCTTTTTTTTATACTAATCTTTTCAAGTGTCACTAGTGGCAGCTGGTGAACTTTGAAAGTTGTGAGTCAATTTCAATTTCAAAATACTTTACTCAGCTTTAGATTCAAAACCATAAAAGATATACAACTCCATGTAGCAAGAAAAACATACAATTCATAGCCATAAAAATAGAGGGAAATAATCGCTTAAAAGACAATAATATATACATCTAGTGCAAAGAATATACACAATGGGGGGTGCCTACCAACATTAAGGGTTTACTAACTAGCTCTCCATACAGATCCTGGATCTCAATGAGGATTTCAGAAAGCCTACTATAAAAGATATACATTCTGGTTTCAGAAGTTGTAAATAAAAAAGTGTTGGGCGGACCTGAATAAAATTCAACTACTTTAAAAGAGGTTTTAAAAAATATCTGCAAGGTACTTCATAAAATTTACAAAAAAAACATAAAGTGTAGCAAATCCTGAGGAGACACTCCGTCGCAGCTACAGGATACTAACACCTGACCTCTGCAGCTCCCTTTCGGGATAGCAAGCAACAGATGAAAATAGTCTAATCGGAACCTAATCAATAAAAACCGCTCATGAGATGACAAAGGCCACAGAAGATATGGCTCAATGGCTGGGGTTGTTTTAAGCAACATATGTTTACGGATGCTAGATTTTCCAATTTCTAAATCGTCTCTACCAAGCTTTTTTTAGGGTAGTGAAAGTTTTCTTTACAAATTCCACTTTCTTCAAAATAATAGTCAACCTTTAAAAAAAGGTCCGGCTGTCCCAGTTCTTCGAAACATCCCTTAATATATTTTAAGTTTCAAGAACAAAATTTTATTAAAAGAAGTTCAGATAAGGTAAGCATAACATATCATAAAAACATGTTACATAAAAATAATCCCTTAATATATTTTAACCATGGAATGTGTGTCATATGATTGAGGCTCATATTTTCTTTTAAAATCTGATGGTTAAGAGCTAGATCTTTATTTAGCCAGCAGTTGAGTCAAAACAACAAAGGGCGCATAGCCAAACTATCCCCTCTAAATGCCAAACCCATGTCTTCATGTACCACCAAGTTAGATGTTCCGCTGGGCACTCCTAGGAGACGTTTTAAAAAGGCATTCTCAACCACCTGCAAAGCATCAGTTGCTGCATAGCCTCAAATTTCGGTCCCATAGCTGGCTATAGCAACACTTTTGGCCTGATATATTTTCACCAAAACGGGCGCCGCGGAAGGACGAATAGGTCCAAGGAGGAACCAGACCGAACTACTCGGTCTCTTTCTCTGCCAGGCGACCCATGAGGCTTTGTACCAGAAAACACAGACAAAGCTTGAGGGAATCCCCCTCTAACAGTTACAGCGCCTTAGCGTGCGCAACACATAATAAAGAAAACAACACAAACACTTAATATAGTTTATTTTAATTTATTTTGCACCTTTTCACTTATCCTATTTTGGTCCTGAGGAAAGCCAGCTTAGAATATAAAGGCACTGGCTGAAACATGTAGACCACACTGGACGTTGGAGGTCATCATAACACTCCTACTCACGTCCTTTTGCCTTTTAACCTGCTAACAGAGACCCAGTTTATTAAAACTTGTTAACCCTCGGGTGCTGGGATCTTCTGTATAGCTTTTAAACTTCACTATTTTCACCCCTTCACTGCACACTCAGCAATATACCAGCTCCGCAGTCACCTGGCGTTGCAGCACACCCGGGGCACATTCGGTGCCACTGTGGTGGGCCCGATGATGAAGCATGCCACCGACTAGGTCGGTGGGTGAGGGCTTTTTAAGGAAAACAATGTTTTTCCTTACCACTATTGTCTGACGTACTTGAGTCTTCTATTCTCTCCCTTAAAGCAGCTAGTCCCTATTGATCTTTATATATTTTCACCATTACCACGATTGGGCGCTTACTGATCTTCGCGGCAAAGTTGAAAATTGCAGCATTCATCCTTATGACCTCCCCTTTTTTCCTCTTGATCAGGGCCCCCCAGTTCAAGCGGTCATCTAATAAAACACCCAGGTAAGAAAATATTGTGGTCATTCGTACTTTCTCATTACCCACTTTAAAAGGGTACTGTTTCTTCGTGCGAGTCCCGACCTGCATGATATAAAATTTAGAGTTGTTAATCGCAAGTTCGCGGTCTTTCACGAAGCTACAGATTGTGTCAAGCAGGGTCTGAAGTCCCGTTGCCGTCCTAGCGACGAGGACCGCGTCATCCGCGTATAGCAGGATGGGCAGACCTCGTCGCCCCACGTATGGGAAATTACCCCTGTTTTTTCCAGATCATTGATGTATGGATAAAATAAATAAAAAGGGGGCCAGGATACACCCCTGCCGAACCCACCTCTTATTTTAAAATCCCTAGATACCCGGAGATCCTGGGCATATCTAATGTTGGCCTTAGTGTCCCTGTGCAAATCCTCCAGAAAGTCAACCAAATTATCCTCCACCCCCATGGCACTCATGGATTGCCACAGTTTTCCCTGATTGACACAATCAAAAGCAGAGGAAAGATCCATGAAGGCCATGTAGATTGTACCCCGACGGGCAATTGTATACTTCCCCAGGTTCATATATAATTTAAGGCATTGGGCCATGGTGGATCGCCCTGGGCGAAACCCGTATTGAATGTCATAGATGATCTTATTCTCTGTCACCCAGGAGGATAATCTTCACAGTATCACCTCACCCACAACCTTAACCACAGAGTCAAGAAGGGAGATTGGTCTATAACACGAGGTGCTATTACGATTGCCCTGCTTCAAAACCGGCACAATAGTTGAAGTGCCCCAGGATGCCGGGCAGCCGATCCTGGCCGTCTTGTTGAGCACAGCCATGAGTACCGGAGCCCAGAGAAAAGGGTTTCATTTAAAAAGGTCTGGAGGAATGCCATCCGGGCCTGGGGCCTTGTTACACGTCAGCCCTAAAATGCCCTTCTCCACCTCTTTCTGCTCAAACATTACTGGAGCATTGATGGTAACTCTGCCTTGGGATTGGAGATGAACCGTGGGGCATCTGAAAATGAATTGAAAATGAGATACCCATTCATTCTCAGTTATGTTAGTGCCTACTTCTCCATCCCCAGCCCTTTCAAATAGGGGTCGGTTAATGATGCCCCAGAACCTTGCGCTGTTCCCCAAGGTACTATCCTCCAAAAGATCTCTCCACATTTCTTCCTTCAGTGCGCCCTTACGGGTGGCCAATGCCTGTTTATACTCATGATGTCCGACACAAATCAAAGGTTGATTTCTCGGGGTAGCTTTTAGGGCATCTTTTAATTGTCTTGCTGCCTTGGAACACAGTGGGTCAAACCATCTGGGGTCCGATAGCACCGTCCAATGTGAGGGAGCGCTTAAGAGTGCCCCTACCTTAGTAATAATGACATCAAAAACCTTGAGGACACCCCCGGGTGGGAACCAGATGACACACAAAAAGCTAATTCAATTGCACAAGACACTTGTACCTCGCCATAAAATGAGTCTGGGGATATCTGCGACCCTTTTAGGCGGCTTCTACCATCCACGGGTCCCAGCATGCCTGGGACTGTAACCCTAGCTTGTGTTAACAACAGCCTACCTTCAAGGTGCATGCAAATAGGGTTATGGTTGCAAAAAACGCTATCCATGATTATAGACCCGTGGAAATTAGACTGGAGGCCAGTGGAGATCAGGATATGATCTATAACAGAACCATCACTACATCCTTTAAAAGAGGGGACGGACTGTATGCTAAGGGGGCAGATAAAGACATTGATGATAACAGGTCGAATTCATTAAGCAAATTATTCAGTGCGTCCCCCTGGGCAGAATGCTCAAAGTGGAATCCCCACATCCTGGCACAGCCCAGCTAAGCCAAGCATCTGATTTTGGGATCTCCACAGGGGTGAATATTGAAATCCCCCACCACCATGAGATTATGAGCGACAGAACCGCAGGACTGTCTTATAAGACAACTCAGCTGGGCAATCTTGCACTCCCCCTGCGTGCTTGTTGCATTATAAAAAGTAATAATGCCCATGCTATCCTGTCCTCTGAAGAACCGGGGTTTAACCCAGCGGCATCAGGGGCACGCCTAAGATCTTCGAGTTCACCTGTCTTGGTAAACAGAGACAAGGAATACTTCTGGATGGCATCAGAGACCAAGTTTATTAGCTGCAGCTAGTAACAGTGATCCTAGAAATACATCACGGTGTAAATTCTCAGGAGACTGCTCATTTTACTAAGGCGAGACGTCTCCTTTTATACCCAATATTCACATTATAAATGTACACCCACTGCACAAAATTCTAGCCAATAAGGTACATTTTCAAACAAAGTATCACATACCAAAAACTCAATTTACAGTATCCCAACCCAAAAGTTAATTATTAGGAATGTCCCAAATTCAATCTCCACAAGCCGGACAAACCTATAATTGAAAACATAACCCATGTAACGAAGAAACATAAAAAAGAAACAGTAACAGATGCTGAACAAGGTAAGGCATGTGCAAGGAAACTAAAAGTTAACGATGTCCTGAACATTGATTGGCAATCTCAGACAAAGATCGATCAGGGAAATTGGCTTTGCGAGGTCAGTTTCAGGTGAAGAGGTCAGTTTCTTACAGTTCATTTCAGAGTCAAAAAGAAACCTAGTTAATGTATACATGAACTAAGAAGGCCAGGCCACTTTGTTCGTCAGGCTACCTTCACAGGCCTACGTGAGGGCAACACAAAATGGTGGAACAGAACAAAATGGAGTCAGACTCGAGAATTACAGAACCTCACCTCTCTTTAGAACAATAACTTGTGAATCCTCGTTAGCAACGGGAAGCTGCTGGATTCTACAGGTCACAGCCAACGATATATAAATCACCTGCCCGCCCCTAGCTCTGCCGCATGGAGACGGGGACACAGGGATGAAAAAGGCTTTATAGCTCTCCAGAAACAGATTCCAGTTTACGAGCCAAGTCTCCTGGAGACAGATCACAGTGAATTGTCTGATGAACTGCACCCATATAGGGTCCCTAAATTTTCCCATCAAACCTGCAATGTTCCATGACAGGACATTATAGGTGTCTGCACTTGCAATCATCCCTTGATGTGCAGCCGGTAAGAACACCCGCTACTGGGGACTGGTCATCCAAGATGCCTCCATAGCACTAGGCACAACGTTTCCCATAGAAATGCGCGGGGACCCCTGTTGATGTGGTAATTCTCCAACGGGCTCTAAGTTCTTATTTAGTCAGTCACCCTCATCCAACCTAGATAAAACTGAAAATCTGTTAGTTAGCTCTAACTGAGTAGCAGGCTGATCCCCAATCGTTCGTGGTTGAACCCCATGGGATAATGATTGACTGCCAGCCATAAACTCATAGGGTCTTTGAAACCACCTATCACATGAAATACTTGTTTTTAAGCGCCTTGTGTGGTCTGTCTTATAGAAAAAACCCAAGGGGAGAACCTAGATGACAGAAACATGATGTGTGCGTTCAAGGTAAGCATCCTGTAAGATTCTATTCACAAGGAAAGGACTATTGAAATTCACGACAATACAGTCGTCCCCTCCGGGTTTTCTCGAACTCTCTAACCTACCCACACAACGCCCCATGATAATATTGCGTTCCACCATTGCACCCACAGAGGTATTGTTCGACAGCCAATGAGTAACCTTGTTTTTAAGTTGGGTAAAATTCTCATTGATCCCTGGTGAAAGTGGAGGGACGTTTCCCGGGATTATTACAAGGGGTGTTGGTTGAGATGGGAGATTAATGACCGCTAGATTCGGTGCGGCATTTGTTAGATGACCCTGCGCCTCTTCTGTTGGTATTCCTGGTCTTTGGGGAACCGATCCCTGAAAATGAATGGATGGAGTCCTGTTAGGGACCTGTCTTTGTCTTGAAGCATCAGCCAACCCCCCTAGGTCTTTGGGAGCCATATTTTTACCACAGGGCTGGGCTCCACTGGCCGGCCAAGGGACTGGAGCTAACCCTGGCATAGGTGTAATACCAGGGGCTATATTATCCTTCGACGAGTCCAAGACCACAGGTTGAATTAATTGGGTGGGTGGTGCGGACCTATTTTGTTCTACTAGAATTGTCTCTATTAAGCTTAACCTGTCCAAAATGGGTCTCAACTTAGCATTCAGCATACAACTCATAGTTGCCATAAAGGCTTCCATTGTGGCCGGGTGAACAGTATTTACTACTGTTGATGCAGGTACCCTGGTTTGGAGGCTAGCTTAGACAGTACATTTGGTGTCATTTTTTTGGCTTGACTCCCGATAGACTTTGATTTTTTTTTAAGACTCCCACATGACCTTTGGGCCACCCTTTGTTGTAGTAAGGGGCCAACATTGATATGAGCATCTAGGGGCTTATAATAATTAATGCCACCAGACCCTGTTGTTGACATAGAAACACCATTCTCCTTGTTTGTGATAATAACAACAGGAGAAAGTGGCCTATGTGGCATCTCACAAGAAATTCCTTGCAAGGGAGATAAAGCTTCATTGGGCTGTAAGTTGGTACCCAGCACAGGAGACAAGGGTATACTTGGTGTTTCCATAACAACTTCCCTAATGGGGTTGATAGGACCAGGACCAGCCACGCGAGAGAATAGGCCAATAGAAGGAGATCTAGAGAGAAGCCTGTTCACTAATTTGATATCCTTATCTATAACTGACACAGCTCCCAACAGAAAATGATCTATAGTTGTGACATTAGCCCTAGTTACAGTTTTTGTCCCTTCTTTGCTTACTTGAGTCTTCCGCCTCCCCATCACACAATAACAAAATATACCCCAAAATCTTAAGCGGAGATAACAACACAACACCTAATGCCCTGGTTAGGGTGAGGGAAACAATATCAGCCTTGCAAAGCGTTACAAGCTCCTGCCAATCAGTCCACCAAAAGATGGGCAAGGTCCCAATCCAGTATTTCACTATTGTCCCACAGCTGCGAAAAAAGATAACCAAGAGGGGGGCCCAGCCCGGCCTCTCCTGGCCCTGGACGGGCACAGACAGGCCCGCTCTTGGCACAAGCTTCGCCCGGGCGCGACCCGTGTACGTCCCGCGCCGCGGGGGTCCAGGCAGCGCTTTATAACGCAATCACCACGCCTCCTACAGCAGCAGATGCATCCAATGCGGGCGATGTGGAGTGAAGTACCCTGGGGCAGCGAGTCCCACCAGGGTATGGAGTCTGTGACCTCAGGGCAGCAGAGGCGAGAGAAACAGCCCGGAGCCCAGCAGGTAAAAGAAGTGGTGGCAGAAAAAACAAAATGCGGGCAAAAATCCACTGGAACGTCCCGCGCCGCGGGGGTCGAGGCAGCGCCTTATATCATGATCACCACGCCTCCCCCAGCGGCAGCTGCATCCAATGCGGGCGATGTGGAGTGAAGTACCCTGGAACAGCGAGTCCCTCCAGGGTATGGAGTCCGTGACCTCGGGGCAGCAGAGGCGAGAGCAGCAGCCCGGAGCCCAGCAGGTAGAAGAAGTGGTGGCAGAAGAACCTAAATCCGGGCAAGAGTCCACTGGGGTGTCCTCAGTGGTGAGTCTGAGCACCCATCAATGAGTTTGAAGGAGCGATGCGAGCAAGCATGAACTCAGTAAGGAGGGTTCTAGAGGTTATTTTTAAAAATTAGCTTTAAAACGTTAGCAATATCAAATTATGCAAGGTCTCTTGGCCTATTGGTGTTTTCAACTAATTTAGCATCTTTCTTCACGTTCCCATCTATCCTTTCCAAGTAGATTGTTAGTCTTTTGTTATGGGTAAGACTGTACATGCTAGGTGAACACACCAATAGTCAAATACCACAACTGCAGGCATAAACAGTAGCATTATCAAATCTTACATGAAATAATAACCATGACAGGAAAAGTCCTCCGGTAGTAAGGAACCCTAATCTTCATGATGTCTCCTGAACTAAGCATGACATATCAGACATTAGCTTTTTTTTATTCTTCCAAACTGTAACAGGCCATTTCATTGACAGGCTACCATTAGGAGGCAGCATGTTCCCCAAAATACCTACAATATTTCACTAATGGGCATTATAAGGTCATGTCAGACACAGTATTCCCAGGGATACCAACTATATGTCATTAATGAGCATTATTACATCACTATCAGCCAGTATGTTCAGATGAATGCAATACATGTTTTCAGTAATGTCGACAATCTGTTTCTTAAAGGTAATAAGTATTTCAGAGTTAGCCAGTATGTCTGAGTTCATGAACTGATCAATAAGATTTTTCTATTGTTATCTTTGAAAGTCTGAATTTACTGTGTCATCATATTTCCAGTATATGAGATGCGATTGGCAACATCGTATATCATTTTCATAAATTACACAGATTTTGCCTGTCCTCTATGGAGAAATATTTTGGGGAAATGTTCTTTCTGATAGAAAGAGTAAAAGTGCCATGATGAAAAAGACTGTTGCAACAAGATGGTACTTAGATCCCTTTTGAAACAAAAACAATACAGTTTCTGTGCAACAATGGACACATAGGCTGCCATTACTCAAAATATAACGTCAAATCATAGTTGCATGTCGGTAAAAAAACCTATATTGAGTAAAGAAAAAACTACACCATGGAATTCATGCAATGACCATTCACCGTTCATCTTCTTGTTTACTCCTCTTCCACTCCAGCAAAAGATCCATTCAGTGGCTTCTACTTTAATTCGCCTGTCTGTTTGATGTGCTATCTAAGAGGTTCCATCTCTCCTTCTCCCTCACAGCCAGACAATTGTGGTGAATTGCTTTGTGGTTTTCAAGGCTTGATTACGGTAATGGCATTTACTAGAGGTACCTGCCTCCTTGGTCCATGCCTGTAGTTTGTGCAGCAAGTGGAAGCCCAGCTTTGGTGTGGCATTAAATGCTGTGACTCTCTCCGGCGACATTCACGCCCTGTGTTGTTTTGCGGCCTGCATGAGCTTTATTTGTAAAGTACTTTGCCTTGCGCAGAAGCTCCAAACTGATTGTTGCACACATTTTCTGTGTTAGTATTTTATCCTTAATGTGTGTTCATTAGTTGTGCTTTTACAAATGGACCCTTTTCTGTCCCTGTATATACTCTGGTAAAGGTTTGCTGGTAATATGTTTTCTGATGTGGTTCTGAAGCTGTTGAATTTCGTGCAAGAGCACTCTGTATCACTTAAAAGCCATCAAACATCATAAAACATGATAATATGTGGACCTGTAGTTTGACCACTTCTGTATTTGTTTGCCTTCGAGCACCCGTAGCGTTATAATGCCTGTAAGTATCAGGCAGAACTAAAAAAAAAAAGCTCTTTCGTACTTTTTTGTTCTCGGGTTGTAAAGAAAATCGCCTTGCATTTGTCAGGTGATCTTTGAAATGGGAACTTATTGGGCTTCCATTCTCTTTCAGTGTGATATGCCTCTCTCCATATTTGCATGATGTGATCGGATGAATAGCTAATGGGGTTCTGTACTTCCTGGTTTGGACCTCTATGAATCCTGACCTTGGTGGTTCCATCACCACCTTTCTCTTGTAGTGAGATACTTCTCTCTATCACAATCCTTTGTGCCCTTGGTCTCTGCTCTTTTTGATGGAAACCTGTATCCATGGAAATGGTCCTGATTGGTATTCCAGACTTCTACTACACAAGGTCCCTCTGGCATTCCTGAAGCACCGCACACATTGGACCGAATGGTCGATTCTTGGATTAACACCTCTGATCCTGCATCTGCCTGGAGAAGCTGATGCTTCTTAGAACTAATGACTATTTCGTCAGTAAGGCGGAGGGAAAATGTACAATTCCTAGATTTCATGCCCACCAGCCCCATCTCTAGCTTGCTGCAACTCTCCCCCGGCCTCCCTATTTAACATCATCTATCGGGGCACATTTTGTGTCTTTTCTGACTTAAGCTCATTGAGATGTCTCTTTAGTGATTTGCTTCAGAAACCCTGCTACAGAAGCCATCCTCCTGAGAATCTGTATCTTGTTGTAGTACATCAGCGTGAGTCTCTCTGGGAATTGAACCTTCTCTGCTGTAAAAGCTTTTCTGACAAGTAAATTGTTCTCCGTGCAGGCTAGAAATGTGTCTTAAAAGACACGCATGGATTCTGCCGCTGGCAATGTATTTTAGTCTGTAGAAGTCTGCATTGTTGTGTTGGCTTGAAATACTCTACTGTGTCTAAATATATGGGCTTCATCTAAACTCCCCACTCATTTCCCGGGTTTAGGTATTTATATTCAAAATAAATGTTTACCATTTCTTATTAGATATGTTACCAAGGGATGCCCCTTCATCAGATGTGTGGTGTGTCAAGACACCGCTCATCTGAACCACTGCTACTTCCATCTTCATTTGAACTGTAAATAATGCTGATTGTCTCTTGTTTGCTGTACCTACTTGTGGGGAACAGCTCACTTCCTACTTACTGGATGATGGCGGCGGAAAAAGAACCGTGTGTGCTACAGGAGCTCTATAGAGAACTGGAAGAGGCCGAGATCAATCTTGCCAGGGTTTTGTCGGGTGGTGGTGGAGAAGGTGATTCAGCACAAACACGGATAATAATTGCCAAGTCGGCCATAACTGAAATCTCACAGGCCAAAGCTGCAAGTAAATTTTTAGCTTGACGTTCTAAACTTTATGAGAACAGTGAAAGAGCCGGAAAGATGCTAGCTGTAAGGACTAGAGAAAAAGTGGCTGCTGCACGTATTGACAGTATTATAGATCCAGAGGTCGGGTTGGTTACCGAGGAAGGGGCAATAGTGCTAGGTTTCCAGAAATTCTATCAAAATTTATATGCTGAAGATATTAGAGATAATTATGGGGTTCAGGTAGAAAGACAAAGATATCTTAATGAAATCGAGGTAGGTACACTGTCATCGGAAGAGCTGGGTATGCTCGATGCTGAGATTAAATTTGATGAGCTATGGCTAGCTATCGACTCTCTCCCAAGCGGCAAGGCCAGATTTTTTACCTTGAGAATTTTACAAGATTTTTCGACCCCAGCTTACTCCTGTTATGCTTGAGATGTTTCAAGTGGTTCAGACCGGTGATAAGCCTCCTGAATCCTGACGGAGGGCTAGGATTGTAACATTTCTAAAGAAAGGCAAGATACCGTCGGATACTGGGTCTTATAAACCAATTACATTAATCAATAGTGATATTAAAAATGTATTCAAAAATTCTCGCAAATCGGCTGGCAGTGGTGATTAAAAAATTGGTTTCTCCGCAACAACATGGCTTCGTACCAGGCCGAGAAACTATTGAACATATACGCCGTACAATTGCGATATTTGACTACACCAATGTTACAGGAGACCCTATGGCTTTAATTCTGCTAGATGCGAAAAAGCTTTTGATAGGGTCTCCTGGCCTTTTTTATGGGCCACATTGAAACACTTCGGTCTTGGGGAGAAATATATTCGAGCTATCCAGAGCATGTATATTCAACCAACAGCTCAAGTATCGGTGATGGGGACTCAATCGGCAACAATAAATATACTCAGATGAACAAAGCAGGGGTGTCCTTGCTCTCCCCAATTGTTTGCAATCTACATCGATCCTTTAATCAAAAAAAGGGTGGGGATACTAAAATGCTAGGCTATGCTGACAATTTAGCCATTTTGACTGATTCCCCGCAGATAGCGTTACAAGAAATCCAAATCTTAACATTGCAGTTTGGTGTGATATCAGGCTACGATTTAAATGAAGCAAAAACTCAAATAATATGTAATTGCAAAATCAGTTTATTAGACCCCCACATAGTAGGCAAATCCAAATATCTAGGGATAGAGATTAGCTCAAAACCCGAGGAAATAGTGGAGATCAACCTGAATTCCCTAATATGTAAACTAGAAGCGTATGCTCGCCGAATGAATAATTTACAGCTGACATTGATGGGTGGATGTAACGTCATCAAAATGATATTTCTCCCCAAGATTTTATATTGTCTTAGAGCTATCCCTTTGTTGGTAGACCAAACTTGGTTCACAAACTTAATACTATTACTTCATGGTTTTTATGGCGTGGAAAACGACCAAGAAGGGCTTTGAAATGTCTGACTTTGCCTATAGACAGGGGGGGTTGGACAGTAACCAACTTTCAAGTATAATATTGGTCCATAACACTGAGACAGATAGCTGGCCTACTGGATACAGGAGCTTCGGATCGTTCAGACACTTCAATATATCATTTAATTTTAGGGGTAGAGGCTAGGGGACTTTTGTTTCGACATATAGATTTTGCATATTTTAAAAGGGTGAGGTTTAAGGTCCTGCTTGGTGCCTTTAAAGTTTGGATGGCAGTCCGTAAAAAGGTTGAAATTGGAAAATTCCACATATATTCTCCTTTTTCAAGGAATACTCTCTTCCCAGAAAATTTTCAGGATGCTTATTTTAAAGAGTGGTCAGCTCAAGGGGTATTACCATAGGGGATGTTATTTCTGATTCTGGGCTTATGTCCTTCGAAGCCATAAAACAGAAATTTGGGATAGGGAATAGACAATATTTTCACATTTTTACAGATCAGAGATTTTTTCTGCAAAAGAACTGCCACTTGGGTACACATTCCATTAGTGGAATCGATTAACGGGAACCAATTGACCATATCTTCTATATATAAATTACTAAATGTTAAGAGAAGTTATGATTTAACCAAGCATTTCGATCGGTGGCAGGCGGGGTTACAAGGGGGACAAGGTGTATGTGAAGATTCACTTGTGTATAGCCAGTCTGCTTCTATCTCTGCTAATCTTCAGGTGCAATGTTTCAAGACTTAGCTCAATTTGTATATAACTCCTTCCCGAATTCATAAATGGGGAGGGACCGTTGGGATAAATTGCTCACGATGTGGGGAACTTGCGGCTGATAGCATTCATATGTTCGCCACTTGCCCCACTTTGTGCCAACTGTTGCATAAAATAGAACAGCGCTTGGGCCAAGTTTTGGGATATACTGTATCATTGACACCTCAGGTTATTTTGCTGGGAGTTTCTGACCAAAACATGGCCGAACCAGAGCGGAAGTTGCTTTTTGTTGCAATGGCCGTGTTGAGGCTATGTCTAGCGACAGTTTGGTTGGACCCGATTCCCCCGACCCCACATGTATGGTTTAGCAAATTCTTAAGTGTTTATAAATGGGAAATATCTGTATTTAAGAGAAGAGGATATAGGGCTCGGAGGGAGGGTGAACAGATTTGGGGATCTCTTACTCATTGGTTGAATTCTGAGCAATGATGCCCATTATGGATTGATTGATGGAATTATGTATCTATATTTATGTTTCCATCAATGAACGATTGATAATTGTCCTCTTTACCCTGTTGGGATCCATTCGGGGTGGGTTGGGGTGGGGTGGAGTATAAGCATGAAAAAGATGACCTATGGCATGGTGATTTAACGTTAGTTTTTTTTTCCTTTCTTTATGATTCCTGTATATGTCACATGTCCCAATAATTTTTTTTTTTTTTTTTTAAAGGATTCTAACTCTATAATCTCAAGAGAGTGGAAAGGGGCATCTAAACCGAACTAGCTGAGGAAGGCACAGTTAAAACACAAGTTTCATCAGTAAGCAACACTCCCCACGATTCCCATAGATGGAAGACCAATCAGGATTGAGCTGTTTATGATATTTTGTGGTCGGCCCTCTTCCCAGCCATCACACATTTCACTGTTACACACACTACATTGAAAGTCCAGTCTGCATTTTCTCCGATATGATATTATCTTTTGTATGACTTGCCTTTGCTTCATTTAATCTCCCTATTGCAGTCCTTAAGATTTCCATACTACAATTGATTCTCAGTGTATCCACAAAGTCATTTATATTTTTGAGTGACATTTCTAAATGCTAGTAAACACTAGTGGACACTACTGAATATTTTGTGCTTAAATAATATATTTTTATTTCACATCATGAATACATTAAATACAAGTACGTTTCGGCCACAAATGGGACAGATTTTTTGTAACAAATAATAATTAAGTAGAGGGTGCATTAGAAAATTACTAACTTTTAGTTGGGCCGGGGCGGACATCGTAATAATATTGAAAAAAGGAAAGGATGCAACAGAACCAGGGTCGTACCGCCCCATAACATTAATTAACGCAGACACCAAAATATTCTCGAAAATACAGGCAGATAGATTCGCTAAGATAATAACCCAATTAGTCAGCACTAATCAACATGGCTTTATACCACAAAGGGGCACTACACTTCATATCAGGAAAATGATAACACTTTTTGATGTTCAGGAAGTAGAAGGGAAACCTATAGCGGCCATGTTATTGGACGCAGAAAAAGCCTTTGACAGGGTGGCATGGGAGTATTTGTGGGCGGTTTTAAGAAGGGGAGGGGTAGGTGAGGTTTTTGTCAAAGTCATTCAATCACTCTATACGAACCCTACTGCCTGTGTTAGGGTGAACTCTGGCCGCACCAGACCCCTGGATATTACAAGGGGCACTAGGCAAGGATGCCCTTGCTCGCCCCTATTATTTGCTATGTACATCGACCCCTTGATATTGAGGTTAGAGCAGAACGATCGAATTAATCCAATAAACACTAGCAGGGGAGATATTAAGGTCCTAGCATATGCAGATGACATTGCGGTCATTACACCTAGCCCAATAGATGCAATAAGGGAAATAGAATTAGAGGCAGATCGGTTCGGAAGAATAGCAGGGTACGCTCTGAACAAAAGCAAGTCACAAATTATAAAGAATGTCTACACAATATGTACAGATGCAAGGGTGGTTGAGGAGGGGATGTATTTAGGTGTTACGATCACGGCTGAACTGGAAAAATTGGTGGAAATTAACATTAATCCCATTATTACAAAAGCAAAGAAAGATCTGGATAGGGTAAATAATTTACATATGTCCATAGTAGGTAGAGTAAACTACGTAAAAATGAACTTGTTGCCGAAATTTCTGTATTTATTTAGAACAATTCCGCTGTTTTTTAGTATGAGTTGGTTCAATAAGTTGGAGAATATGGTAAATCGATTTGTTTGGTCCTAGGGGAAGACGAGAAGAGCATTGAAGTACATGTCATTACCACGAGACAGGGGGGGATGGGCGTTGCCAGATTTCAAAATGTATTACTGGGCGGCAGCATTACAGCAGATGACGGGTTTATTGGGTGGTGCTGAGGGGGAAATTGAGATTCCTACGGGATCAACAGAGGTGTACGGGATAATACTTGGCGGGGAGACAAACAATGCTTTCCTTAGATACTCGGAGCCAAGCTATTTTAAGCGGACCAGGTTCAAGACGCTAGAAGCTGCTGGTAAAATATGGAAAGCATTCAAGAAAAGTTTTGGCTTGGGAAGACTTCATGCACACACTAGATTAATGGAGGATCCAATGCTGCCCACAGAAATATTTGCGGATGCTATATTTAAGGAATGGGTTCGATTGGGAATTAAGAACTTGGGAGATCTAATAGGGGAGGCAGGGGTAAGGCAATTCACTAAAATCCAGCAGGAATTTGGTGTTAGCAATAGGACCTTTTTTAAATATTTACAACTAAGAAGCTTTCTAGGTAATAAACGAGGTGGACCGATGGGTTTTAAAGCAAATCCGATAATACAGATGGTTGAGGGGGGCCAATCTTGCTCAATCAAAAGGCTGTATGCTGAACTAATAGAACACCGAGGGGATGACCTTGAAAAATATGAGACTAAATGGAGGGAAGCAATAGGAGTAACAGAGGGCGTATTCTTAAGGTCACTAAGATCAGGACGGGAAACCCTGTGTTCAGCGGCACTGCAGGCACAACACTACAAGACGCTATACAAACTCTACTACACACCAGCTAGAATTGCCCAGTGGGGAGGAACACAGGGGGTTAGGTGCCCTAGGTGCGACAGTACGGAGGCAGAAATAGTGCATATGTTTGCGGGGTGCCCAAACCTTTCTCCGCTAATAAAAAGTATTGAAAATTTTTTTGATAACTCCTTGGCATATAAATTGAAGCTGACACCAGAAGTAATACTACTAGGACTAGAGGGGAGTAACTCACAGCAAAATCAAAATGGGGGGTTTTTGTTTGTGGCCATGGCTGTTTTGCGCCTATGTATAGCAGCTGCTTGGAAAGATAAGATACCACCCCCGTTCCAGCACTGGTTGGCTAGGTTACTACATATGTATAATCTGGAGAAAGCTATCTATGCCAGAAGGGGGAAAAAGGGTAGAGCACTGGGACTACAGCTGTGGAAGCCCATTTTAGAATGGAAAAGTAGGATGGCAACTGCCTAGGGGGGTGCAGAGCTGGATGTGAAAAAATATTTATACGCCTTACATAAGTTTCTTTGGGGTATCTTCTGTCCCCTTTATATTTCCCTTTAACTGCGTTTTATTAATGTTTTCTTATCTACTGTGTTCTTCTTTTTCTTCCCCAATTCGTTTTGTCTTGCTATAAGATGTACATATTATGGAAGTATGCAAGTACGCAATGGAATTGATTTATGTGATTATTCAGAAATTTACCTGCTGTTGAAAGATATTGACTGGTGCGGGGGGGGGGGGGTAAAAAATTGTTGTAAAAATCGTCAATAAAAATATTTAAAAAAAAAAAGAAAATTACTAACTTTTTGAACTTCTTAAACATGGCAAATTGTGAAATTGACTAAGCCCTGTATAAGAATGTTTTTAATGAACCATTTATTTATCTTTTTTGTCATTTGTTATGCCCGCTAACGTTACCTTATTTCTAAATGTGTGTGCCAGAATAAAAATCATTTTATGCTTCAATCGTAACAGTTATGTAGTAAACAAAAAAATTGTCATTACCAAGTAGAGTGGATAAAATATATGTGGTAGGTATTGTTCAGGACTAGTAATGTTTTAAAACTAAGATAAATGGATATGTGGTCTCCATCTCTCCTTCTTTCAGAGAAATAAGCAGGAATGCCTATACCGACCAGCGTAACCCAGAATTGGTGTTTACACTAGATTGCCAGATGTAGGACAGCTACCAAAATGTGGCAGATGTCCCGTCCTCCCCAGTTAGAGTGTATAGGGCCTATGTGCATTTTAAATAGGGCGGAAGGGACATCTGCTACATTTTGGCAGAAGTTATCGCATCCGCCAAACTCCAGATATGGCCCCAATGGCGGCTTCTCCAGGGCAGTAGTGGTGGGCAGGGAGAGAGGGAGGGGGGTTAAAAAATAAATAAAAGAAAATATTACGGACCTGCTGGCTGACTGCCACCTCTTTTCCGTCCTCTTCTCTTCCTGACAGCACGGAAGCACTCATGCTCCCAGACTCCCCTAGCCAATCACAATGCTGCTGTCACCAGCTTGACCGCAGCATCCTGATTGGTCTGAGCGGCCTAGTTCAGTTCTCAGACAGGGAGTGAGAGCCTGTGCATGTTCTCCACCCAGACTGTGCAGTACAACCAGGTGGAGAACATTCTAAGTGTGCATGACTGTTTGGCTGGCCAAACTGTCATGCACACTTAAGTGCACCAACCATTCCTCCCCCGGCTGACTGTGATGAGAGCCAAGCCCCGCCCCAAAACTGGCTTCAGCACGCAAAAATAAAATGATAATAGCATTGTGTTATTATCGTTTTATTCTTCCTTTTTTGCACTGCTGAAAAACAGTGGGACAACACTCCTCTGCCTTAATGGAGGAGCCGCTGTTGTATGGCCCAAAGTCTCATACAGGAGTGGGATTGCCCATATTTGATTTACAAATAAAAGTCACTAGACCACTCCCTAGGCGTTCAATAAAAAGGTTTTACCTCACTACTTAAGGGCTATGAAAACACTGTAAAATGAAGAGCAGTGCTTTAGGAACCACCTAAAACACTAATGATCCAGTTGGGTCACCCTGTGCTCACCAGGAAAGGAAAGTGGGTATCCAGGGTTTTGAAAGGAAGAGCACTTGTGGTGCTCCCCAGCCAGGAAGACTCAATCTGCACCAGAGAAATGAGTCAGACTCCACCTGAGAAAACATGTGGTGAAAGATGCAGGATACTTCACAGGTGGCACTATTGTTTGAACTCACAAATGGAGAATCGGAGGGTCATTTAGCTTGGATCAGTCAGTCTCTCCTCCAGGTGTTATCACTTTGCTCATCTGAAGCATGTGTCTAAGTGTGTAGGAGCTCAGGTGGCTTCCTAGTCAGACCCGCTCCATGTTACCTACTTATAGTGCCGCCACGTATTTCTGACTTGCCCTCAATAGGTTTTCCTTATTACAGTGTAGGGTTGGACTGGCCGACAAGGCAAACAGGCAGTGCCCGATCAGCTGGTCTGATTGATCAGTGTGTGGGCCATTTTTTTAGTAGTTTTTGGACTTGTTTTATGGCCCGATAGGCCACTTTTACTATTGATTTCTCTCATATCACCACAAACATTGCCTGCAGCAAGCTCAAATCCATGCAGTCTCAGATACCTTGCAAATAACTTCTACAGAACGTCTTTACAAGTTCAAAACTGGTATGGTTTGCCTAAGTGGATCACTTTTTTAGCTATCTGGCTCACTATGGAGGGGCCACTTTTAGTTTGGTGCCCGAGTCAATTTTGTATCCTAGTCCAACCCTATTCCATTACATGGGCTGCTTTCGAATTTCTATTGAGTAATACAACTGCTGGAGTGGGGGGAGTGTTTGCCTAAGATTTGTAATTGATAGTAGCTTTAGATTTGCTGGTGAGCTAGTAAGTAATGTTCTACATTGCCTAAGAATGGTTTATGTGCAGCAGTGGAAGCACAGGAAGGAACAATGGAGGTAATAGAGTATGTGGGGTGGTAAAGGAACATTTGTGAGCCTATTAAGCTATTAGGAGGATAATAAGGAAAAAAGACAGGCCAGCAAGCCAAGGCTGAAGGAGATACGTATTTATGTGGTTTGAGAGGGGGACGTGGTGAACTGATAAAGTCCAGATGGAAAGGGCCTTGGATATCCTCCTGGGAAACATCAGAGAGGACAGCTGGTGAGGGGTGTGAGAAAAGAAATGGGGATGAGTGATACAAGTGAGCAGCTTATCATCACTGTCGGGAGACTGCAACAAAGGAGACAAAAGAAAAAATATTAACAAGGAAAAGTTGAAGAGACTTTAGCTTAAGGGAATCAAAATAGGTCATGTATCTTTCTTTTGCTTTTTCTTGTTTATATTTTCAAAACAAAAAGGATTACACACATGGCTGGACATGAAGTTAAGTTTAGAAGGGGGTACCTTAGTTAGAACTGAGATAGATTAGTGTTGTTACACACACTGTACTGTGACCAATTACTGCTATGAACCCAAGTATCTGTAGGAACTGTGCCCAATACATGTTCGAACACGCATCTCCATATTGTAATACCAGTATACTGTGAAGTAAGACCAGATTACATCCTTCTGCGATATTGTAAGTGTCAATGATATCTTCATGTCAATAAAGATTTTCCAAAAAAAAATAGCTCATGTAGACATTAAATGTACGTGGAGGAACAAGCATTTATGCAACCAGTATTTTTATTCCATGCTCGAAATGAGTAATAATGCTCATCTTGTGTTCATAAATGTTGGCTGATTTTGTTGTTTGCCTTTCTTTTAGGCCATGTTTGAGCTTGTCACTTCAGAAGCATCCTATTATAAAAGTTTGAGCTTGCTGGTAACTCTTTTCATGGATAATGAAAATTTAAAGATGGTGCTCAACCAATCAGAAATACACTTTTTATTCTCCAATGTCCTAGAGGTCATGGCTACAAGTGAGAGGTAAGGTCCATTCTATTTTGATTTTTGCTAGTTAAACTAGTTAATTGAACCTCTCAGTTTTCTCCATTTGTGTCCCATAATACCTTCTGCCCAGTGCTCCTTCATCTTTGTAATCTAGTGATTTGTTAAAATTCTTTTTAGACACATCCCCAAATAGCCAAATGTTTGATAACATTGGAGTGTTGGAAAAAACAAAACTCATATTTTCTTTAAACATAACATAAGGTGTAATTCTCATTGACTTACTATCTATATCAGGTTTGTCTCAATGTTTATACCTGAGCTTTGGAGCATTTTGTCAGATTTTAAGATTAATAACTGACAACATACATGATTGCCATTAACCCCTCCCCTGCTGATGACGGAACCTCTCAGTCATCAGCTGTGGTGGCATTGCGCTGATGACGGAGCGGTCCCGTCATGGCCTGCCCAACGGTCCTGCGCGGTGCGAATTCCGCGCCTGCGCTGAGCGTTCTATTGAGCGGGCGGGGCCATGACGGAACCGCTCCGTCATAAGCACAGCGCAACCGACGCTGGTGACGGAGCGGTTCTTTCACCAGCATGCGCCCGCCGCATTTCCGCCCCGCCCCCTTAGCACTGCCGCGGAATAGCCACCGCAGTGAAGGGGTTACAAGTGATTATTGAGTACTTTTATCCCATGCGGCTATCCTAAAAATCTGGCATTTGCCTGCTACTTTTGGATCAACATTGGGCTATTTAAATCTAAATTCATCATATTCAGGGTGTGTTAAATTCCACATTCCCAATACAAGGAGAGTCACCCTTCACTGCCGTTAGGGACAGGGTAGTGTTATGCTTAAACAAGAAAACATTTCCTTTCGTGCAGACTAATACCCTTGGAATCCCAATTGTACTAAGTTTGGTTAAACGGGCATGCACTAAATAATGGTAAACATTCAACAAATTATTCTCAATGACTGACTGACTCTGTCTCCTTATCTACATGATATATCCTATTAATTACATTTACAAGAAGTATTACTAAAAACAATCAAGTGTAACTTTCATATATCACATGTTCTGCATAGATTAAACACATACAACAATCAAAAGTCATTTAAAAAAGCAATATGTTTATAGTTTATTTTTCTGTAATGCATCTATATTTCACTCAAAATCAATAACTTACATAGTGTTTCATATAACAGACAGTAATAGGAATTGCACCTAGGACAATATGTTGTGCAACAACAAAAACTTCAAGGATATTCGTTTGGGGGAGGGGGGTGTTGTAGGAGTTATGGTGACATAAAAAGCATGTCCAAGAATATGGTTGCGAAATGTGGTATTAAGTGGTGTAATAATACAGGAAGTTATATGCGTTAAGGTTGGAAAGTATGGGGAAAAAGCAGTTTCAGAATGGATGAAACAAACCCAATGTACATATGTATAATACTTATAATGTACTTTTATATTGCCACTGCTTGTGAAATGCAACAGATTTTTTTTTAACTTACAAGGTGTTTTTAGTTTCATGAACCACATTAAAAAAATCTGTCCTATTGTATTACAAACAACGATTACAATACATTAAAGACTCCTTCTATCAAGATACATAAAAAAAGATTCCTAAGAAGATTCTGTTGAATCAGCATTTCTGTGGTACTGAAAATGGTTCGCACCACCTTCTTCAGGACAACTTAATATTAACATTCATACACATTCTGAGAGACAGAAACATATGTAATCAGTCTAACATAGAACAATTACAAAATCTAACTAAATCATAATTTAGTGCAAACCATTATCCTAAATGGGTAAATACCCCCTTATTTTAGTATGTCTTGTCATGCAGATTATATATTGCACCCCTATGGCCATTACTCTAATATCCTTCCTGGATTCCAGGGGATAGGTCTCATGAATAAAATAAGTCCACCCCTTAATTGCTGTTTACCTTATAGTTTAGGCACAAAAGATGGGAGAGGCATTGGATCCCAGGCAAAATATCATAGGGTTTAAGTCCCACACAAGAAGAAGACTGCGAAGACAGAAATAGTAGTTCTTTCACAATGATGCTGTTTTAGGTTCTTTTTATTCAAAATATTAAAACACAGCAGCCAACGCGTTTCGCCCACATGGGCTTCTTTAGGGCAAAATTATTGGATCACACAGTTCATAGAAGGAGTGGGGAGATTCTTCTGGGAGTTGTCCCAGGTCAATCCACCATGAACTTAAAATGCCATTAATGACACAAAAAAACCTGTATAAGTATTCAATCTTTGAGATATTTAATCCGTGAAATTCTGCGGTAACCAACCTCTTCTAGGACCAATGTAATATACCACGATCTCTTGTGGGCCTTCAGACAAAGAACCTGAAATAATCCAATCTTCGGCCCACCGTAGTGGCTGTCCCCTTCATTGAGCAATGTAAGGGCAGTGTAACACGATCAATCGCAAGCCTTTTCAAAACGGCCCTCCAAGTGAAAACTCGTCCGTCGAGTGTTTAGCACAAAAAAAATAAACAAAAAGCCAGGCTAGCTTGAACCCAGTGGCAAAGTGAGCAAGGGACCCACGTCTGGGCATACCCTGCCAACTTAGGGCGAACAAAGCAAAACCAAAGGGGATGATGGACGGAGTGTTGAACTATACAAGCACTCACCACCGGTCAACTGATCGGGGTTTATTCCATTATCATTCTTTAGCTCACTCCGCCACCCCAGTTCAGACATGGCCATATGCAAATCAGTTCGCCTAAGTTGGCAGGGTATGCCCAGACGTGGGTCTCTTGCTCACTTTGCCACTGGATTCAAGCTAGCCTGACTGATGGCAGCTGATTAGCCAGAAACCGATCCCAAGATGCTTGTTTCCGGTCCAGAGAACTAAGCAAATTGGAAAATCCCTGGTTAAAAATCTTACATACTTTCACACAGTCCTTTCAAATAATCTCCACAGTAACCTCACCATACAACTAAGTTACATCACTGCACTAAATGTGGATAGTCAAATCCCAAAATCCCAAATAAGACCATGCCCACAAAATTCGCTTCAGGAATCGTTATTCTACTTGTATCGTTCCCACACCATTGTAGACTCTTGATATGTCTATCCATGGGTAACCTGAAACATTAAATCTGTAGATATTATAGGAAAACAGGGGCAGTCATGTATTTCCTAATTTCTTTTAAGTATCCCTTACTCTCCTTCTACATTGCCACGTTGGTTATCATATCTCGATTCCTATGCGCGGTAAGCGGTACTGATCAGTAAATAACCGTAATTACTTACTTACTAACCATTGTTCCCCTTCACAGTTTAACATATTATGTGCCTATACTTAACGCTGGGAGCCTCAGGAGATATTAATACCTCACTTCAATTTCCACGCAGTCTAAACTGTTTTTTATGGTAACAGACCAGTACATTTCTCTCTTTTTGGGAGGTTCGACTCACCCGCCATAGCTCAAGTTTTTCTTCAGTCTACCTCACAGTAATACATATTGTATGCCTATAGTTTACACTCGGAGCCTCGGGAAATACCATTACCCCACTCCCATCTCTACATAGTCTGAGCTATTCTTTAGTGTAGCAGACCACTCAATATCTCCCTTTTGAGTAGGATAACCTCACACGCCATAGTTTAGGTGGTTCTTAACTTTACCTTAAGAATCCCGCCTCCCCTGGCTTTCCTCTATTCACTTACTTCTCGGTAATGGAAAGCACCTCGAGGTCCCTACCTCTAAGCGCAAGGTTCTATGCCAAGTCTCGTTGTTCCTGTGGCCTTACCTTTGCGTAGCCGTATTTGTCGTTACCTTTCTTTTTTTTATAATTGACAGACATGTTCCCTCCCTGCTCTCTTTTTATACCGGATTAACTCATCCGATATCTCATCGCGTAAGCTCGTGAGAGAAAACGCTATAATCACAACGGGATGTTAATATCGCTGCACATGTCTGGCGGCCATCTTCAAACGGGCTGGTATCTATCTTCACATCGCCCGTTTGTAGCACACTATGTCAGCATATACTCAGTGGCCATTTTGGAACATATACGGTGTTGTCTATTCCCCTGATCTTAAATCGTACTCTCTTGTTTCTTTCATTTATTCAAGAGTTTTATTGTCCCCTATTTTGTTACATTACATAATAGAAACCTGCGTATAAAACTGCAAGATTTCGTAAGGGCATTGATACGAGCAATGCCGCGCATGTCTGGCGGCCCTCTTAAGACAGATTTGTATATGTCTCACTATTACCCAGTTTCTAGCACCCTGTAGTCCGAAATACCAAGCGGCCATCTTCAAGGATGACTCCCATATATCCCCTATACCTTTTAATCGCTGCACCTTTTCTGTGTATGGTTCAATTTAAATTCGAAGTTAAGTTATGTTATATCCTTTATTACCTAAATCTAAAATCTTTCCCCAACTGTGGCGTCATCTCTCTCCTGAATTGACATGTCCCCATATTATTCAGACTTAATGCGTGAATCATATATAGAGCGATCAGAGTAAAATTAAATTAGGGGAAATAGTATATACTATTTCCCCTAATTTAATTTTACTCTGATCGCTCTATATATGATTCACGCATTAAGTCTGAATAATGGTTTCCCAGTCTTCCCTACTGTTTAAACCATTTCTAATGGTATTAAATGTAATCATGAACCATTGCTCCTGCTGCTTTCTATGTTGTACACGGTTCCCCATTCTCCATTGTTCCGTAATCTTTTCAAGAACCACCCACCTTATATCATTGGAATTATGGCCCTTCTCTTTCCAGTGGCTTACCAATGGCGCATTTTCTTTATCATTATTTATTGCTGACCTATGTTCACATATTCTAAAACTCAGCTCCCTTCCGGTCTCCCCTACATATCCCTGTCCACATGGACAGAGAATCAGATAAATAATATTCTTGCTTCTACAGTTTTTCAAGGTTTTAATTTCATGTTTAGAAGAGTTTAGAGTTATATCTTTTGTAACCAGGCACAAAACGAATATGCTGCATTTTCCACATTTGTGGTTACCCCTGGCTTTATCGCCAGTGATCGTATGTTGGGTCTCCACCCTATATGTGTGAAGTAAAGTGTTGCGTAGGTTTTTAAATTTATATTAATAAAACAGTGTAAGCATTTCATTTCAGTCTGAGAGTATATTTGGGATTTGACTCGGCACATTTAGAGCAGTGATGTAAATTAGTTGCATGGTGAGGTTACTGAGGAGATTATTTGAAAGGACTGTGTGAAAGTATGTAAGATTTTTTTCAAGGGATTTTCCAATTTGCTTAGTTGTCTAAAGAACCCTGTTACCTGGAACGTGTTGGGTTATCTCTCTTTTTTTATTGACTCCGGTCCAGAGAAGACATGGCTTGGCAGTTCGGGCTGGACTGCTCCCATGAGGCACAGGGTTAGACTGATTAGCAAATGGCCATGTCTGAACTGGGGTGGCGGAGTGAGCTAAAGAATGATGATGGATTAAACCCAGATCAGTTGCCTAGGGGTGAGTGCTTGTAATGTTCAACACTCCGTCCATCATCCCCTTTGGTTTTGCTACCTAACTGTTTGGCCATAATTTTCCCTGGGTCTGTGTTATATTTTACATTGTGACTGTGGTGCACGTTTTCTAGACTTTTCCTGTGGGTTCTTTGTTTTCTTCCTTTTCTTTTCACCAGTTTCTGTTGGAATTTGAGCTTGCTCAAGCTAGACAAAATGTTTGTATAAATAAATGTTTTGTTATGTCTTTCATGTGAACACTTTGTAATTTTATATGTGTGTCTTTTTTGGTGTGGTCCACAAAATTGTTTGTAATGCTCATGAAAAAATAATAACATGAATCGAGTTTCTACCTTTAAAAATGAGTTAATACATTAAAAAGAAAACTAAAGATTTATTCTTTAATCTAGTTATTCAATCACTATGAATGTCACGTGTGATTGCTGAAAGTGCACTTGTGAATAGGATTCAAAGTAGCACATTGTTTAAGAGTGATGTTTTCTGTGGCAAGTAAGATCTGTTCATACTTGGTCAAGTGACTGTTAGATAAGGTCTGTGAGCGGGTACGTGGCAATAGAATTTCAACCGAATGGGATACAAGAATAGTTAGGAGATGTCCCATCACAATACCTATGCACCATTCTAAACTAACACCAGCTTCTGCCATAGCTTTAAGGCACCCAGGCAGCCCTGAAGCTACAGGATCAAGAGAAGTGGAAAAGTAATCACCAGCCATCTCGCACTTCCATGCATTTGTGTAAGCACTGCGCAGCCTTCTCTCTCACAGCAGAAAGGAGTAAAATATTTATTGTAATCAGGCATTCCTAGTGCTGGGGCATGACAGAGACTTTCTCTCAGCTCTAGGAAGGCAACCAAGCAGTTATTATCCCATGGCATTGGATCAGGCACATCCTTGTGTGTCAGCCTCTGTAAAGGCTTGGCCACTAGTGAAAAGTTGGGCACCACTGGCAGCAGTAGCCCACCATTCCTAAGAACATCCTGACTTCTCTCTGAGTGGTTGGTGGATTAATTTTAAGAATTGCTGAGATTCTTTCTTGCTACACCTTCCTCGCTCCAATGTGAAGTCCGAGATACATGACTTCCTTCTGACAATACTGCAACTTACTTGGAGACACTTTAAGTCTATTGTCAGCTAAGTGGTTCAGCAATGCAATGTTGCCTCGTCTGCAAGCTTCTTGAATATCTGACGCCATGAGCAGGTCGTCAATATACTCAATTAGGGCAGAGTTACAGGGCATGATCAGAGCCTCAATACTCGTTTTGAACATCTGATTAAAAATTAAGGGGCTCTCTGTATACCCTTGTGGGACTCTGCACCACCACGGTTCTGGAACCTCTAAAGCCAAGAGGTACTGGCGGTCCTTGTGCAAGGTAACAGAAAAGAAGGCCTGACACAAATCAGTGACAGTGTACCAATCAGCCTCACATGGAATCTGAAACAAAATCACAGCTGGATTTGGTGCAACGGGTCAACGGGGAACAACAATACTTGTAATCCTTCTCGGGCCCTGCACTATTCAGTGTTTACCGCTAGGCGTCTGCAAGCCCTTAATCAGTGAATTACATAGATTCCCCATTGTCTCCTTCAAAATGCCTTGTTGTATCATTGACTCAATCACCAGAGAAATCCCAGCAATCATTTTAGGGGTCAAATCATACTGCAGGATTCTTGGGTACTCAACATTGGACTTTACTTTTATGGGAAAAGGCTCAACTTCCTTTATGAGACCAATATATTTTTCTTAAAAGTCCCAGATCTGAGGCTTCACTGTATCTCTAAGGACTGGTGTTAAGTCCTCATTCGTCACCAAAGGGTACAATCCAATGATTGGCCCTTGACTCGCTAATTTAAAGGTGACATTCTTATCATGAGTTTGAAACCCTGCTCCTTTCAGCATACAATAAATAGTACAATTTAACTTGCACAATACATCTTGTCCTAGTAAGCTCACAGAACTCGAATCACACACTACAAACTGGTGATTCTCTTCAAAGGACCTTATTTTAACAGGTACTTATTCTGTTACGGAGTTTGTCATTTGCTTATTTACGACTCCTACAACTTGGATTCTTTTTCTCAAGATTGACAGGTGTGGAACTTCCACTGTTCTAACAGTTGAGCAGGTAGCACAAGTATCAATAAAGATTGAAACGGATGGCCATTCACTTCACCTTCTCCTAATGTACCACTCTGGTCGACGTGTAAGATTGGCCCAAGTACGCAATCTTTCTCCCCCCTCAGCCACGGTCATTGTGACTGGTCAAAGTTGTGGCTCTCAAGCGTCTCAAACATAGGACATTACTGAAACTGATACTGTTTCTGGAAGGTATTTTAATTTAAATTTGGAACTTGATTTGAATCTGGGACCATTTGCATTTTTCCAATGGTATTGGGGCTTGTGGAACCTGCGTCACTGGAGTGTGAGGCACATTAAAACTTAGCATGCTCAGTCTTGGAACATTCTGTAACTTTCCTGGGTTATTACTCTGGGGCTTTCTATACCTGAATTCTGAACCTGATTCTCACTCATCACTCTGTTGGGATTAAGATAACAATCCCACTTTCAATTCTCCAATCTATTGCATTAGTGACAAGGATTCGATTTCTGCAAAGTTGCCACGTCAATCCCAGTACTCCAATTAATTAGAACACCACAACGTCTACCTTGTTGTGGTAACCCATTTCCACCTTATATCATAGACAGGGCCACTGGAATTATGCGATTCTGCTGAGGTTCTCGCATAGTTATGTATTTTGCAGGGTTTGCCACGCAATCCATCATCTGCTGCATAATCTGCAGATTTTAACAAAACAAACTTGTTTCTAGCTCAAACGGATCAAAAGGTATAAACAATATGGCAACTCGGGTGGTTGCACACCGGAACGCTTTTTGAAAAGTTTAGCTCATCAACTTTAAGTTGCTTATTGCTGTATTTCGGTGTTAAATTGTTACTAATAAGGAGAACTCTTTTCCCAGGCACTATTGCCAGGTGTAAAAATGCCAAAATAATGAAGTAATACTACTATAAAATATGCTGCGTTATGCCACATAATTTACCTATCTTGCCGCATAACTTGTTCTACCCTGCTGTAGCATATTTTGGACCGACCTCTGCCACATAATTCCTGTGGCCCTGATCATAGGAGTTCCCTCGCAGATACACTACCTACTTCATTCATCAAACTTTATTACGGCTATTTCAGCCATAAAAGCACATGTAAGTTTGAACAATACAATCAAATATAATCAATAGCAGCATGAGGGATTGCGGTTTCATTACACTACCTACATAGGACCAACATTCTTTACAAATGGTTGACTCTGTCTTCCTCTCTGTTGTGCTTTCATCTGTGTCACCATCAATTTCTCCTTCAACTGCTTCTGCTTAATTTACAATTAATCACTACAATATTTTGCATATCTCAAGGTCTCATCAATCAATTTGTTCTGCCAACAAATCAAATGCTGCTGAATTATCAAGCTAATCTCAGTTCTCAATCCAGTCACAAGCCGAAACACAAAATTTCCAATGTCTTTAGTTTTGAGAGTCTCTATTCAACTGTGCTGCTTAAACACTGGCAATAATCTCTCATGAAACGCAGGCACTGTCTCTTGGGTCGCACTGTTAGTCTTAACCCAATCAATGTCTTTAGCTGGAATCTTCCCTTTTGAAAAGGTTATCACCTATTGACATTTTTTCATCACTATGAGATGATGGAATATGTGACATCGGATTTCTCAGCTGTTTTTTGTCCGGCCACTCTATATCCACTTTACATTCTGCCCACAATTCACTCTGTACCACAATATAAAAGAAGGTATTCAAATTCACCCACAAAACTTGTGAAATCGTCACAGATCGCTCAACCTGTGTATACCATTCCACTGGCATTTCTCTCAACTTTGGGAATTCATTGGTGAATGACGCAAGATCACTACTACTCCAAGGTACATGGACACAACCTCCACCAGGTACTTGCCTGAATGGAAAAGTTGACCCCCCCCTCTCCATCTATTAAAGATGGTGGTGGCTCTCCATTTTATTTTGATCTTTCTTCTTCACCTTTCAGCCTTCCCAGTTGTCTAGCTCATTCCATTGTCCGATGCAACAAATTCATTCTTTAATTTATGTTTTCATTCTTGGAGTGCTCATACTGCAAATGTCAATCTCATCAAAACCTATATAATAACGTTTCTTAAATGACTTGGTTCATCTTAAATAGGCAAGATATTTTTGAGCCAATTTAGACTGTTTATCATGTACTTGTCCTGCATGTTTGGTAACATTTTTACACATAAATACAAGTTTTTTCTCTTGGTAGGTATCTAATCGGGAAAAAACAAGAATTCCTGAGATGATCTCATCCAATTCTAAATTTAATTCAACCACATCCACTGTATTGTCCCTCTCCAGGATCTGAATCATTTCCTTGCCTAATCCTGAACCTTCACTTTCCCTTGGGGATCCACTGAAAAGCCTACTCCTACTATCTAGCTCTCAAGCACTAATACCATTCTATACTGCAGAGGTATTCAACACTATCCTTTCTCTTGGACTACTGTGGTCACCACTGTAAAGGGAGTTCCAAATAGACAGGTCAGAAATGTGTGAACTTAAAGCTGACTCTCCTACCGGAGTAAGTCCTGTCTGATTCATAGTTGATGTTGTGGCGGCAACATAAGAGGCAGTCACCTGAGTCGGTTCTAAATGAGTTGCCATTCCTGGAATCAAATGACCCTTAGCTGATATATTTACTCCAATAAGGACTGTCAATGTGTGTGTACTGGTTTTTGCAGACTCGGGTTTGGACAAAATAACATTGGGACCAATAGTGACCAGAAAAGCAATTGCATCTGGGGCATTTAGAACAGTGGTGTTAACAGGGTTACTAATCTCTCAATTCCCTCCCATCAGGTTCTTAATTGTATTTTCTCCCGTATTTACTGGGGTGGTGGCTAATCCAGGTTTCCACTGGGAACTACACCATTAATTCCCTCGACTTGGACTGCATTATATGAAGGTGGACGTTTTGATAACATATCCAGGAAATCATCAGTAGCATCACTTCATGCTCCCAATCATTAAGTGCTTCTTTTTGCACAATACCCTTCTCAAATCCTCAATGATTCTGAGGTTAAATATGTCATAGCGTGGAAACATTAATGCACCTTCAGTCTCTGTGATCGTATGTCTTTGACTCCGCTAATACATGTGTGGAGGCCCACATTTGTGGCATTTCTACAATAATGTTCACAATCACAACTTGAATTTTTTTTTCAAACCGTGAAGTAATTCTTTACCCACAATTCTTGTTCAGCATCAACAACTAATAACAGTGTGTCTCTCTATGACGTTGCCAACCAATACAAGTTGAGCACTACCACCAACCATCCAATCTCAGCGCTACATGCTATGACGTCTTTCTCACTCTTTTCAGAGGCTCGCTCTCCTTTACAATTTTCTAGAGCATTGCATAGAAGCACAACAATACCAAGCAAATTCAACAACTTTGCCTGCTCCACTAAATAATCAATATCATTCAATCGCACAAGAAATGGTCCAGAGTGACAATTTCCAGCCTAATCTGACTCACACTCGAGTGAAACCTCGACCAGCACAGATTCACCCAAATTAGTTTAGAAAATGTCCCTATCTCAGTTGTGCTGTCAACGGTACCTCACGACAAGCACCACAAAACTTAGCAGACAAATTTCACACTGTGTTTCTACACTGATAACTTATTACTATCCCAGGATCTTAGTGTTAAGCCTGCAAACCACTTCAACTTCTTTTTGTTAAGTACTTCCACATCCGCACAACATCTTAAAGCATCATCTCATCACACCACTCAAACTCTGCAAAACACCCCAAGATAGAAATTAGAAATTGCCACGCGCTACCCTATTTATACTCACTCCTCCCCTGCTACAACTCTTCCAGATTTCTGGAACACCGCTGCTCCTCCAAATCTGCACAGGGGATTTGGTATCAGCACTTGGTTTGGGCAAGCCCGGGCTCTTACATGGATAGAGTAACTCCCTCTGTCTCAATAACTAAGCCATCCAACAATCTACCATCTGAGAGCACACAGGAGTGTGATTTACAATATCTCATCTGATGTTTTTTTTAATTGGCTAAGACGCAAAGGGAGTTAACAATAAATAAAATAATTCAACTTTCGTGAAGCCCATTTGGCCCCACAGTAAGGACCAGAAATCAATATTTGAGGTTAGGTAGTTTTATTTGCAATTATTAGTCAATCCAATATATGTGCATGTCAGGAAGATGTTAAAAAGATACAGGATTATCCACTATTATGAGTGTCTTTCATAGATTCATATGCCTGAATCATTCCCCGTCGTCGGAATGGGAGTCCCCGGTACATAAATAAAGTAATGTCCTATAGACATGTAGAGAAATAGGCCTATAGGCCTCACATTAGTAACATCTCTGCGTCCTTTTGTAAAAAGGTCCAAACTCTAGAAAAGAGCCAATCAGCTTTCACCTCCCTCTAGAACCCTCCTGGAAGGAGCCTCAGTCCCTCAGATTTTCTACCGCACGTTGTGCTAAGGGAGTCTCCTCTGAGCTCTGCTCAGGTTTGTTTCTCTCAACTGGTTTTACAGTGTTTTTTGGATAATTTCTCTTCAGAGTCTACTTGATTATGGCTGACACACCAAAGAAGGGTCTTTTTAGATCCTGTAGTTCTTGTGGAAAGAAAAGTCTACATATTGATGACTAGCATAAGGACTGCCTGTATTGCCTGTACCCTGACCATTCGGCTAAGGACTGCAAGGTATGTCGTACCTTTTCTACAAAAACGCTCAAGGACCGTGAAGGACGCCTCTTAATTTGGCTCCAGAGGCTTAAAGACAGGGACCACCTTGATTCCTCTGAAGAGAGTGAGGGCTCTTCAGTCTCTTCAAAATTATCTCTGAAGAGACCAAGGGTGGCTTCCCCTAGCCCTACGGCTCATCCTCAAAAGAAGACATCAAAAAGACTTCAGAGGTTCTGACTATAACAACTTCTGTGAAGGAAGCTCACACCTTCAAAAATCCGGTTTTGACATCGTCAACGACAACATCGTTGACGGCATCTTCATCGTCGAAGAAAGCTGTATCTGCAATTTCTTATGTTTCTACGTCGACGGCGACAGTCTCTACATCTATGGCATCGTCGTCATTATCATCGTCGTCAAGGACGACCCCATCGTCGACGGCAGGTAAGACTTTGTTGTAGACGATAGCCATTAAGAGGGTGCCGTCGACGTCGAAGACCCCGTTGACGCTGACCTCGCCGACGACAACCTCGACGACGAAGCCAATACCGTCGACGTCGACTCCGCCGATGAAAGCACCGTCGACGAAGAGTTCATCGTCGAAAACACCGTCGACGAGGGGCTCGTCGACGAAGACACCAACGACGAAAGAACCGTCGACGAAGACATCGTCGACGACAGGACTACCTTTGCCGTCGACGGCTGCCCCGTCGACGATGACTCCACCGACTATATCAACTGTCGACGCTCCACCGTCGACTATCATACCGTCGACGAGAGATTCTTGCCTACAAACAACATGCGTACGCCTTAGAATCACAAAAACGGTGCTGACGGGTCCAACCAATTCCTCCAGCATGTCCCCTACAGGAGGAAGACTCAGATGATGGTGACATGTTCCAAATGGCGACAAGTCCTTCGGAACTCAATGTGAAGTGTCAAAGTTCAGATGAGGAGGAAGTTCAGGAGGAGGTATATCATCAACCACCTACTCCTATGGTTTGTCTTCCAGCATCCTTAGTTACGGATCTGCGATACCGCATTCAGGACTACAAGCAGAGGTTTCCGGACTCGCCGGCTCCTCCGCCTGCCACAGTAACTCCATCTCCAAGACCATGACCACCATCTTTAACTATTCAACCAGAGAGAGTTGAATTGCCACATCCTCCAACTTCTGATAAAGAAGAAGAAGAAGAGGAAGAACAACAAGAAGAGGGTGAGCTGCAGGATGTTCAGTCTGTACATGACGACTGGGATGGCTACGTCATTCCTTCTCCTGCATCTCCAGTACCCGCGCCCGCGGATTCACCACCAGGCGACATTGGAGGGTTCCATAATGTGGTAGAGAGGGCTGCTCAACATTTTAAGATCGCAATGGTCTCTCAGGAACAAGACTGCTTCTTGTATGAATTCAAAGAACCTCTCAAAAAAGCGGTTAGGTCAATACCTATGATCGATTATCTATGGACCCAGGGGGTTAAAATCATGCAAAATCCCGCCTCCGTATCTCCAGTGATTCCTCGACTGGATAAGAAGTATAGAGCGCCGGATACTGCTCCGGCCTGCTTGACGGGGCACCCCAAGCCGGACTCGGTGGAAACGCAGACGGCCCAGAAAAACTCCAGAAATCCTTCGGCCCCATTATCGGCATCTCCTGATAAATGTGGCGTATTTGTATAGCGCGAACAGTGACCCGGAGGCATCCCGGCGCTTGTACTCCTACCACAAGGGAACCCCTCCTGGCTTTTCCTTGTGCGGTGTCCACTCCTGGGCATCCCATGGTGAAACCAGGCATCCCTTGTGCATCGGGGGCCTTTGTGGAGACTAAGCAAGCTATTGCCCAGAGTTGCAGCGTGGGACCCATGCTTAGAAACGGCACTGAGGCGAGAATATCCGGTCAGAGGAATTTAAGCCCGAAACCCGCTGAGGTGGGAATCGAACCCTGGTCCCTGGCCAGTGTTCTGCATCAAGGTCTGCCGCTCTAAGCATTGAGCCACACTTCTCCACACATAAGGAGGGAAGAAGATTGGATAACATTGGGAAAAGGTTTTCCTCAATGTCTGCAATGACAGTGAAGGCAGCAAATGCCTTAGCGCTCTTAGGACGTTATAATAGGCAACTATGGGCAGATATAGCCCCATATCTGTCAGAGTTGCCAGATTCCACGAAGGAGGAGGTGAAAAAGATTTTGCAAGAGGGTGAAACATCGGCATCAGAGATAATAGACTGTGCGTTGGACATCGCTACAACAGGGTTCCACCAGTTGGCTGGAGCGGCAGTCTTGAGACGCCAGGGATGGCTGAAAGCAACTTCGTTCCACCCTGAGGTGCAAACGAAGATATTGGACATGCCCTATGATGGCCAGTTACTATTCAGCACCAAAATTGATGAGGCACTTCAAAATATTAAAAAGGACACAGACACAGCGAGAGCTTTGGGCACTCTCTAGTACAAAAACCAGTCCTTTCGTGGAAATCGAAGAAGAGGTCAGTCCTTCTATAGAGGAAATTTCCAATATAGGTCTTCATATTCGTCAGGCCAGAGCTGACCCCAATTTCAACAATGCCAGAAGCAGAATCAGCAATCCTCTTTTAACAAGTCGGCCTTTTGGGGTAGAGGACAACGGAAAAACAACGGGCGTAGACAATGACATGTTTATTCAGCCAGTTCAAACTTCATTTCACTCATCAAAAATTGGAGGAAAGATTTCCCGCTTCTTATAAAATTGGAAAAAGATTATTACGGACCGTTGGGTTCTTCAATTAGTGCAATTCGGCCATTCAATGGAATTCATGCAAATCCCTCCCCAAACACCTCCCCGTCCTATGCATCACAAAAATCTACGGCTGCTTCTGCGGGAAATCTCTATTTTGCTGCAGAAAGGAGCAATAGAGAAGGTACCCCCATCTCAAAGGGGAAAGGGATTTTATTCTCGTTTCTTTTTGATAAGGAAAAAAGTGGAGACCCATCTTAGAGCTCAGGGACCTCAACAAATTCCTGAAGAAGCAGTCGTTTCGCATGGTGACGATTCAGGAGGTACTTCAGCTACTGGAAGAGGAAGATTATATGGCGTCCCTATACCTTAAGGACGCTTACTTCCATATCCTGATTCACAGGAATCACAAACATTTTTAAGATTCGCAGTAGCAGGCAGGCACTTTCAATTTCGCGTCCTGCCCTTCGGGCTCAAGTCTGCACCTCGCATTTTCACCAAATGTCTTTCTCCAGTGGCGGCATACCTCAGGCAGCGCCATCACCAAGTCTTTCCGTATCTGGACGACTGGCTGATTTATTTATTTATTTATGCGATTTTATATAGCGCAAACTTTACCCGAAGGTGTCAGAGCGCTTTACATAAGAACCAGTTGAAAAACATAAGGATTTAGGATTACATGCGTTACATAAAGGATACAAACAGAAAAAAATTGCAAATGTACAAGATGTAAAGTCACACAAGGAGGAGATACAAATGGATATACTCTAAGAGTCACATAGGCATGGTAGATAGTACAAAGGTCTACTGCATATACTAGTGATTAGAGTTATCTCTATATACATAGGGAAGGGATACACAAGGAAATACTCTAAGAGTCACATAGGAATGGTAGAGAGCACAGCGGACTACTGCATATACTAGTGATTAGAGTTATCTCTATATACATAGGGAAGGGATGTGACTGGATATACTCTAAGAGTCACATAGGAATGGTAGAGAGCACAGCAGACTACTGCATATACTAGTGATTAGAGTTATCTCTATATACATTGGGAGGAGATATGACTGGATATACTCTAAGAGTCACATAGGAATGGTAGAGCGTACAAAGATCTACTGCATATACTAGTGATTAGAGTTATCTCTATATACATAGGGAAGGGATACACATGGATATTCTCTAAGAGTCACATAGGAATGGTGGAGAGCACAACGGTCTACAGCATATACTAGTGATTAGAGTTATCTCTATATACATAGGGAAGGGATACACATGGATATACTCTGAGAGTCACATAGGAATGGTAGAGAGCACAACGGTCTACTGCATATACTAGTGATTAGAGTTATCTCTATATACAGAAAAGCAGAGTTCCATTAAGGGTGGTTGGAGGGGGAATGCAGTCGGAGGGGGGATGCAGTCACAGCACATGGGGAGGGACAGAGAAGGGCAGGAAAGTGAGACAAACGAGAGAGGGAAGCAGATAGTAACGATTAAGACAACGAGGAGTGTGTCAGAGGCAACAGGAGAGACAATAGAAAGGTCTCTAGGACAGAGAGGGGAGAGGTCAGAGAACGCTAAAATGGCGGTGGAGAGAGGTAGCAGAAGAAGCGAGTCATAAAAAGAAAGGAAAATGGCGGGGAGTGCAAAGGTCCAAGTCCAAAAGTCCAGGAAGAGGGCTGCCATAGCCAGGAAGTCTGGGGGGAGAAAGGCAGTCCGCAGCAAAGTCACAGCCTCATCGTCCATGAGGAGCTGGGGCTGAGGAGTTCGATCTGGAGACCAGGGATCAGGGAAGGAAGACCTCAGGCGCCAAGGCAGCTGTTCGCAGAACGGGAGGCAACAAAGTGAGAAAAAGAAAGTTAAACAAGGGGGACGACCCCGGGCTCACTCTTGTTTTTCGGCATCTTACTTCCCTTGTTTTGTAACATCAGACGGGCCTGGTGATCACCGGGGTAGAATGGCATTTTTCTACAGCGTTCTCTACAGCGCAGCCAGGGCTCACCTTTCTCGGCAGGGGCTGCATGGTGACCTCCTCAATGTTGCCTCCATACTGAGCGCGGTAGGAGCCGTCACCTCTGCATCCGTCTCTGATGTGCTCACTGTCCACGAGCGCATCCGTGGGGGGGGATGGGAACTGCCTCTCCTGCAGCTGGCTGTTCATGGTGCTCTGTCTCCGAAGCGCTTGCCGCGCGGGTTCGCAGTGCAGCCTGCGCCAGCTCCCGCTCTGCTGTCTCTGGGCTTTTTTCAGGGCTTGCGGTTGGCAAAGGAAGGGGGGACACCCACCGCTTTGATCTGACCCGGCTCCGTCCCGGCCATCATCCCAGCCGTGTTGCTCCACCCTGAGCGCCGCCATCAAGGCTCCATCAAGGCTCCATCCTTGCAAGACGCGTCCAGGTCTTCCGACGCATGTTTAAGGCTTTTCGATTGCTTGGGTCTCACCCTCAACCAAGAAAAATCAGTCCTGCAACCTTCTCAATGCATCAATTTCCTGGGTGCAACCCTGGACACACATTTGAAGAATGCTTTCCCATCCCAGGAGAGGGAGAACAAGCTTATAGCTCTGGCTGTTCTAGTGGCATCAAAGAAGACATTGTCGGTCCGCCTTTTCAAGTCTCTGCTAGGGATGATGTCATTGTGTATCCTCCTGATTCCACACTGTCGACTACGGATGCGACCTCTGCAGGAGGCACTTTCAAAACAGTGGGTCCAATGCACAGGGTCATTCGACGACCTTATAAAAGTGACTCCTCAGATAGTCAAATCCCTGCAATGGTGGATGTCATCTCGAAACCTATCTCAAGGCTTGACATTCCTACTTCCAGCTGCCCCTCATATTATCACAACAGATGCCTCCTTGGACGGTTGGGGAGCTTTTCTACAAGAGCTGCGAATAAGCGGGAAGTGGTCTGCCTCGGAGAGAGGACTTCATATCAATCTTCTCGAGCTGCGGGCAGTTTTCCTGGCCCTTCAGGCTTTTCTCCCAAGAATCAAAAATTCCCTTTTGCTCGTCCGGACAGACAACACCACGACGATGCACTACCTCAACAAACAGGGAGGGACGCGCTCACTAACACTCTCTCGTGAGTCGCAGATAATTTGGAGCTGGCTAATCTCAAACAGAATATCTCTTTGGGCGGAGTATGTCCCAGGCATGTACAATGTACTCGCCGACTCATTGAGCAGACAAAAGACAACATCTTACGAGTGGGAACTGGATCAGAAAATCCTCAATCAGATCTTCTCGCAATGGGGCACTCCACAGATCGACCTATTTGCTACAAGGACCAACACGAAATGGCCTACACTTCGCAAGTTGGCATCCCCAATCAGCGTTTCTAGGGAATGCATTTTCGATCGCATGGTGCAACGTCTTTGCGTACGCCTTTCCGCCATTCCCGATGCTTCCCAGAGTCCTCAGAAAACTGAAGACGGAGCCTTATACTCTCATTTTAATAGCCCCAACTTGGCCACAACAACATTGGTTCACGGAGCTTCACCGCCTATCTCTGGAGCCACCGATCCACCTGAGACAGTATCCATCTCTGCTCACGATGAACAACAAACAAGTACAACATCCGAATCTGGCATCTCTCATGTTAGCTGCCTGGTTCCTGAGTTCAGAGGGCTTAGGAATTTGAACATTCCACCTGACTGTAGAGACATCCTAGCTCGAGCACGAGCGGAAAGCACCAATAAAACATACTCTCTGAAATGGAGAAGGTTTTGCGTCTGGTGTAAGAATCAAGGAATACATCCTTTCTCTTCATCTCCGGAGCAAGTTTTACCTTACCTCCTCCACTTGGCAACGTCAGGCCTTGCACACTCCTCCATCAGAGTCAACTTGGCTGCAATATCCTGTTACAAAAGATCTTCAACGGGTCCTTCTCCCTGGTCTCACAGACAGCAAGTTTTACCTTACCTCCTCCACTTGGCAACGTCAGGCCTTGCACACTCCTCCATCAGAGTCAACTTGGCTGCAATATCCTGTTACAAAAGATCTTCAACGGGTCCTTCTCCCTGGTCTCACAGACTGGTCAAACAATTTTTTAAAGGATTGTACAGGACTTTCCCTCCGGTAAAAATGTTGCCCCGTACCTGGCACCTTAATACAGTCCTTAATCAGCTCATGAAACATCCCTTTGAGCCAGTACACAGGGCTGACCTCAAATATCTATCTTGGAAGGCAGCTCTCCTACTTGCGCTCACATCTGCGAGGCGGGTGAGTGAACTACAAGCTTTCTCGATTCAGGATCCTTTCCTGCAATTTAAACAAGACAGAGTGATTTTGCAAACAAATCTAAAGTTTATTCCGAAAGTCCCATCGGATTTCCATCTCAATGAGCCGGTGGTTTTGCGCTCTTTCTTTCCAAATCCAAGTACTGCAGCGGAAAGATCATTGCATTCATTGGATCTCAAGAGATGTTTGAAATTCTATGTCGACAAGACAAAAACTTTCAGAAAGTCAAATCAGCTATTTGTAGCTTACAACACGCCCAGGAAAGGTCTTACGCTCTCTAAACAGAGCATTTCCCGCTGGATTTCAGCAGCTATATCCTTCTGTCATGATCAAGCAGGACATCCGCTGCACTCAAAAGTGCGAGCTCATTCTACTAGAGTGATGTCCACATCTATGGCACTGTTTGCAGGTGTGCCTGTCATTGACATTTGTAGGGCGGCAACATGGAAGTCGCCACATACCTTCACTAGGCATTACTGCCTGGACACGGAAATTATGAATGATGCTGCGGTGGGACAAGCAGTGCTTCGGCATCTATTTCACTAGAGGTGAGCCTTCTTTCATCCCTCCATCCTTTTCATGCATGCACATTTCTCTCTTATGTATTTGATGGTATTTATCGTTTGCAACTGTATACCCTTACTAGTCGCTTAATATGTTATTATCTAATGACTTGCAGTTACTGTAACATACAAAATGTGCTTTATGCATTGCTAGCTACTGTGATTCAGGCATGTGAATCTATGAAGGACACCCATAATACTGGATAAGAAATGCGTTACTTATCTGTAACTGCAGTTATCCAGTATTGGTGTCTTTCATAGATTCACATGCAACCTCCCGCCTCCCCTGGAACGACTCACCTACTTCTCTCAGTGATACGCCTTCTTAGCTTTGTGCGTACAAAAATCTGAGGGACTGAGGCTCCTTCCAGGAGGGTTCTAGAGAGAGGTGACAGCTGATTGGCTCTTTTCTAGAGTTTGGTCCTTTTTACAAAAGGACGCAAATATGTTACTAATGTGAGACCTATAGGCCTATTTCTCTATATGTCTATAGGACATTACTTTATTTATGTACCAGGGACTCCTATTCCGCGGGCGGGGAATGATTCAGGCATGTGAATCTATGAAAGACACCAATACTGGTTAACTGCAGTTACAGGTAAGTAACGCATTTCTTACAGTTAGAACGCTGAAATATCACAATCTGTTTAGTCTTAATAGGATACATTTCAAATTAATCACAGCCACAACAATAAAGAAACTGAGAATTAGAAATAGGTGTTCCTTAAAGAAACTCAGATTCTCTCTCTCAAACATGAATAAGTTCTAAAGTCCTTTAATCAGGGCTCTATAGGATCACAAGGAAATTCGGAAATGCAGGAAAATGTTGGCATAGTAAAGACTCCAGTAGAAATCTTCCAGAATTGAAATAAGTGTTTAGCATGAAGCTTCACACTTACAAGAAAGAAGGAAGGAAGCAAAGAGGTCTGTACCCCTCAATATCTAGGGGAATCTGCTATAACTGCTAACAGTGTGTACACTAATTAAAAAAAACAGAAACTTCAGCAACAATCTTATCTCTTCTCACCCCTCCAGGTACCAATCAATTCTCTCCTTGGGCAGTGCAGTTGCAACATTACCAGGCTTTCTCATCCCA
Organism: Lissotriton vulgaris; assembly: GCF_964263255.1. Lineage (NCBI taxonomy): Eukaryota > Metazoa > Chordata > Amphibia > Caudata > Salamandridae > Lissotriton > Lissotriton vulgaris. Next base: position 732,634,167 of record NC_141699.1, read on the forward strand.
CAGAATTTGGACAGTTACTGCAACCTTTAACATCCCTCTGTTCATGATACACAATGAAAAGGAAGGCATCATCTACTCATTAGGTCTTCGCATTTCTTGCCAGCGTGTCTCTTCTCAGGCCTTACTATCAAGAAACCTACACAGACATCAATACTACTTTTCTCTAGCTAATGAAACCTTGAAAACACACCTGCCAAGGAAAGGAGTGATGCAGCAGAACAAAATGCATTTAAAATCTAATGCCTTTAGTCAGGGTAACTTTAACTACGCCTTTAAACGTGCACTTCAAATACATGGTTATACTTGTGCATATGTATACATGATCATACTTTCAAAGGTAAATTTCAGAATATACGGACCACTAAAGAGAACCTCAGTGGGAGACTAGGCAATTCTGATACCCCCCAAGCACGATATTTCAAACACAAAAGAAATAGGTTGCCTTTGCCAACACAATGAGGTAGAATCCCACAGTTGGATAAGAATGCTGTCTCCTGCAGTTCACATGGGGTCTTAATAGATCCCTGGGTTTATTGTCTGCGCCAATAGTTGGGTTGAAGGAGCTGTCTACTCAGTTTGCAGTGATTCACCACTTGGCCCCTCATTCCTAACATAAACATTGAAAATAGCACTATAGGGACCTTTGCATGAACTAATCCAAGAATATTGGTTGAACTAATTACTAATCTTTTAATAATACAATCTAGTGAGACTTGCACCCAAATTGTTAAGCCACCAGCAGGTCTCCCTTCACCTCGACATATAGCCTCAATTGAAAAATTTGAAAAACCTGTTCTGTGGACTGGTTCGTGCACCAGGTCTCTTGGAATCAACAGATGTCAAATCCCCTCAATTTGGATCCAGCAACTTTGATTTGAGGCCTATGATGTTCCAAGGTAAAAAAATATCAAACTTTAAATTGATTTGGCTTGATTTGACTAGTGGCGGGCGGAGAGATCGGGACTTTCCTGCATGCTAAGTCAAACCACTCTCTCAGCTACTAGGCTTGTGTCCACTAAGCTCTCTTGAAAGTTGGTGTTGTCAATTATTTGGCTCACTTCCCTTGATGCAGGGGGGTTATATTTCACTTTTATCTGACATTGAAGGGGTTGTGGACCAAATCTCCTAGGCCATCTGCCTTGTCGTGCAATAGTAATAAAGTTTCAACAGGGTCAAACTTATCTCCAGGTGCAATGTGGCACTCAAAAAATCAGAATTAATCACTGATGTGCATTTACGCATGTGCCTAACCAAGTGGATTACCTTATTTATTAATGATTCCTTATCCATCCAAGAAATCTAAATTATAGACTCCAAATGGCGCAAAAACAAGCAGTAAGAGTAATTTTTCAACAACCACGACACTGCCACATTAATGAGGAAGCTACATGGGACTTTAACTGGCTGAAGATTTGGAGTTGGTGTTTTTTGAGCGGGTGGGAGAATCAAGGTAAGATAGGAAGTTAATGGGCCAAATACAATTTTCACATCAACTACTACTTTCTTCAGGTCTTCAATAGTCTGAAAGTAATAAAGATTGGATGGAGTCAAATAAGTACTTCCTAATGGAGAGAGACAAACATCTATTGATTTTGTCTTAGACTGGTCCTCTGCTTCCATCACTGCCAAAGTAGTAAACCAGTTCTCACATGCTGCTGTAGGCTCATAAGGAACCAAACGGGGTGCCTAGTCACATTCCGATTCCACACAAAGAGGTTCTGTATTATCACTCCCATTAGGCCCTACAGAGTGCTCTTTGTGCCAATACTCTTGCGTGACTTCTTAAAGGATTTTCTGGCTATGGGTCTATTGTTAGTAGGGGGGACTCGAGTTGACAGAGGAATCTGAAATAATCTCAACCTTTTTACCTAAGCCATTAATTTCCCTCAGTGTGTTGCTTTTGTGTAGCAATTTTGCTGACTTTTAAGACATAATTGCCCCTTGTGGCACGTCAGCTGCTTTCCTCTTTCCCATAGTTAAAATAATTTTTTACCCTCTCATGCTCCCTGCCGCTGCTGCCCCGCAGCCCCTCCCCCTTCACCGGTAAGTGGTGCATTCTGAGCCCTAAGCTCTCCGTTTCTGGGTAAGTGTTCGAGGCCCCATCCTCCCGCAGGCTCCTGCTTGCACCTCATCCCTGGTGGTCCAGTGGGGGAGCCCTCTGCTCCTCCGCTGTTCTGCCTCGCTAGGCTTTTTCTGTGCCATGTTTTCTCTTTTTGCTCTCTCTGTGCTCTTTTCTGTCTGTCTTGCTCTTTCTCCCTCTTTTCCTTTTTCTTATCGCCCTCTTCTCTCTTTTTACCCTCTCACGCTCCCCACCACTGCTGCCCATGCAACCCCTCCAGCATATCCTTCCCGCTCCTGCCTCCCAGCTGACCACACTCTCCCGACCACTACTTAATGGCGGCCGTTCGCAGTATTTGCACCACTGGCACGCTAATGGCAAGGCCGTCTGTGACCTAACCGGGGCAGAGTACCAGGGAACTGGTACTCTGCCCCACCTCCCCTACAACTCCAGCACCCTCCACGCTCTAATCCCCGGACGCAGCAACAACTGTCACTTTTCATTGCCGAGCAACACCCAGAGCCTAATCTCCTGTTGACACTGCCGGTGCACCTTCACCCACCACTAGACCCCAGCAGCAGTCCCCAGGCTACCGAACACCACCGCTCACAAACTCTCAATTGCATCCTCCTCAACATGCGCTCCCTACACAAGCACACCATAGAAATCTGGAACCTCCTCAACACCCACGCGCCCGACATCGTTTTCCTCACAGAATCCTGGACCAACGCCAACTCCACGCCCGACATAGCCACCACCATTCCTGACGGATACAAGATCCTGAGGAAAGACTGTCCCACCCACCCAGGAAGAGGCATCGCCATCGTCCACTAAAGCACCCTCCGTATGACGGCCACCGGCCCGGATGAAACCACGACCCTCATGGAGCATCTCCAGTTCCAGATCCAGACCATCCCCAATACAAATTTCTGCGGAACCCTCATCCACAGGCTGCCCGGCCCCAGCGCTCCTTTCACCAACACCATCGCCAACCTCATTGTACCCCACACCCTCGCATTCACAGACTACATCCTACTCGGAGATGTAAACTTCCACCTAGACAACCACGATGAGCCCAATACCACTGCCCTCCTAGAGGACCTTGCCAACATAGGACTGAAGCAACTGGACACCACCTCCATGCACACAGCAGGGCATAGACTCGACCCCGTCTTCGCAGAAGGAACCAGCATCGCCTACCGCCACACCATGGAACTCCTCTTGACAGACCACCACTGCATCCTCTTTTCCTCCAGAAAACCCACTTTACACAAGCATGCCCACCGCTTCCCCCATAGAAGCTGGAACAAAGTGACAGAAGACCAGCTAACCTCCGCACTCCACCACTGATGACGGCAGACCCTAACACCGCTGCACGCAACCTGCAACACTGGCTCAGGAACTGCGCCGACACACTTTCCCCCCTCAAGATGACCACAAGACGATACATTAAGAAAGCAAGCTGGTTCACCTCTGCACTCCAGGAAACTAAGCGCTCCTGCCGACGACTCGAAAAGACATGGAGGATCAACAAAACCGCTGAAACACTCACCACATACAGAGCAGCCGCCACAGCATACCACCAACTCTGCAAATCCACAAAGAAGATTTTCCTACAAGACAGAATCCTTCCCAAAGCCCATAGCTCCAAATAACTTTTCTCCATCATGAAGGAAGTTGCTAAACTCGGCAGTGAAACCACATACGACCCACCCTCCCAAGACCTCTGCAACAGACTCAGCACCTTCTTTCACCCCAAGATTAAGATGATCTACGTCAACTTTGACAATCAAGACCTCTGCACTGCTCCAGCTCCCACCTTCAGCAACACCACTCAACAGACCCTGCTCACTTGGACCCCGCTCACGACAGAAGGCACCTTAAAGACCGTGAACAGCATCCACTCGGGAGCACCCTCAGACTCCTGCCCACCCCACATATTCCACAGAGCCGCCACGGCCAACGCACCCTAACTGTGCCGGACGATCAGCTGCTCCCTTGAAACCACCACATTCCCCGATGACTGGAAACACACTGAAGTCAACCCCCTCCTGATGAAACCCTCCACAGGCCCGACGGACCTCAAGAACTTCAGGCCCAACTCCCTGCTTCCGTTCGCTGCCAAGGTCTCGAAAAGGCCATCAACACCCAGCCAGCGAGCTTCATCGAAGCCAACAACGTCCTGGACATCTCCCAATCTGGATTCCAAAGCAACCGAAGCACCGAGACCGCCCTGCTCGCCGCCACTAACGACATCCGCTCCCTCCTCGACCAGGGCCAAACGGCAGCCCTCATCCTCCTGGACCTCTTGGCTACATTTGACACCGTCTCCCACCGCAAACTTGCCACCAGACTCCACAACGCCAGCATCTGTGGAAAGGACCCTGAATAGATATGCTAATTTCTCACAGGCGAAACCCAGCGAGTCAGACTCCCACCCTACCTCTTGGATCCAACAAAGACCAGATGAGGAGTGCCCCAGAGATCTTCCCTCAGTCCCATCCTTTTCAACATCTACATGGCCCCCTTGCAACCATCGCAAGAAACCATGGACTCAACATTGTCTCCTACGCTGACGACACCCAGCTCATCCTCTCCCTCACCAAAGAACTTCCAAGAAGGGATGAAAGACGTAGCCACCTGAATAAAGAAGAGCTGCCTGAAACTCAGCTCTGAGAAAACAGAAGTCCTCATCCTTGGCTCCACCCCCTTCACATGGGACGACACCTGGTGGCCCCCGCCCTCGGAAACCCCCTCACCCGATGAGCCATGCACAAAACCTCGGCATAATACTATACTCATCACTCACAATGAACCGCCAGATCAAAGTCGTATCCTCAGCCTGCTTCAACACCCTCCACATACTCTGAAAAACGTTCAGGTGGATCCCTTCGGAATCCAGTAAAACAGTCACGCACTCACTCCATCAGCAGCAGACTGGACTACAGCAACACCCTCAATGCCGGAATCAACAAGAAACTACTTCACGAACTCCAGACCGTCCAGAACGCCACAGCCAGAGTGAACCCTATACATCCCCTGTCACAACCACATCCCCCAGCACCGCCAAGATCTCCACTGGCTCCCCATTGAAAAAGAATAACCTTCAAGCTTCTCACTCTTGCTTACAAAGCCCTCCACAACATCAGACCAGCATACCTAATCAACCGCCTCTCCTTCCACGCACCCAAGAGACACCTCCAATCAGCTGATCTCTCTCTGGCCACCATCCCACGCATCTACAAGACTAGAATGGGTGGAAAGTCCTTCTCCTACAGCGCAGCCAATGCCTGGAACGACCTCCCCACTCCCACCTCCGGCAGATCCCTACACTTCTCCAGCTTAGGAAGGACCTCAAGGCCTGGCTCTTTGGAAGACCCCAGCATACAACGGAGCCGCCCCCCAGCACCTTGAGACCCTTGCGGTGAGTAGCTGCATTTTACCAACCCTGATTTATTGATTGAAGGTGGAAGATTCTATGACAAACGCATTGAATTAGATTGTCGAACAGAGTTTGAACCATCTAAGCTCCGAAGTGTAACTTTTCTAAACAACCTTAAAGCTCCAGTGTTAAGCTGACAAGCTTCAAATGTAGATTTGTTGATGACATAATTTTACATTTTACATTTTACTTTTAAATGGTTCAGGTGTCACTGGATACATTATTTTAGAACTGACATTAGCACAGAGAGTGATCATCAGCTGGAGATCCCAACAGTGAGGTTTAAAGATCATGTAATATTGAATCATGGTGTACTGAGTGAGATTAAGAGGCGAATAAGACATCAACGTGTTATTGTGCACAATAGCATTCTCCTTTGGATGCAAAGTATGACCTGCAATCCTTAAAGCAAATTCTTACAATAGGTAAAATGTCTTTAAAGTTAACTTGTAGAATTTGATCCACACTTATTGAGGAGCAATGGTTATACTTGGAAATGGGGTTTCCTTAGAAGCTGGACAGTGAACCAAAGTGTTAAAGCAGTTTTTGACTCTAGGTTTAATAAGGACTGTCGATTTCTTTAGAGAGCATTGCAAAATGTCTGTCTAAGGCTAGAAAATGCCTTAACGATCATGCTACTCAGTAGGAATTTTTTCTATAAATAGAAAAACAGCTAAAAGTTTCAATATTTTCAAGCTAGCCCACCAAGAATATATGGTGGACGCTACATTAATACAGTAGCTCATAGGGACTCTAGGAAATTGGGTTACTGGTTCGGGGGGAGAGGGCTGGTGAAACCCTACTTAAGCATCAACCACAACTCTTGTCAGCAATGGAGTAGCCAGCAAATTAAAATACCCCCCGCTTTAATACAGACCTCCAATGCCTTTGGGTGAGCGAAGCGAAGCGAGTGTGCCCTAACCACTTTTGATGCGGTCCTTTATTAATGCCTTTCGATCATCTTTAAGCTTTCATGTATAGATCCATCTATACGTCTTTTCATACTTTCATCCATCCTTTCAACATTCCATCCATCCACCCTTTTATTATTACTTTTCCATCCTTTTATCCTTCTGCTCACACTTTCTAACATTCTTCTTTTTTTTAATATATTTTTATTATTCAGCAAGTCAGCAAGAAATTATATATACAGTATTCATTGGTTTCATACAATTTTGTTAAGCAGGGTTTTTAGTATTAAACAGTAATCTTATTATAGTGAGATAAAAAAAAACATAAAGAACAGGTTCAAATAATATAGAGATTATACTGACAGAAAAGACATCGAATGTAAACTGCTCATTCTAGTTCCTATCAAAAACATTCTGAAATGAGTCCCCAAACAGAAATAAATTTGGTCTGGGCCTGTAAACCCCTAGATTTGGCCAGTATATATTCCAATGAATATGTCTCCTTCAACAGAGCCCACCAATCCCTACAATTAGCAGGTTGTACATCAATCCAAGCTATAGCGATGATCAGTCTACCCATCACACACAATATCAATAATAGCCGATTTTGTTGATAACTATATTTACGAGGTCCCAAGATAATGTCCCTTGAGTTTACAGAGAAGTCAATCCCTAATTTCTCAGAACAAACTTGAGCAAGCTGTTGCCAAAAATCCTTCAATTTAGGACATTCTAGGGCGGAGCCAGACCGGCGGCCAAGATGGTCGCCCGGGCTCCCGGCTCCGCCGGCTCTCCTCTCCCGCCGCCTGATTCCATCGCCCACCCCGCACAGCTCCGGTGCTCCCGAATGTCGGAAGGGGCGCTAAGCAGATGCGTCCGACTCCGAGGGATTTCCGTGCCCCGAAAGCGAAGCTACGGACCTCTGTGATTTTGGCCTGCAGGAGCCTTGAAGCCGGGACCCCGCGTGATTCCACAGCCGCCTGAGAGTGCAACAGCAGCGGCCGCATGGACCCAGAAGGTACCGGTCAACCGCTATGCAGGTCAGCTCGCCCCCGAGAACTTGGCTCCAGCGCTGCCCCGTGGAACATGAGGGCAAGACACATGCTGTCCTTCAGTGCTGGTTTGGTGTCCCCCCCTTCCCCCCCCAGATGGAATCGGTTGTTTACCAACTGCTTTTTGCTACTCTACTGGAACTTTGCTTGGCCCGCAATGCGCTGCCTACACTCCGCATCTCAGTTAATTGGAGCTGGTTGCGGAGCTCCACCACTGTTGCACCTCCCTGACTGCGGGGGCCCGTATGTGCTCACACACCACAGAGTGGGGACGATGCCTCTATTGTGTACTAACGTTGGGGAACTGAAGACACCATCCCCCTTTCTTCAAACCTAGGGCGGGCGGCCCTGACATTTGTCGATGAGGCGTTCATGTTGGGGGTCCCTCCTGTGAGTAGTGTTGTAATGTGGAGTGTCCGCAAATGGCGCTGGCAGCGCGCACAATAGATCGAGGAGAGAGGGATCATGTGCCTCCCGTGCGCTGGAAGGGCGGAATTGGATATGGATTGATACAGGGGTGAGCTCTGTATCACTGGAATGGGGAGAACAACCTGCCGCCGGTATCCTTGTTGCGAGACATAGTTTATGTGGCCCCTGCTCTGCCTTGTTGTGCAGGCACTGTGGTGAGACCTTGCTTTGACTCCATCGGCTGCGCGAGGGGAGGTTCGCTCATAGAAGACTCCTTGTTAGTTATTAATTGATTGCTTCATGGACGTCTGATTCCAGGGGTACATCGTCTAATTGGAGCGACCACCGGCTATGTTTTATTATTCTCCCTCTCGCGCACATCTCCTGGTGACGAGTCTTGCTGTGGGAGCCGGAAACTACAAAATGGCTGTCCTTGTTGTGCTGCACATTGTTCTCCGGATCGTGGACGGATAAAATGGCGGCGGATGAACTTTGACGGCGCAGTTACCTGGAACATTGCAAGGCTTCCTACTCTTTTCTGATCTGGCCTGCCCATTCAATGCGATATTCTATTTGCCATATCCCGCTTCATAATATTTGCGGCATACTTCCGATTAGGACTACATGAGTCATGTGCATCAATGACACTCTGTTCCTTTGTATCAGCATGGGGAGATTTCCATCTTGCTCGGGTGGCTTGAGGGGCTGGGCTGCAATTGTGATTCTGACCTTGTTACTCTTTGATGCTTTATTATCTACTATGGTATCATTGTAATGACACGAGGCGGCGGGGGAGGGGGGGGCGGGGGCCTGTACTGGGGACCCTCCATGTTTTCATCTTCCCCTATCGTGGGGTTTTAGTTCATTTTCCTTTTTCTTTCTTCCTTCCTTCTCTTACCTTTGTGTGGAATATTGTCTCTTTCTCTCCTCTTTATCTCTCTTCTCTATATTTCGGGTTTAGACACGGGGCGACAGGCACGCTGCTAGGGCGGTAGGCCGTAGCCGTATTCAGGGGTGCAGGGTGGGGGGATGGGGGTGGGGTATTTTTCTTTTTTATTTCCCTTTCTGTTCTATGGCCCTATTTTTCTTGTTAAACTTCTGCTTTCTTTCCTTTCTTCTTTTTTCTTCTTCTTTGCGGGACTGACTAGAGGTGATTCTCCGTGCGTTTTACTGGTTCAGATAAAGGGTGTATGTTTTTTTTTTAATGCTTTATGACACGGCGGGTGGACACTGTTTGGGTGGGGACATGTAATGTTTATTGAATATCCTGTTTCTACGTCCTGACACGAATATCCCGCCTGCGGTGGTCCTGCTGTTAATATCCTATTTCATGTGTAACCCTGGCTTTGGTAAGGTCTAATTGTGCGGCATCAGATCCTGCTCTTCTTTAATTTAAAAAACAAACCTTCCCTAATCCTGTGGCCATATTGGTACTAAGTTCTCCTGAGTTACAGCATAGATTTTGTGAGGTGTACCATCGCATTGCTCCTGTTCTATATCGTTTGCTTATCCTACCTCTATACCTATGTTCAACCGTGACGGTTGGTATACTCTGAATGTAACTGATTAATGCCAATAAAGGTTAACAAAAAAAAAAAAAAAATTAGGACATTCTAAAAGCATACTTTCTAACATTCATGCATCCTTTTAACCATCCATTCATCCATCCATGTTTCATCCATCTACCAATTAATTCTTCTTTTATCAATCTAGAACTCCATCCTTCCACATCTCCATCCAGATAACCATTCAAGCCAAATTTGATCATTTCAGCCACTTTCTTTCTCTCACTCATGCAAATATTGTTTTATCTCCACATCCATCAGTCCATTAGCCCTTGAATCCATCCTTTCATCCTTTTCACCTTTCCTTCTCGTCACAGTTTCTTCCTTATTTTCATGTGCCCTTCATTTAACTCTTTCTTCCAGCCCTCTCTCTCCCTTTTCTCTCTTTCCCTCTCTTTTCCTCTACATTTCTTTGTTGTAATGAACTTTCCTTGATTGACCTCTGTTATTGGTGTCCCAAATTTTTTTATTTTAAGAGGAAAGGCTGTGAGTGTCCACACCACTTCTGCTTAAACTGCAAAAGCGGGAGGTTCGAGACTGTGAGTGAAACCCAAGCCAACCACGAATTTTCCTGTGCTCATCCCTCTGTTAGCGTGGCACAAAATCAGTCCGGCTTAATTTAGAAGTATTGTGTAAAGTATTAGCTGGATTTCTAATATAAAGAAGCTTTTACTGGAAACGGGCCTTGCTATTGGCCGGGAGCCTGGGGCATCGCTGTCCAAAACTGAAACTAAGGGAGCCTATTGGGCATGGGTTGATGATCATGAACAGAGGGACCCAAATCTAGGTAGGCTAACCGAGGCATTCCGAGAGCACAAACCAAAGGCTCGCTTAGAGCCCTATCTAGATTTCATTAAGAAACCCAGAGATAGATCTCTCTATATTCAGTTTAGGATGGGAACACTCCCCCTTCGTGATCGTACTTGCAAGTGGAAGCCACCGCATCAAACTTCTCCTGATTGTCCAATTTGTGAAGGTGTTTCTGAAAATATTGCTCATGTCTTTTTTGTATGCCCAGCCTATATAAAACCTAGACAGAAATGGCTCAAACCTGTGTGCCTGTTGCTTGGAACCAGGGACCATTCCATTGCACTTAGAATTCTTAAGGCTGATGCTAGAACAACCTTAGTGTGTGGGGTGGCCAAATTTCTTAGTTGGACTTGGTTGATCAGGCTGAAGGCTATTTGATGAAATAAATGTTACCTGTATCTTTTTTATATGCCCAAATATTCACAAAGCTGATAAAATGTAATACTTTTTTAATTATTTATTGTAATACCATAGGTTTTTTAAAGTAATTTTTTAAGGAAAATGTATAGTCAATGAGTTGTGTTTTGTACTTGAAATGTGCTTTTATGATATTGTATATATCGAAATAAAGCTTTGATGAGGTAAAGTATTTATTTATTTATGCAGCACACAAACAGTAACAAAGTGAAAACACACCACAAGTAAAATCCCACACCACTTTAGAAAAATAGAGTACAAATTAATAAATTGCCAACAATATAATAAAAATTCAATTAGTTGAACCAGAGATGTACAGTTTTAATTGTTTTGTAAAATCAAGTGCTAAGAAGCAAAAAGTGGCAATGGCAGCTATCTGGTCATGGCAGACCAGGTCCAATTCACAAGTTCAGGCTGACCGTGATGGTAGGCTGGATACAGGAGTGAGTTCAGTCTGCTGAAAAGCACCCTTTGCCTGGGCTCGAGATATGAAGTCCTTTCTTCGAACTGTGAAGCCGGCATAGATAGACTGTTGACAAGAAGCTGCAATGCAAGGTCCGGCATTGAGATGTGTTCCACAGCGGTAGAGTCGATGACCGTCGATGAACAGCTGCGATGCGAAGTCCCCTGTCATTGTCGAGTAAGCCAGAGGGGCTTACAAAGACCTGCACTACAATCCGTCTGCGCAGGGGATGCGAAGCGTTGCGCTGGGTTGGTGTCAGACTGCATCAGTGTCAAAGAAACGCCGTGAATTGCGAATACTTTCCCTGAGATGCATCACCATCAAGGACGAGCTGTGTCACAAGCGTGGAGATGTGTCAACATCGATAAAGCCCTTTATGTCCCTGTGGCTAGATCAGAGGGTCAGCCGACTGGTATTTGGAGATTTCTTGGAGTCCTGGGTCCATACAAGCAGTCTGGCTTCAGCAGGGCAGCATACAGCAGTAGAAGAGTCTTGGGGCAGCAACAGCAGCCCTTCAGCAGCAAAGCAGTCCTGGGTCAGCAAGCAGGTCAGCAGGGTAGACTTTACAGCTGGACAGTCCTTCTTCCTGGCAGAGTCCACATGTCCAGAACTACTTACACCTGGAGTCCACCTTGTGGGAGAGGCCTGTAGAGTCCTCCCCCCTACAGAGGTCCCTGGAATTACCTTCCTCGCTGCCCTGTGCCCAACTTGCATGGGGGCACCAAAAACTTGTGTGAAACCCAGTGGCGGATAGTAATTTTAATGGGGAGGGGTGCAGGCACTCCACATACGCACACATATACACTCAGTCACCCTCATTCATTTACACACGCATGCACATTCACACCCATTCACAATACCCACTCACAACAAATTTATACATTTTTACGTACGTGCATACAGGCACCAAAGAGATCCCAGGAAGGATGGGACTGCAGCCTTCCCTCAGTGGCTGACCTTAGGTCAGCCAATGAGCGGAAGCAGCAGTCCCTCACTTGTCACAGAGTGGGATGGGTTCAGTGAGAGTTGCTGACCCCACCCCACTCTGTGACAAGGTGTCACTGATTGACCGTTGGCCTTGTGCACTTCAGGAATTAAAATTGAAGAAGCCTGCTCCAAGGCAATCTGTGATGTTCCCCCTGGCCACTAGGGAGAGGGATTTGAGGCACTTTTCCAGGCTGAGGAGGTCACCCTGACAGGACTATCAAATCCTCAGCCTAGCATAGTTCAGCTCAAGCATCCAGGGACATGCACTTTAGCGCCTGTCTGCCTGCCCAGAACAAGAAGAGTGTCTGTCAAGCTGACATTTGCTCAGCCTGACAGATACTTGTCCTCTCTGGAAAAAGGTGAGGGGGTGTGGCTCCTTCACCGGTATGAATAGACCGCAGCTGGTGAAACCCTTTGTGAGTGTACTGAGGCTGAGCCTTTGTGATGTGCAAGTGTTGTAGGCTAGGTGACAGCTCCTCTCCTATATCCTGACAGAGAAGATGACCCATCTTAGTCAGGGGAGGGACAGCATGTTACCCTGTACTCAATGGACGGGTTCTTGACTGTGGGCCTACCTTTACCCGTGGCGTCCATTAAGCCAGGTCTGGATAAGGTGCAATGGATCTACCATAAGCCGCATCTCCTCCCCTTTGCTCAAGTGACGGTACATCTGGCAGTGAGGGGTTGACCCACTAGATTTCGTCTTACCATCCCAACTGGATCCTCTTGAGGTCACTGTGGCCCACTAAGCAGGGCCTCCAGTAGTTCACTGGATTTAGCGGACTATTCAGACTATTCAGACTTTGCCACAGTCTCTCCCAGCTATAGAATTTCTGTGCCCAGGTAGTTTGGAGTTGACCATCGCAGGGGGGGAGGCCAAGAGGTCTTCTCTTTTTCAGATCTTTCTGATAGTGATTTTGACTACGGTTTCAAGCAGGCAGGCAACCTATTCAGTATTGGTTAATGTCCACAATGATACAGCTATCCAAATCAATTCTGTGCCATGATTTGGAGTACCCTCCGTGAGTAAAAGGCTACGGTTCAAGGTGGCCTGATACGAAACCCTGGACACAGAATTGATTTGGATAGCCGTTTGAAGCTTTCAATTTTTTCCTTGGTCTCCTTAAAAACCATACTGGTTTGGGACATTGACGTTTTTAGATGAATTATATCTATTGGCTTTATACTTCTCTCTTTTCATCCATATCGCGCTATTACGCATTTGCCCTGAAGAAGTCTGTGGTTTACTACACACTAAGTCGAAACACGTGTTGGCTAGGACCTGTTGATCTAAGCACCCTGTGGCGGACACCTTAAGGTGCCTGACACGGGGTGCAGGGATGAACAGCACCTCCATTGCCCTTTGGGAGCATGTATTACAGCCAGTTTATGGCCGCAATGCATGCTACCATAGGGAAATGTGGGAATACGACCAAACTGTGTTCGGTCTCATCCTAATAAGGCGGTCGGGACCGTCGATCAGAGGTCGTCGGTCCCAGGTCTGAGACGTGTCAGGCAGACTTAAGTCTGCTCGACATCGTAATTGGGCCCTTAGTGTAGTAAAAAGGGTCTGATTTTTCCTTTTAAGATATGTCAAGTGCAAATCGCTAATTGCTCCCAGGAAGTGGGTTGGTTTCTTGTATGCTAAAATGTCTGTTTGGCATTTCTATGTGAGAGCCAAATTTCATCTCTGCTGAAAAGCAAAACATATTGTGGCATTGTTCCAGGACAAACATTGTCTCAAACAGGATGTTTGTAATCCTTCACACCACAGTATTGAAGATTATTCCAGTCCAGAAGATCTCATGGCCTCCTCTTACAACTGTAGGGTTTTGGTATCAGTAGACACTGTCCTTTCCTAAAAAAAAAAAAGCCAGTTTCTCAGCAAATACCATGCTGAAATCAGGAGGCTCGCTGCTTATCTAGCATCATAAAAAGAAAAGATAAAACTCTAGAGTGAAATTTGTCTCTCCCAGTGACAGATTGTTATACCACATTGGTGGCATTACATCCTGAAAAGAATTGCTACAGAAATAAATCACTGTTATTAGTAACGAAAGCAAAGAGCTCTTCGGCATTTTAAAATTCCCAAAACACTCAATTACAAGTAAACTATAGCAGATAGTCATGATAGCCTGCATCTCTTCTTCTCTAATACAAATGACAACTTCACAAATACAATTCATGCAACGCCAGGTTTCACATACATGTACACCAATGCCATTGCTAGCATTGAAACTACCTTAGCAGGTTCCAGAGGATTTCCATAAAAAGATGTTTTGAGGATGTATAAAAACCCTAAAAAAAATTCTAATCTAGGTGATCTCTGCCATCTACGTCTACTACCTGTATCTGCTGTCTATATTGCAGGTCTGTCATTGTTGGCCAGCAAGTACTGTATCAATGTCAAATTCTAAGAATCACCATCTAGATCAGTGGTTGTTAACCTTTTTACTTCTTTTAACACTTGATAGCTACTGGAATCCGGGGACCCCTCACTGAATCATTTTTGGAATCCATGGACCCCTACTGAGTCATTACTAAAAGTTGGAGATCCTGACCTAATCATTTTCGTTTATTTGAACTGCTAAAAAATACACAAAAAATATAGAAACAAGCATTCATCAAGCAAATACACAAATGCTGAAATATTTTATTTCATTCACAAACACATTTTCAAAAAATCAATAATTTTAATTTTAATGAGAAGGTTGGAGCATTTCTAAATTCAATTGAGGCCACCCATCATCCATGCTATATGCAACTTGATGCACTTTCACTGCGCTTACAAATCAGTGAGAAAATGGTAACTTAATTTTTAGCCTTCAATTTCAAATTCCTTCACATTTACAGAAAGTTTTTAAATTTTAAAATGTAAATGTTGCTTCTTTATTTATATGAACTTTCTTAATCTGTTAATATTATTTGATTTTCTAAGCAGTCGTGGACCCGCTGAGTAGGCTTTGCAGCCAGCCCCCTGTGGTCGCTAGACCATAGGTTTAGAACCACTGATCTAGATGAAGTTGATAAATCTAAATTGAAAATATTTACTTAGTTGTTACACAGAATGTCCTGCATGGATGAGACCATCCATAACACATGATTAATTTTGTAGTCATAAGGAATGGTGTGGCTATCTTCTGTAATGTGTCGTTAATGCAGGCTCAGTTCCACCATTGTTCCAATTTGCTACAATTGTCATTTTGCTAAAAAAACCCGAAGAAGATCCCACAGATCGATTGTATTACAGGGTTATATCCAATGTAGATTGTTCTTAAAGACATGTGTTCACATTACGGAAATTGCATTACTCGCGGAGGGGAATAACCTCTTGCAAGCAAAGCGTGAGCATTCTGATGCCCTTCAGAATGCTTCATGGCCCAGGCGTTCATTTGATACAGTAGATCAGGTCACTCTTCTTAACCTCCTTATGGAATATGGGATAGGGTAGTCTAGTGGTTGGAGCTGTTCAGAAAGGCTCCTTTCAGAGCGTTCAAGAATTGTTCAAATGTTGCCTCACAGATGAAGTGCCAGAATAGTCCTTGGAGAGTTGGCCAACTGGGGTCCTCTCTCTCACCATTAGTTTTCATCGCTAACCTCTCACCAGCAACTGAAACCCTGCACACCCACAGAGAACATGAACACAGGCACAGATGGAGATCAGAACAGTCCTTCGTTTGACCCTTGTGTCATAGAGTGTCTGACCCAAGTTTATCATTTGATGAACAACCGTGAAATTGAACTGAAAGAGTCCAATTGAGAGAGTCACAATTATAAGAGAAATCCACCATGGGCTGACCGAGAGCTATGCTGCTTTTCAAAGACCTCTTTATTGGCAATACTAATGTGGTGCATTAGAGTGCTAGGCAGTTAAGTTGGTTGCAGTATTAGCATTTGATAATTTTAGGATTCAGCCAAAATAAGGGCATAAAAAACATTTTATTGATCCATGCTTTGGGTTCACAGGTGCTTTTCTCTGACTTTGTACAGTACCTGCCTTACGGACTTGGCAGGAAAGGAACAGCAGCCCTTTTATTAAGAACATTTGAATGCGTTTTTTCTAAGATTTCCGAGGAATCAGACATAAGCAGACAGGCCATCACATTCATGAAATAGATATGGAAAGGCCAATCTGAGCATGGTTCAAGGCCTGTCAAAAGAGGAGTTAACAAGGAGAAAAGGGTTTAATGATGCGAAGCGTTCGGGAGGCTTCCTTCAATTACAATATGTCTTTGTCTCTCCTGGAGAACCGACATTTCTTCTTTCGAGTGGCTCTAAAACAGCAAGTCGGCAGGCACCACACCTTGTTAATGAAATCAAAAAGGAAGGGGAAATCCTTCTGTGCACTGTTCACAGAAGTGGTTTCATTTAAATATATTATGTACATTTTCTTTGTCATAATGGCTTTATTTACTGGCTTTGAACACTGAATATATTATTAATACGTGGCGAATTCCTTATTGTTGTGTTCTCTACTTAACTCACTGGAGGTTTTCATTGGTAGTTTGAAATTGTTCATGGTTAATGATATGGTGTTGATAAGGCTGTTTTAGAAATCAGTATATACTATTCTGTTATGTGTTAGTTCATGAGGGCTGGAACTGTTTACTAGACTTTCCAGAAAGTTGTTTGCATTAAATTTGAATTCAGTTTACCCTTAATAACCGTGTCTCTTTTTCCAATATATTTTAAATGTAGCTATGTTGGTTATCCTTATGTATAGTGCTGACAGCATTTTCACCTTGCTCATTGTGCCTCGGTGCGTTTATGCAGCCTGGTTGCTTTTATCCTCTATTCTCGCAATTATGCACGGGGAGATGAAGTGATTTGTCCAGAATCACAGAAGGTTGAGCTGACGCTGGTACTCAAACCTAGGGGGTGATTATGATGGCGGAAGGATCACCATCACAACCACATTTACCCCCACCATATTATCATGGCAGGGGGGTACCGCGGCCGACTGAATGTCCGTCCACCGCTTTTCTGCTGGTCGGCAATCGTCACAATTGCCAACCGGGCGGAACTCGGGCATAATATGCCATCCATATTATGATGCCTGGCGGTTCAGGCCATTCCATGGCAGTGATGCAGACATGGGAAGACTGGAGGGAATTGCTTTGGGGTCCCGTTGTGGGCCCCCGGGGGATGAGGATGGGTGGCTACACTTGAGGGGTACCTTTTGTACCCCCCTACATTGCCATGCTCAAGTTGGCAGGCACCACACAGTGCCTGTCACGGTGCGCATGGCAAAGCACAACATGCCTCTTTGGCATTATAGCGGTCGCATTCTAATTGGAGGTGCGGTACCGCCGCACACCTGGCGGCCAGTCCCAGCACCGCTAGGGTGGCGGGTGCACTGAAGTTCGCCTGCCATCCTAATGGGGCCCCTAGTTCCCCAGTTCCAAAGTTGGCTGATTTGGCTGTTAGGCCACAACCCGCTCTCAATGAACATGGAGGTAGGCGTCACGCCGGCACTGTCTTCCCTTGGTTTATAGCTGACTGGAACATATCATGCAGTTTTGCACTTGGGTAATGTTGAGGGGTGGAAGACCTGGTGGAGATTACTGTTCCAGTCTGAAAGCCAAGTCTCTTTGGAGATAAAAAGATTGCTTCATAACAATAATCTCCAAAAGGATCATTTTACTCCTCCTCTCCACCAAATTGAAGTTCATCCCAGTGCAGAAGACCAGATTATTTACTCTTTCCACTATAGATTAGGGTTATATTGGGGAGGGCGTGGTCTGCAGCCCGTGATGGCGGTCGCATAGTCGACGAGCTCCGGGCCTGGGACATTTCTCTGACTCATTTATCCGGACATCCATGCCTCTCTGGATGGCAGATTGGGAGTGACGACTGGGCGTGGACAGCGGGGCTGCTCCGACGACGACTGCTGCACGTTTAAGGCCCCCTGGCGAGGTCCCGACGGCGGAGGTGATCTCCGGTTCTCCCGAGGCCTGCTGACCAGCTCGAGCCGGTGCCTGTCCTGGAAGCGGACCGGGCTGCGGGTGCCCGGGCCCGGCAGAGGCGTCCACGTGATTCCCCGGCTTTGGGCCCCAGCGGCGCTGTGCCTGTGAGTCCCCCCCCGGAGTGTGGCGGGGTTCGGGCGTATGAGCCGGCTTTGATCTCCTGCCTCTCCCTGCTGAGGTGGGGGATGCACCGGGGTGTAGAGCTGCTGTGCCCGATCACTGTGGAAAACCCCTCCGGAGGTCCCGAGTAGCTGTGGGCCGTATTGTGCGGCGGGCTGGTGGCGGCTCCCTGGGGACTGCCATAAGCTGCAAGTGGGTCGCAGAGAGGACTGGTGGAGTTGGTGTGATGGGCCCCCTCCCCTGCTGCTGAGGTGAGCCCACCAGGACAGTGCTGGTGCTTTCAATCAGTACCCCTTTCCCTGCGTGGCGTGCTGCTTATAGTTTTCTTCTGAAGCTGCTGTCTGTAGAATTTGCTCGAGGGGGCCTCCCTTGTCCTGCCGCACGAACTGAGAGTTATGGAGCGGAGGTGACAGTACCCTTGAGTAGGAGACCCCTCACGCTGTGTGGAAGTTGCGGTGCCTTATCTGGGCTGGTGCTGCCTGTTATCGTGTTGGGACCTGGGACGGGCTGGGACTGTCACAGACTTGGGATTGGGGCCCTGCGTGGGAGTACATTCCTTGGATGTGCTAAACTACGCGGAAATCTACTTGGGCTGCTCGGACCTGGTAACACGGAGGCTCCACGAACCCTTGCTGGTGCCATTCCCTTTATCTACACTTCAAAAAGCTAAGAAGGAGATCGTTGCCATATTACCCATCGGCTTACATGCCCTATGATGTTGCCTGGGTAGCCCTTCCGCCTGATGTGCGTGGACTCCTTGCTGTGCTCCAGTGCGGTTAGTTGGAGGTGGCCACTGGTGCTCCCGGCACGACTTTTTCCGCTGACTGTGATATACTGGTTGGTGTTCAGTTGCTGTGGCTGGAAGTGCGCTGTCAAGCTGCCTACTATGGGTAAGGGAAAGCCTAGGGTCTCAACGGGGTCCGGGAGGGCAGGATGTCACTCTCCGACTTCTGGTCAGTCTTCCGTCCTGTCCCATCAGATGGGGGTGCTGTGGAGCCTAATTATTCCGGGGACACACTGGACATGATCTTGTGGCAGATTCGGGATTCCCGTTCCGTTTTGGAGGCGCAGCTGGGTATCATTTCAGTGGATCTCAACTTGCTGAAAGATGATCATAAGAAATTGGTTGAGAGGGCTCGAGCGACAGAGCGGCAGGTTGACATCATGGTCCCTCAGGTGAAGGCGCATGAGGAACAACTGCAGCACATACGTCAACAGATTGACTCCCTCCAGGCTCGGGCGGGCACACCTGAATAACCTACGAATCGTAGGCCTCCTGGAGGGGAGGGAGGGTACTGCGCCTACGGAGTTCATTGAAAACTGGTTAAAGACGACTTTGGCCCCCACTGGATCGTCCGCGCATTTCACGGTTGAGAGGGCGCACCGGGTTCCCACATGACACCCTATTCCGGTTGGTGGCTCGCGTCCCATCCTGGCTAGGATTTTAAACTACAGGGATCGTGATCATCTCCTACAGGCGGCGAGAGAAAATGGTCCTCTACAGCTTGATAACGTCAGGATCTCAATATTTCCGGACTACACCTTGGCAGTCCAGCAGAGAAGATTTTCCTTTATGGAGGTGAAGGCACAGGCTCAAGCAGCAGGCCTGTCATTAGCATTACTGTTCCCCGCAAAACTGAAAATCATGCTCAATCAGCGCTCCTTGTTTTTTGATACCCCTGACAGTGCCTGGGATTCGTAGGACAACATGTTCCCCGACGTCTAGCCCGTGCGCTGCATGGACTCCTCACTGCCCAAACCACAGCGTCCCCCTGGGAGGCGTAAGAGTGGTATTCTAACACAGAGCTTGGTCTCCAGCTCCTTGGGCCGTCAGCAGGTACTGGAGGGCAGGCGAAAGACTCTACATGCTGCTTCCACTTTTCGCGCCTCCCGCCCGGAGATCAGCTCTAGCCCGTCGGAGGGAATAAATACGCACACTGATTCCGATGGTAGTGTGGCTCTGTTCCCTTCTGCGACCTCACAACTCAGCAGGGATCCTCTGGCCTCTGCAGACTCTTGATTTCTTTGTCTCTTGCCTTGCAGGCTATGCTTTGCTTCCTGATTGGTTTCCTGTCTGGATCATAGAGCTATAATCCATTATCTGTGTATTTACTGGACTGGCAGACCATAATAGACTTTGTTTGCCGTTTTGACAGGTGGGAACAGATGGTTACACTCCCAGGCCCGGTGCACGTTCTGGGCGCTTTACTGAGAGCTTCATTGCACTTGTGCGACTGTTGATGGTGTTAGCGACTTCCCCTAAAGGCGGTAGCACCTGTTGACTGTACAGTATGTTCACATTGTTTTTCTGGTTTGGTCAAACGATGTTTGGGCGTTGGACCCAGTATTGGGATTTTGTTGGATTTTATGTAACTATGCTGCATGGTCTTGTGTTTGTGGTGGGGGAGATGGGGGTGGGAGCCGGGGGGTGGGGGAAGTGTTATTGCATTTGCAGATGTCAGCTGTTAATTCTTATACCCTTGTCTTGTGGAACGTGCAAGGTATGGGGTCTGTGGCAAAACGACATAGAATAGCTGCACATTTGCATCGCTGTAAGGCACACATAATTTGTTTCCAGGAGACCCACTTGACCCCTACTGAAACTGCAAAAATACAAAGGAGATAGCGTGGTCAGATTTTTGCAATAGCATATTCGGCCTTCTCCAGAGGGGCTGCTATTTGAGTTTGGGAGTGCTTTCCCTTCTCACTTACTGAGAGCAAGTTAGATGATCAGGGCCGGTTTGTCCTACTGTTGGGGACGATGGATGGTAGGCAGATAGTGCTGGGTTCCCTCTATGCACCGAACACGGATCAAGAGGCATTTCTTGTGCGGGTGTCTCAGGCGCTTGCTGGCTGGTCCCATGTCCCTTGGCTTCTAGGGGTGACCTGAATGCAGTCTTCGATGTTGGCCTGGACCGTTCCCATCCTCCTTTACTTAACACAGCAGCAAGGGCACAGGCTGTGACCTTGACACGATTGGCACAGGTTTGGGATTTGTTAGACATATGGAAGTCAATGCATGCGAACATGAGGGAATATTCCTTTTATTCTTACCCCCATAAGTTGCATACATGTCTAGATTATTTTCTTTGCTCCCCGGGTCTTTCCTCCTCAATTACACGTTGTAGGTTTCTGGGCAAGACAATCTCTGACCATAATCCTATAGAATTGCGGTTGGCATGGGGCCGTGCACCTGCTCCAATTCCAACATGGAGGATGCTGCCTCTACATTTGGAGGACCAGGTCTATCGGGCGGCCTTGTCTGCAGCTATTGACATCTTTTTTGTGGAGAATAAGGGTACTGCTTCGTCTAGGGCTATCGAATGGGAGGCCTTCAAGGTGACAGTTCATGGGGTGGCCATGGGGACCTTGGTGGGTTCATGAAGGGAGGTGGTTTGGGACATTACTGACCTGGAAGGAGAATTGCATGCCTTAGAGGTAGCCGCTCAGAGGAGTGAGGACGGTACAGAGCCGCTTCAAACCACTAGGATTCGATATGCGAAATTGTTGGAGCGATTGCGTTTGTTAGATTTTGATGCTTACACATTGAGTACACACTCAGAGGCGGACAGGGCGGGCACATTGTTGGCGAGACTGATCCAGCCCACGACGAGTCCTACTCCAGTTTTAGCTATCAATACGGTTGGTAGTGTACGGGTTACGTCACAAGAGGAGATTTATGCTGCGTTTCGGGAGTATTATGCTCAGTTATATTCTGCCTCGAGTTCTGCCATCTTGGCTCCCACGCTTTCCTTCTTGTCCGAGGTCCAGCTCCCCACAGTTTCTGATTCAATGGCCAAAGACTTGGCGGCCCCGATTGCTGTTGCAGAAATTCGAATGGCACTAAAGGCATTGGCCTGCAACAAGACACCGGGCTCCGATGGCTTCCCTGTGGAGTTTTATTCTACATTTGCCGATCAGTTAGTCCTGAGGTTGTTACAACTCTATACTACTTCCCTAGACAGTGGGGTCTTGCCTCTTACTACCAGGGAGGCGATAGTCACGTCCTTATTGAAACCGGATAGGGCACCAGCTGATCTTTTATCTTATAGACCACTCTCTATCTTGAACACAGAATATAAGGTGTTAAGTAAGGTATTGGCATTGCGACTCCTTCCACTCCTTCCCCGTCTGATTCATACGGACCAATGTGGGTTTGTACCCCAGCGTAGTAAATCTTTAAATATCCGTTGGCTCCACGCCCTGATGCACGCGGCGTCCCCCTCCTCCCCTCTTACTGGATGCTTGTCCTTAGACGTACGACAGGCTTCCGATACTCTCGGTTGGCCATATATGCTTGCAGTGCTGGCTGAATTTGGTCTGCCTCAGTCCTATTGTGCATGGGTTAAATTGTTATATACTAGTCCCATGGCACGCGCTAAGACGGGTAGAATCATCTCTTCCTCTTATTCGATATCCCGTGGTATGCCCCAGGGCTGCCCCTTATCCCCTATGCTTTTTGTGTTGGCCCTAGAGCCTCTTGCCCAGTACCTACTTCAAATTATGATTCCTTATGGCATACAGATGCGTGGGGAGATACATTCAGTGTCTTTATACGTGGATAACATGCTGTTATATTTTCATGATTTGGAAGTGGATAAACGTGAGGTAGCTGTTGCATTTTCGAGATTCGGGCAGCTTTCTGGATTGTGTTTTAAGGCCTCTAAGTCGTTGGCCTTTGCTTTCTATAACACTTGTGCGTCTCCTACTCTACAATTTGGCCAAATACACTTCCGTGTTGAGCCTGTCACTTTTAAATGCTTGGGGGTTAATATTTATAGATCGAATGCTGACACTATTGACAGTAATGTCGTATGTACCATTAATTCGTTGCGCTCCCAGATTGCCTTTTGGAATACGTTGCCATTGACTGTAGCGGGCCACGTGGTGGTATAAAACATGGTTATGCTGCCCGCATCCTTTATTAGTTCGTGAATTTGCCGTTATTGACATCTCTTATATGGGGAGCGGGCAGACATTGGTTGGCACTGGCTAAACTGCAGCTGCCCAGCGGGGGGTATGGAGGTACCTGATTTTAAGATGTATTGTATAGTGGGGCAGCTGCAGTGGATGGCACATTGGTTGGCCGGTAAGAATTTATTTGAAATTGGATACTCCTCAGGTTGTTTGAGATGTGGGTTACTTCAGTCCCAGCTCTGTCCGGGTGCACCGAAAATGCGAGATCCTCCGTACTTGCTATATGTTGCGTTGTCTTATTGGGCACAGGCGAGGAGACTGGCTCAGTTGCTATTTCCCTACGCTCCAAATATCCCCATATGTGGTTTGCCTACTAGGCATGGGCTGCTCTCGATGACCCGGATACAGGGATGGACCCGAGAGGGGATAGGGACAGTTGGGGCTTTATTTCACGAGGGCTATTTGATGCCCCATGAGGAGTTTGTACGTGCTAACTCGGTGCCTGAACACCTTATTTCTTACTCACGCGGCAGTAGTGCGCTTCATTCGTACTTACTGGTATGTAGACCAAACGGAACCCACAACTTTCCAGTTACTCCGGTCACTGCACATTATGGGGCATGGCCGACACTTGGTACGATGGCTTTATAGAGGCCTGAGAGAACATTTGCATATTCCGTTAACACATCTTAGGTAGAAGTGGTCCGTGACCTTGGGACGGGAGCTGGAGGATAGAGAATGGGCCCAGACGCTTGAGCATCCCCGGCGAGTCTCTCGGAATTGGCGCTTAAAAACGATTCAGTTATTTGTATTACATCGAGCATACCTAGCCCTGGCCACGATATGGAAAATGTTTCCCCCGGCGGTCGTTGTATGGCCGCGATGTAAGATGCACGACGCTGATTTTCTACTTATGATATGGTCCTGTCGGGTGCTTCGAGGGTTCTGGGCAGAGGTAGTCCGGGGATTGGAGGCTTTGACGGAGCGAGCATCATGGGACACAATTGAGGCCTGCCTTTTAGGATTATTCCCCTCCCTAAGAAGGCTAAGCTATTACGCAAGTTTGCGGGGTCGGCGATGATGTTGGCCAAGCGTATGATTACGCGACCCTGGAAGTCTACGCTGGTTTCCGGACTAGACGCGCACTGAACGCAGGAACATCAGTGCAGTGGGTAGTCTGTATAGTAGCATTTGAGTTACTTGTATGTTGGGGTATGGTTCGGTGTGGGTCGGTTTGGGTGGAGGAGATAACGGGTGCTGCACTTGATGTCACTCATTAGTATCGTACATATATGTCAGGGTTTTTACGAACTGTACATTTATACTGCAAGTTATATTGTACTTACTGTACGGTATCTGTACACATTACCTTAACATGTGACCAGGATCCGGGTAACCTTGCTACTGAGCGAGGCCTTCAAAATCTTTCTACTTATCGTTTACACCTGTGTATGATTTGTAGTGCTCAATAAAAACAATGTTAAAAAAAATAGATTAGGGTTATAATAGCACATCATAAAATTCAAACTTCACTACAAATGCATGCGTAAAACAAATGATCAGTGACATATCTGGAATCACTAAAAGATGAGTTAAAGCTCTAGATGAAATATATCAGTAGAAAATGTGACTCTTCCGGTGACAGATTTGTGTACTACATCCATAAAAGGTCTTAATAAAGAACCATGTTAAATCCAGAAAATAATTGCTAAAGAAACAAATAACGTAAGATGTTGTGTGTTCTAAAATGCCTAAAAACACTCAAACTCAATCCAACTATAGAAGATAGTTGTGACAACTTGCATCTTTTCCTCTCTAAAATGTAAATCCTGCGCACTTTCCAAGCACTGTAGGTTCCACATACATTTACAACACAAGTGTACCATAGAAACGACCAAAATATATTCAGCTGCAATTTCCCAAGAGAATGTTAATATTTATAAAAACCCAAAGCATTTTGCCTCCACAGTGTAGTTCTTTTCCTTGTGTATGTAAAATGGGTAGAGTCAGAATATCGAGTTGGAAGGTCGACTTGCACTAATATCGAGATACATAAATATCGACTGCAAGAATGTCAGGGTCAAGAATATCCAGATTAAAGTAAGAAATATCGTTTTCTAAAATATCGTAGTCATTATTATAATTTGCAAAAATATAGTTGTAAAAAATATAGTTTTTTTAGTTAGTGTTATGTATTTTAGTGTGTATTTTAAATGTATGTGCTCTATTTTTTTTAAGTATTGCATTTGTTTTTTAATATATGTGTTACATTTTTAGATGTTGTTCATTTTATTTTAATAAAATTTTGCATTTTAGTTCCATAGTGGGTTGTGGGTTTATAGGGGAATAGGGAAGGAAGTAATTTAATTATATTAAATTGAATATTAATTTTTATTTATTAGTATTTATTTATTTTTGATTTTATAGTGTTTATTGTGGGAGTTAATTCATTATTAATTAACTGATAATTGGCTGTTAATTTTTATTTATTAATTAGTTGGTAAATATGGTAATTGTATCATTTTTTTAGGAGCGGTTGTGGGTTTATAGGGGAATAGGGTGGGAAGTAATTTAATTATAATTAATGTATTAATATATTTTATTATTAATATTTATTTATTATTTATTTTATATTGTAAACTGTGGGAATTCATTAATTATTAATTAATAATTAATTATTAATTGGTAATTATATTAATTGTGTTATTTTTAGGAGCGGGTGGTGTGTTGATAGGGGAGTAGGGTGGTAAGTAATTACATCTTAATATATTTATTAATATTTTTATATAAGATTTAATTAATTTTATTTTATAGTGTTAATTGTGTGAATTAATTTATTAATAATTATTTATATTTTGCTTGTTAATCAATTATGTTAATTGTCATGTTTTACGAAATTGGTGGTGGCATTTATAGGGGAATATGGTGGGAGGTAATTTATTTATAATTTATTAATTATTTGTTAATTAATGCTAATTAATTAATTACAATTTATAT
Source organism: Lissotriton vulgaris (assembly GCF_964263255.1). Taxonomy (NCBI): domain Eukaryota; kingdom Metazoa; phylum Chordata; class Amphibia; order Caudata; family Salamandridae; genus Lissotriton; species Lissotriton vulgaris. Next base: position 732,660,281 of record NC_141699.1, read on the forward strand.
TTGCCAATTATGTACAAATTTTGATGTGTGAGTTGTGGGGTTTATAGTAGTAAATGGTCGGTAGTATTTTTAAAAAAAATTAATTAAATATTTGTTGTTAATTGATATTAATTTATTAATGTAAACTTAGTTATGGAAATTGTGTAAATATTTTTAGGGGTGTGTTTTGGTGTTCATTGGGGTAGAGGGTGGAAAGTAATTTAGTTTAAAATAATTAATCATTACTAGATCATTATTATTCATTTATTAATTGATAAATATTTTTGGTAATTGTTTAGTTTTTATTTTGTTTGGGGATTTAGATTTATTATCTGTAACGTTTGGTTAGTACATTAATTTTTAAATATGTTTTTCAATCATTAATTTTTGTTTAATTGATAATTGTGTTAATTATGAGGTACCTTTTTTGTGTTTAATTTAGATGTGTGTTGTAAATTGTGTGGTGTTATAGGGTAGGAAAATAAGTATTACATTATGTAATTTTTATTTTTTTGATGTAACTTAATTTCTATTACAAAATATTTATTTGTCTGTAAACTTTTGGTTAAATTAAAAAATCTATATTTGCATGTCAATTTTAGATTTGTGCTACATTATAATATTTTTCTATGTTTTGTTAATTTTTATATTTTTATGTTTTGTTTTTGTTTTTTTATTATATTTTGTATTGTAGTTGATATTTCGTTTGTTTTTAAATTTGAATTTTGTTCTGTGTTAATAGTAATTTTTACCCCTAAGCTACCCAACACTTGCCCTACTTTTGCATTCGCAAGAGTGGGAATAGTAATTTATACCCCTATGCTATGCAACACTTTCACTACTGTTGCACTTGCTGGAGTAGGAATAGTAATTTTTACCCCTCTGCTATCCAACACTTTCCCTACTGTTGCATTCGCAGGAGTGGGAATAGTAATTTATACCACCACGCTATCCAACATTTTACCTACTGGTGCACTTGCTGGAGTGGGAATAGTCATTTTTACCCCTCCGCTATCCAACACTTTCCCTACTGTTGCACTTGCAGGCGTGGGAACAGTAATTGTCTCCCCTCCGCTATCCAACACTTTCCCTACTGTTGCACTCATTGGAGGTGGAATATTACATTAATACCCTCCGCTATCCAATACTTTCTCTACTGTTGTGCTCATTGGGGTGGGAATAGTAATTTGACCCCTCCGCTATCCAACACTTTCCCTACTGTTGTACTCCCTGGAGTGGGAATAGTATTTTTAGCCCCTCCTCTGCCCAACACTTTTCCTACTGTTGCACTCACTGGAGTGGGAATAGTAATTTTTACACCTACGCTATCCAACATTTTCCCTACTGTTACACTCACTGCAGTGGGAATAGTAATTTTTATCACTCCGCTATCCAACACTTTCCCTACTGTTGCACTTGCTGGAGTGGGAATAGTAAATTATTTCCCTCCGCTCTCCAACACTTTCCCTACTGTTGCACTCACTGGAGTGGGAATAGTAAATTATTCCCCTCCGCTATCCAACACTTTCCCTACTGTTGCACTCGCTGGAGTGGAAATAGTAATTTTTTACCATCCGCTATCCAACACTGTTCCCACTGTTGCATTTGCAGGAGTGGGAATAGTAATTTATACCCCTACGCTATCCAACACTTTACCTACTGTTGTACTTGCTGGAGTGGGAATAGTCATTTTTAGCCCTCCGCTAACCAACACTTTCTGTAGGTCGATATTAGTGTTGTCGATATTCTGTCAGTGATCTTGTAAAATGTATTAAAGCTCTGTTCATGGTATGTGAAGAAGTGCTGGGTTCAGGTTAGATTTTCAGGGTAGCCATCTAGAATGAACGTACCTACAACTGTTCTAAATAGAAATTATCTACTCAGTGGTTAGTTAGAAGTTCTTGTGTAGATCTGATCCTCCGTGACTCGTGTTGGACATTCTTGCCATTCTGAACATCAAGGCATCTTTATTAATACCTTGTGAAAAAAGGTTAATTCTAACCATTCTTTGAATTTGCACAATCTCCCATTTACTCATAAAAACAAAAAGAATATTTTCAGAATCTCTCGAATTTCTAAGCTATATGCATTGTATGGCCCTCATTCACAAAGGTAAACGGAGATGAAAGTCTAACTTTTGTTATTCACAAAGGGCATTTACGAGTAGTAAAGTTAGACTCTTGTCTCAGTTTAGCTTAACTTTTGGTCTTAAGTTTAACTGAGACCAAAACTTAAATTTAACTAAGACAAAAGTTTAACTTTACTACTCATAAATGCCCTTCGTGAATACTGAAGGTCGTAAAGTAGGACTTTTGCTGTCTCAGTTCCCAGATGCAGTCTTCCAGTGGCTGGAACTGCTTCCTTCAGATCATCCCAAATTTGTTCAAATTGTGCCATACAGTTCAATTAGAGAGTTGGGACACTTGGGTGGTCCCTCTTAACATTCGTTTTCATTGATAACCTCTCACCACAGATGGATATCCTTCACGCCCACAGAGTAGATGGGCACATGTTTGCAGGCAAAACACCCAGGCACTGATAAAACTCAAATCACTCTCTCAGTTGAACCTATGCCCCAGCATGCTTGACTCAACTGTAAGCTTTGAAAGGGTCTCAATTAGAGGAGAAACCAGTCATAGGTTGAGACAACGCTATGCTGTTTATAAATACATTTTTATTGGTAGGACTTGTTTATAGCAGAAGAGTGTCTGAATGGAAAGTAGGTAGCAGTCTCAAATTTGAGATGTTGAGGATTCAACCAAAGTGAAGGCCTAGAACGCTCATTTTTAAAATGATTCTTCACACAACAGCTTGGGTTCACAGGACAATATCTCTGACTTTTCAGTGAATTGTCTCACAAGACGAGAAGACTTAAAAACAGCAGCCCTTTCCGGGAGAATCCTAATGTATGTTCCTTGCTTTCAGTTAAATTTGACACAATCAGAGAAGTCATCAAATGCATGCAATTTATTCAGAAAGGTCAGCATATACGCGTTTTTTCAGCTGTCACATGACCAGTTAGCAAGGAGAAAAGGGTTTAATGATGCGAGACGTTTGGCAGACTCCCTTCAAATACAATCAGACTTTGTCTCTCCTGGAGCACTGCTGCATTGCTCTCAATTAGCAAATGAGGCACAACACATTGTTAATGGGGAAACACGTGAAATCTTTCAACCCAGTGCACAGAGGAGTGGACCCATTTGAATGTATGTATATGTGCTTTATTTAGTGGTCTCTAACACTGAATAATATGTTGTGAAATATACTTTGGTGTGCATTTTGCCTAATTACTGTTAGTTTTAATTGGTTAGTTGAAATTGTTCATGATTATGTATATGATGTTGATTAGGTTGTTCTAGAAGGTCATAGCCAGTAGAGTATTGTGTATTTTGTAAGGGACAGAACGGTTTACATGAGATTGCAGAGCGAAGTTTGTGTTATTTTGTAATCATTTTTATAGATTTCTTTTAAAAAGTACATGCCTTTTTGTGCGTAGTTCTAATATTTCATACAATGTTGTAAAAGGACAATCAGAAGCCAAAAAACGAGACAGAAAATAAATCAAGCAAAGCAGTCACCAAATCACCCTGAACAGTGAATATATTTTTCGTTTGTGCTTGGGTGAAAAAGGTCAATGGTTTAGTCTTGAATGAATGAATGAGTGAATTTAAAACTTATGAAGCCTCACTGCTGCTCACAATAGAGCATCCTGGCGCTAAAATTTAATCCGATAACCCAGATGAGAGGGAAAACAAAAGGAAAGTAGGAAATGACTAAATGAGGGAATAACAGAGTACATCAGGGTCCAGGAAGAACCAGGGTGCCCATTAGGATGTAGGGCGGATCAACGCCGTCCGCATGGCAGTGGCAATCCACCCTACATCCTATCCCGCCTGCCACCCATTTCCCCCTGCCATATTAGTATGGTGGGGGGAACACGGCGAACGGGAAGACCGTCTGCCGCTTTTCCGCCCTGTCAACAAGTCGACCAGGCGGAAAAGGGTTTCATATGGTGGCGGTGTCTGCTGGACACCGCCATCCATATCAGGATGCAGGCGGGAGGGAGCCTTTCCGTGGCGGCGTTGACGCAATGGAAAAGCATGCGGATTTCAAAGCTGGGGGCCCCTTGCGGACCCCCAGGATGTTGGGGGGGTGGGGCAATTGGGGTATACCTATTGTACCCCCCTACATGTGCATACACAACATGGAGGCACTGCGCGGTGCCTGCCACATTGTGCATGCACATGCACAACATGCATTTTGGGCATTGCGGCCAGCACCGCCCGCCGCAATGTCAAAAATGCAGGATGCGCCTGCCAGTGTGGCAGGCGCATCCTAATGTCACATATGGTGGGTGGTCCCTTTTACCGGCAGGATGGCCATAGTCTTCAAGTGCTTTTTAAATAGGGCTTCCGATTTGGTGAACCACAAAGGGATGGGGACTTGGTTCCAAGCCTTGGATTCTAGTACCGAGAAAGATGTACCCCCTCAGGATTAAAGTCTGAATGGGGGGCTTAAGAAGATTAGCTTGGAAGGATCTCATAGCTCTTTGGATTGTATAGTGAGTAAATGTGGCAGTCAAGGACCAGTGGCTTTGGAAGCTCTAGCGACCAGTATAAGAATCTATAAGAGCATCCGTTTGTGTACTGATAATCAGTGTAAGGTTTTAGAGCTGTGGAGGCAGAACTCCGTCTGAGGAGTTTCAGCACAAGTCTGGCCGTTGGATGTTGCATCATCTTGAGTTTCCGGAGTATTGGTTTCGAAGGTCCTATGTAGAGACTATCACAATAGTCAAGTCTAGAAGTGATGAGAGCAAAAGCGACTGTTTTTCTGGCAGCTAATGGGGAACAGTTAAAAAAAATCTTAAGGGTTTAATTACATTGAAACACATTCCTGCCAATGTAAGAGCTTGAGGGTGGAAAAAGAGGGATGTGTCAAATTTTACTCTTAAGTTTCTAACAGCTTCTTTCTGTGGCAGGGGGTGGGGGCACAGAATTCGGAAACCAATGAGTTAAGGAAAAAAAGTTTGATTTGCCAGGATCTCTGCATTATCTGTGTTTTTTAGATGATTGAATCCACATGATAACTCAGTTGAGATAGTTTGGGAAATTTTTTTTTGTTTTTTTTTTTGTATCAAGAAAGGGGAATAAAAGACGGATGTTTTTTAGAGGGGTCCAATGCACTCGTCCTAGAAAGTAGTCAACAAAAAATTGTGCAGAGTTCCCAGAGGGGGCCAAAGAAGTGGCTCAAAATGACATTTCTCTCACTAATTAAGAACACACAAGTGCATAGTGTGAACCCTTGTTGGAAAGTTTAGGATACCTCACACAAGTAACCGGTTGGACAACAACTGTCATCCCATCCGGTGACCGTCCAGCGTCATCATTGGCATCCTGCTCCTGCGGCAGGCTGGCGGTGCAATGCCCGTCGGGTAGCCCAGGAGGGCTACACTTTGGTGGAGATCTTTTTTTCCTGCCAACGGGTGTGTGAATGTAAGGGGCCTAAATGAAGTGCAATTGTGAGCGTGAGTGTGAATTCTAAAAAAAGTCAGTCGAGTCCATTAAGCAATTTTAATAGTGTGGCTCACTGCTTTGTTAAAAGGGAATAAGGGGTATTAAGCTAACCTCTCAGGAACCGCTAATCCCTTGGAGAAGGCCACCTCGGCTGACCACGTCGCTGCCGAGTGCAGGACAGCCTGCACTCGGCAGCGACGTGGGATGGGTAGGTGCCTAGAGGCTCTCCTCTAGCAACTTACGAGGCTCTCCTCGATGGTTGCTGGCCCCACCAGGTCAGCCGAGGTGGCCTTCTCCAAGGGATTAGCGGTTCCTGAGAGGTCCCCAAGGAATACATTAACTCTGCGACAACATACAGGTCGTATCTCCGATCTCTCTGAAATCAGAGGGACCGTTAGCAATTTATGAGCTTTATAGGTCCTGATGAATTGCCGTCTAGGCAAGAAACATGTTGACCAGCTTCACACTAAGGGTTGAATAAGGTTTGATCAGATTACCCATCACTCCTTAATACCCCTTATTCCCTTTTAACAAAGCAGTGAGCCACACTATTAAAATTGCTTAATGGACTCGACTGACTTTTTTTAGAATTCACACTCACGCTCACAATTGCACTTCATTTAGGCCCCTTACATTCACACACCCGTTGGCAGGAAAAAAAGATCTCCACCAAAGTGTAGCCCTCCTGGGCTACCCGACGGGCATTGCACCGCCAGCCTGCCGCAGGAGCAGGATGCCAATGATGACGCTGGACGGTCACCGGATGGGATGACAGTTGTTGTCCAACCGGTTACTTGTGTGAGGTATCCTAAACTTTCCAACAAGGGTTCACACTATGCACTTGTGTGTTCTTAATTAGTGAGAGAAATGTCATTTTGAGCCACTTCTTTGGCCCCCTCTGGGAACTCTGCACAATTTTTTGTTGACTACAAATTTATTTTTGTGCCAAGGGACCCTTTGGTCAGCGATAGAATCAGCTCCATATCATCTGCCTATGGTGTAGTGGCGAATGCAAAATAAGCTATCTGGGAGATTAGAGGGCCATGTATATATTGAATAGTGCATGGCCCTGTGGAAATCCTGATGCCACTGGTCTTTCTGTTGATGAAAAAGGTCCTAATGTGATTACTTGTCTCCTACTGGTTAAAAGAGATTTAATCTAGGACAGGACTATATGAGAAATGTCACAGTCCACACCACATTATTTCCCGCGTTCAGGGTCGGTTTTAAGGTATCAGAAACTTCCAACAGAGCTGATTCTGGGGAGTGTTTGGGGCAAAGCCAGATTACCAGGGTTGAAGTGTATTGGAATTTTCCAAAAGGAAATTAGTTGGCCATTGACACATTTTTCAAGCATTTTGGTTAATGCAGGGAGCAGTGAGATGGCGCAAAGATTGAATAGTGTGGTGGGGTCGGCAAAAGATTTTTTTGTGGGAGTTCATGACTGACAGTTTCCAGTCTTAGGGGCGCCTCAGCTATTGATAATGCGATGTTATAAGAATTTTATTAATAAAAGAGATGACAGTGTTAACAAATCTATGAGGAATGGCAGGGGGGACAGTGGTCATTGGGAGAACCAGATTTGCATGAGAGATGGCCTGTCGTGACTGTGAGAGTGAAATCTCCTGAAAGGCTGCCAAAGTTGCGATCCCCACCTCTAAAAGGAGTATCTAATAAAACAGTCAGCAGGGGGCAGGGTGGTTGGGAAGCCCTGTTGAAGGCATATATTTTTTCTTCAAAGAAAGAAGAGATCTGGTCACATAGGGTTTGGGAGGCGGAAATGTCTCTAATAAGTGCCCTAGCTGCGAAAAGGATTTGGAGATATTAAAAATAATTTCAGGAGCAAATTGGAACTCTTCAATCTGGGCAGTAAAGTATGTTTTTTGGCTGCTTTGATCTGGGTATGGTAAGCTTTCTATGCAGTTTTAAAGCAATGCTGGTCCTGAAGATTGCATGGTTGCCGCCATTTGCGTTTTTTGCAGGGCAGCCACTGCTCTGCTACAGTTCGAGAGAACCACGGCTTTGACTGGCGTGAGTTGTGCTTCTTGAGAGCTGTATGAATAATATGATTATTGAATAAAATTAGGACTTCTGCTAAGTTTCCCGTGGAGGTATGAGCAGAGGTGCATAGACTGGAGGTTAGGTTGGGGTCAGTCATCATCTTACACCATTTAAGTAGAGTGTTAGGGCCAATAGTGGTGGTAGATGGGGTGTGGGGACAATCTGGGTTAATCAATTAAAATTCTGAGGGGGATCAGCTTGTGATCAGACCAAGACTGGTGGGTAGGAGCTTCTACCACTAGATTGAGGTTGTTGGAACAAACCCCATCCAGGGTATGTCCTGGGATATGTGTAGGGGAAGTTACTAGCTGGTTAAGGCCAATAATACTTAAGGTATCATTAAAATTGGAATCATCAGGGTTGTTACTGATCTCTAGGTAGTAATTGAAGTCCCCAAGAATGGTACAATTTGCATTTCAAAGTAGTAGAGCTTCTCCCAAGGAAGCTAAAAAAATAGATCCTGGGGCCAGAGGACGGTAGATTAATCCGCTTGCAAAAAGAGTGAGTGTGGTTAATTTTAAAACACAAGCCTAAGCTTTCTGCTCCTTTCAGGGAGTTTAAATCAAAAGTAGTGCATTGAAATGCGTCACGGAAAATGATGGCAGGGCCACCTCCACAAGTCTCTTCTCTGTCACGACTAAGAATAGTGTCTGGGGGAAGAACTAGGGCATTATCCGGGTTACACCATTCTTTAAGCCAGGATCCTGTAATAAAAAGAAAGTCTAAATGGAGGTCCTCATTAAAGTGTGGACCTCTTATGCATTCTTGAAACAATTATTTCGCTTTGTGTTACTTTATATCTGGCTTTAGCATTTTTATCCTTCACTATTATTGTCTTCTCAGTATCATCCGAGATCCATTTATCATACATTTCTCTCCAGTCGCTCAAACCCTCAGCTGCTTTATAATCCACGAGTACCAGTTGCATTCTCAATTCCATTCTCAATTCCATTCTCAATTCCTCTGCTAGCAGCCATACCGTTATATCTTTGAGCTATTTCAAGGTCGAACCCAGTAGAAAGCACACACTCTGTCTGTTACAAGACATATTGTGGGCATACCAAGAACATAGGGCCCACCCACGGATTACCATAGGTTGGTGTTCCTGTCAGTCTCATTTGCCTGCTTCTTATTATTGTCCCAGCTTGTCAATCATGTGTTTGCTCTTCCTGTGAAGCCTCTTTACGATCTCTCTTAATTGGCTGGCTTCTATGCTTCCATTGCTTGCATTTCAAGCAATACTTTTTTCTTTTGGGTTAAGCAATCCAAGGAAGTGCATTCTTTTTTTTCCAGCTGTTTCCCTGGTTTATTTCTCTCTGTTACACACCATGTCGCTCTCTGCTACCTGTGTGCTTTTCCCTATCCTTGTTGCCCTCATGTACTCCCCCTCTTTGTTTCTTGTCCATGTGCTTCTCTCCCCACTCCTCATTGCTCTCACTCGTTGCTCGACATCCCCACCCCTGTCATCCAAGTTGCTTTCCTCACCTGTGCCCTCAATCTCTCTCATCCGTTGCTTCTTCTTCCCACCCATCCCCGTATTTCCAGGTCCGTTGCCTGCTCACCTGTTTGTTTCTACCCTCACCTGGCTACTTTGCTCTCTCAACTGTGAAATCTTGTTTTTTCACTCATGCCAGCCTAGTTTGTTCTGCACCCCTTGTGATTAATTCACCCCAGTGTTGCTTCCACTCTTGGTTGCTTCCCTTATCAGCTTTTGTTTTTCCAAAAATGCTTTCACGCTTTTTTTTCCTTTTAGTTACTGATCTAATTCAGGTTGATTACTAAACGGAAAAGAAAGCGCCCCTGCCATTTTTAGACATGTGCATGCGGGATGCATTAGTTTACAAAATAGCAAGAATGGCCGTGTCAAAGCCCTTTTTTATTAATTCTTTAGCCATGGCAAAGTCATAGGTCCCAAATGCAAGACCTATTGGCTTTGCCAATGCATGTTCATGTGACAAGCCTATGTTTTGAAGCCAGTGTATTGCCATGCATCTTTTTGCTACTAGCAGGAAGAGTGCTATCATCTTTTATTTTATTTTTCCCCTTTTAGTTTTTGATCATAAATAGGGCTCCCGGTTTTATGGTATTTTCTTTTTTTTACATTTCTGACTGTATTTATCCATATTTATTTTGTGTCAACTTTATCTGTATTTATCCATATTTATTATGGGTTTTGCAAGAAAAAAAAAGCTGAAACTGGTATATTTCCACATTTATTTAACCAATAAATATGCAATCATGCTTGAATGCCTGCCAGGTTTCAGTGATATGAACACCCCAGAAGATAAATTAATGCAGTTATATGAAAATATGCGCATTTCAGTATCAGCTTTGTGCATATTTTCTCCTTTGTAAAAGACCTTTCTTTTTTAACCCACTTACCTATCATTCCACACAGTTATTTGTCAGGCAGTCGTGGCAAAGTTTATTTAAAATCACTCAAAAAGCAACCAGTTTCCGTTTCTATCCACTTTTAAAAATAAATACAGACAAGAAAACAAATGGTTTTCTGTCTGTATTTATCTGAAAAATCTGTAAAAACGGAAAACAGGGAGCCTTCATCATAAACCAAGTTGTCAATGTTACGCTGTACCCCTCCTATTGCCGTTCTTACGTATGATATCATTTCTTGCAGTAGTTAGCTACAACTCTTCCTCGCCACATCATATGTATAAAGTCTGCATTGATTACTGTGCATCTGGGATATTTGTCTGGAACAGCCAAGTAGGCGTTGGTCATTATTTTGGTGCGGGGTAGGGTATGCTCTATGTGTACTTCGATATTGGTGTAGCTGAATTTGGCATTGCTTGTCACTTTTCTAATGCTGTTCAATGTGTTTTTCCCAATCTGAGTCTGTACACCTAAATCCATCAATCAATCAAAGAAAGCTTAATTCAGCCATGTAAAAAGTCACATCAATAAATATTACAATATAACAAATTTAAGAATATTCAAATCAAATGCATTATGTTAAAACCTAAGCAGGTCACAGTACCTAACTACACATTTAAAAAAAGATCCTGTTGCATAAAAAATATTTAACACACAACACTTCTAAATGAATTAAGGCTGGCCGACACCAAAGTCACATGCTTTAGTGAATCGGGTTCAAAAATCATAAGGAAAAAGATTTGCAAAAGCTACTAAGAAAGATAAAGTGCAAAAGTGATTAGAGTGAAGGCTTATCACAGGGGCAACAACAGATGGAATCAGAACTGTATTGCCCCTTAGTGAAAGCAAGGTGGCAGTGAATTTAGCCCAACCTGAAGCGATAAAAGAGGCTTCTCTCATAGGCGTGAGTAGCATCAAGACTATAACTGCAGGCCAAATGAGTTCTGCAGGAAAACCTACGCATGAACTGAAGGTTTAAAAAAACTCAGAAGCCTTGTGTGAGCTGGTTACATTTTAAGAACTATCTAGCTTAACGATGTTCTATGGGTTAGAAAACCACCTATGGAAATTGATAAAAGAAGATTTAATACATTTCAGCAAAGGAATTATAAATGCATCAGGGGAGCTAAGACAATAAATAATAACGGGCCCTTTGAAAGAAGTTTTAGAGGTAGACCAAGTTGCTAGCCATCATAATAAGGGAGCCAGTAAAATAAGATCCCCTACATATGGCAGACCAGGCTCCCTTGGTAAAAAAAAGTGGAATTTGTTAGGAGGCAGACCCCATTAACCTGTGTCAGAAGCAATTTTCTTCTTGTAATTTGTCACAGAAAGAGTAACCACAAAGATCATCGACACAGCGCAAAATGGGAGCACATTTCATTTTGTAAATCTCTAACATCTGATCAAGAGGTTTCCTTTCCGGTTTAGAGGCAATATTTAAAACCATCCCTACAGATTAGGAAAATTTCAAGCATTTGATATCATGTGAAGAAGACATAGTACTAGAAGAGTCAAAGGTCACTCACAGATAAGAGAAGTGGTAAATTATTTCAGTGATTTTATTTTTAGGTTCAGCCTGGGCAGCGCATGCGCTACTCTGCGAGCCATGCTGTATTGTAGTATGGAATAGAAGCCCGCCCACTCTCCACCCATATATGTTTAAGTTCAAGTTCAAGGATTTATATAGCGCACTACTCACCCGGAGGGTCTCAAGGCGCTTGGGAAGGGGGTTGATTATTTATCGAATAGCCAGGTTTTAAGTTCTTTTCTGAAGGAGATGTGGGTCTGTGTAAGGCGGAGGTGAGTGGGGAGTGAGTTCCAGGTTTTGGCGCCAAGTAGGAGAAGGATCTACCTCCCATGGTGGATCTTTGGATACGCGGAACTGCGGTGAGGCCTTGATTGGAGGATCTTAGTTGGCGGGAAGGTGTGTAGAAGGAAAGTCGAGTGTTGAGGCATTCGGGCCCTAGTTCGTAGAGGGCCTTGTGCGCGTGGGTGAGGAGACGGAATGTTATTCTCTTGTCGACGGGAAGCCAGTGGAGGTCTTTCAGGTGGCTGGTAATGTGATCTTGGCGAGGGACATCCAAAATGAGTCTCGCCGATGCGTTTTGGATGCTTTGGAGTTTTTTCTGTAATTTGGCTGTGATTCCGGCGTAGAGGGTGTTTCCGTAGTCTAGTCGACTCGTAACCAGTGCGTGGGTGACGGTCTTTCTTGTCTCGGTGGGGATCCAATGGAAATTGTTTTTGAGCATTCGAAGTACGTTGAAGCAGGAGGATGAGATGGCATTGACTTGTCTTGTCATTGAGAGGGAGGAGTCTAGGATGAAGCCTAGGTTACGTGCGTGGTCTGTGGGTATGGGTGCAGAACCCAGATCCGACGGCCACCATGAGTCGTCCCAGGCAGAGGGGGATGTTCCTAGGATGAGCACTTCCGTTTTGTCGGAGTTAAGTTTTAGGCGGCTGTTTTTCATCCATGTGGCTACTTCTTTCATGCCTTTGTGAAGGTTGGTTTTGGCGGTGTTGGGGTCTTTGGAGAGGGAAAGGATCAGCTGGGTGTCGTCACCGTAGGAGATGATGTTAAGGTTGTGTTGACGCACGATGGTAGCGAGTGGACTCATGTAAACGTTGAAGAGGGTGGGACTGAGTGATGATCCTTGTGGTACTCCGCAGATGACTTCGGTGGCCTCTGATTTGAATGGGGGAAGTCGGACTCTCTGGGTTCTCCCAGCAAGGAACGAGATGATCCAGTCCAAGGCTTTTCCTTTTATGCCGATGTTGTTGAGGCGTTGTATGAGGGTGCTGTGACAGACAGTGTCGAAGGCGGCGGAGAGGTCGAGTAGTATGAGGGCCACTGTTTCTCAGTTGTCCAATAGTGTTCGGATGTCGTCTGTTGCTGCGATGAGGGCGGTTTCGGTGCTGTGTTTGGCTCGGAAGCCGGACTGTGAGGGATCGAGGGAGTTGTTGGATTCGAGGAAGGCGGCGAGTTGGCTATTGACGGCTTTCTCGATGACTTTGGCTGGGAATGGAAGGAGGGAGATGGGGCGGTAGTTTTTAAGTTCAGAGGGGTCTGCTGTGGGTTTCTTCAGGAGGGCGCTGACTTTGGCATGTTTCCAGCTTTCTGGGAAGGTAGCAGAGTTGAAGGAGCAGTTGATGACATCACGAAGGTGGGGTGCGATGATGGAGTCTGCTTTGTTGAAGATGTGGTGGGGACATGGGTCGGTTGGCGAGCCAGAGTGGATGGAATTCATTAGTCGGATGGTGTCTTCAGTGGTGATTGGGTTCCAGGCGCTGAGGTTGTTGGAGGGTGGTTTAGGTTCTGAGGGGGGTGGAGAGGGTTATTCGTTGGAACTGTTTTCGAAGCTGTTATGTATGTTGGCAATTTTGTTGTAGAAGAAGGAGGATAATGAATCGCAGAGGTCTTGGGAGGGAGTGATGTCGTTTGAGGCTGCGGTGGGGTTGGTGAATTCTTTTACGATGTTGAATAGTTCCTTGCTGTTGTGGCCGTTGTTGTCGAGTCGATTCTTGAATGCTGATTTCTTGGTGGATCGAATCAGCTGGTGGTGTTTGCGGGTGGCTGCCTTGAAGGTGGTCATGTTGTCGGTGGTTGGGTTTTTTCTCCATGTTTTCTCGAGAGTGCGGTATAGCTTCTTGGATTTCTTAAGGTCATCGTTGAACCAGGGGGCCTTTTTGCTGTCTTGTGTGGTGTGATGGTTTTTCAAGGGTGCTAATTCGTCAGCGCTGTGAGTGATCCATTGTTTGAATTTGATGGCAGCTTGGTTTGGGTCCGATGAGGGGGCGGGTGGGTTAAGGTTGAGCGATGTGAGGAGTTGTTCGGTGGTTATTTTGTTCCATTTTCTTCGGGGAATAGGTTGTGGGGGGTTGTGGGTTGAGGTGGTTTTGTAGCTGAAGTGAACGCAACTGTGGTCCGTCCAGTGGAGAGCTGTGGTGTGATCGAAGGAGATGTGCTTACTGGAGGTGAAGATTGGGTCAAGCGTGTGTCCGGCTATATGGGTGGGGGTGTCAACAAGTTGCTTGAGACCAAGATTGGCCAGGTTGTCCAGAAGGGTGGTGGTGTTGCAGTCGTTTTTCTTTTCCAGGTGGAAGTTGAGGTCTCCTAGTAGAATGTAGTTCTCGGAGGTGAGGGCATGTGGGCTGATTAAGTCGGTGATGTCTTCAATGGCAAGACAGGAGGCTGACATTATTTATTCCCAACTAATCATGGGGGAAAGGATTACTTGTACTGCATAACCTGGGTATGCAGAAGGAATAAGGGGTGTCTCCGATAAAAAACCCTCATGCACGTGTTTGCGAAGTCGTGATAGCGGTATATGTTGGTTCTCCGCTCTTCATACACGTGTGTGCATAATCATAGGGTTAGTTTTATTATGCAGCCTCCACCAGGAGGTTCTTACCCATGGTTAAAAACAGTAGTGATCTAGTGATGTGGACAGTGCTCGTTTAAAATACCCGGACAGCCAGATGTTTTACTTTATTGAGCTTAAGCAAAGGAAACTGAAGGGATCAGAATTTCCTCCGCCCCCATTTGATTGATTGACATTATTTATTACCTTTTATTCACCAACTTCTGAGCAGCACTTTAAAAGCCAATACATCACAAAGTGAAGTCCTAAAACAATAGAACATTCAAATATAACATAACCCTTTAACATTCTATGCTCTTCCTCTTTTGTTTGCTGCTTCTGAGCAGATATGTATTCAATGTTGAATGGTTATGTTAACCTGGAATAATTTAAAGTTAATTAATTTTAAAATGGAAAGTAATTGTTTTTTAAATATGATTTGTTTTTGTATGTATGTTTTTCTGATTAGATTTGTTTTTTTAGTTTAAACCCAATTTTCGGGTGTAATTTTAAAGTATTTTAGATTTTAATTTAAATGGTATAGTGGATTTGATGATTAGTGAAATAGGAACATTACTTGTTTTAAACTTCGGTTGTTACACAGTGAGTCTTTTTTAGTCTGTAAGCACTATTTTCTTTAGAAAGTTTCTCCTACTGCAGGCACGGCATGCTTTCCTGAAAATTTCAACTTGCCATGTGCTTTTTCACTTTCTAAGCAGCCCGAGACAATGGCGGATGCTACTTTGAATAGGTCTGGCATTTACAAGAGTTTGAGCTATTGGCATTGTACATGACAAGGCCTTTTATTTATGTGTTAATTATCAAAACATATAAAAAAAGGGATTGTCATTTACAATGCCAATTGCTTAAACTCTCGCAAATGCGAAACCTATTGCATTGCAAACGCTTGTTAACAGACAGTGTTCTGGTCGTAGTTGCTTTCGGCCCTAAGTTGTCCGTAAATGTCACAAAAGAGTCCACAATTTTTGCAGGCCATTAGTAGTACTTGAAAGTAAACCATCGTCATCTGCATAAAGAAACGTTGCCTTATGACCAGTGCTACTAGCATTGTGCGACTAGGAGAATCCAAATGTATGGCCGGGGTGACTGCATTATTTTGTGTGAAAAAGAAAATTATGAGGCGTCATTCAGCACATTTTGTAACAGGTTCACTGCCTTATTTTGCCTTTTTTTATTTTACACATGTTAACATTTGGGCAAAGATTCCACCTCACGAGGACCAAAGTAATCCTTAAATACAGCAATGGTCAATTGAAAAGTAACCTTTATTTACTCCTGGCTGTGCGGTAACTCATAGCATGCACATTGCGGCCCCCGGGGGAATGCAGGTCGGCAGACTAGTCTTCCCCCGGGGTGTTCGCGCGAGGACACGGCAGGCGGAAGTTAGGTCAGGGGTTTAGGTCAGGGGTGAGAGGGGTTAGGTAGGAGGGTACTTATGGGGGAACAGGAGAGGAACAACTTCCTTTTCCTGTCCCCGGTGCCTCAGGGAAGAGTTAGGTTTTTGTGAGCTTAGGCGGAGTGTTAATTTAGGTAGGTGGTGTGTGATCTAGTGTTTGGTTCGTCGTTTTAGTGTCCCAGGACGACGAGTAGGCTAGTTTACACGGCGCAATTAGGCGGAGTGTGATTTAGCGTTTAATTACTTATATCGGAGCGGGAGCTCCGGGCGGCAGGCGAAGGGTGCTAAACGTCACGCATCTCGCGGACGTTACGTGCGGGTGCCGATCCTCACGCATCTCGCGGAGGGTTAATTTGCCGATTTTCCAATGGCTGTCCCTGACGCTGAGGCGGTGAGGGCTGCATTACTAGTACTTGGCCGGGCTGGGAGGGCAGATCTCCTCCAGCCCGGTGTCCTGGACCAGGCTTGGGTCGGCATGACCCGCCCGACCAGGTCTGCGTCAGCAGGGGTGGCGGCTGTGGTGGCTGCATGCAAGGATGAGCCTGCCGGGTCAAGGGACGGGGGGCCCAGGAGGGGGAGGGCCAAGAAGGTGCAGGAGCCCCCCTAGAAGGGAGGGTGGAGATTGAGTCTCCCTGCTAAGGCCGGGGCAGGGGGGGAGGCGGTCCCGGAGGGGGATGGGGGGGCTGTGGGTGGGGGGCCTGAGGGCCCCGAGCTGGGTACTGAGGAGCACGTGCAGGGACAGGCCCCACTGGCGTCTCAGGCCAGACTGTCCAGGAGCTTGAGCCAGTTGGCGGGGTACGGGGAGAGTAGTGATGGCAGTGGGGGGGAGGACTCTGATGAGTGGGAGGTGGCGGCTGGGGACGAATTCGCCCTAACGCTGTCGGGGGAGGAATCTGGGGGGAGGCTAGTTTCACCGCTGTTGAGCAACCGGTCGACCTGTCTAGGGGCCGGAAGGGGGTGGTGAAGTCCCAGGGTTCCAAGGGCAAGGGCCCCGTGAAGGCACAGCAGCGGGGAGGGGCAGGGCAGGGGGCTGGAGGTGCTGCAGCACCCTTGCCCGGGAATGGGGGCCCCGGGGGGCCTGGGCAGTCATCGATGTTTGACCGGTGGGCCCAGATGACGGAGGAGGAGAGAGCGAGGGACCAGCGGTGTGTCATTGAAGAGTATGAGAGGGAGTGGCAGCGCCTATGTGCCGCCAGGGAGGAGAAGGCGGGAGGGGTGCCCATGGGTGATGGGGCCCAGGCACCAGGGCAAGGCAGGTTGTCGGCCGGTGGCCGAGGTAGGGGGGTCTCCGGGGCACAAGGACAGTGGGTCTGGGTGGAGAATGCAGGGACTGCCTTGACGGATCAGAGACCTGGTGGCACCGGGGCCTCCCCAAGCGCATACGGCTCGGGGGGGGGGATCAGGCCAGCAGGGTCAGCTGGCAGAGGCCGGGGTGGGCCGGCGGGGCGCAAAACGGCCTCCAAACGCCGGGACGAAGATGCAGGGGGGTCCGCGGCGGCCTGCCCTCCACCGAGGGAGCGGGCACCGACCATGTTGGAGTGTGAATTTACGCCTGGTGTGAAAGGGAAGGGTGCTAAGAGAGTCGTGACTGAGGTGGTGCCGCTGGATGTTCAGGATGAATGGTTGGATTATGAGGATGATGAGGATGAGTTGGAAGAGGGTGAGTTGCGTGAGCCTGGACGTGTGTGCAAGGCTAAGGGGGCAGCTACCAAGGTTGGTGCTTCTCAAGAGGCACGGGATGGTGCCAGTCGGGCCAGCAGAGGGATGTCGAGGCCGGCGGACTCGCGGCGACAGGAGCGGGAGGCTCCTGCAACTTTGTCAGGTGAGGGCTCTTGGTGGGACGCCTGGTTGGATGGGGGGAATGTGGGAAGGAAGAAGCCCTGCCGGTCGGTGGGGGTGGGGGATGGGTCTGTGCGGGCAGGAGCCCAAGGGGGTGTGGAGCCTGTGAAGGCTAGTGGGGGCAAGCAGGTCGCGACGGCCAGCGCGCAGACGGACAAGGTGGAAGACCTGGAAGGGAAGGAGGAGGGTGTGAACGGGGTGGAGAAACTGAGAAAGAAGTTGCCGTACATGGGGCTGGGGATGCCCCTGGGGTCTCATTTGTCGGAGAAGACTAAGGCAAGGATTTGGAGGCACGAGTATGTGGATGTGTTTAAGCTTTTGCACAGGGAGATTGAGGCGAAGGAGGGGTCTAAGGAGGAGGAATGGGAATTGACCAGGCGGCCGAGGGTGCCGGTTACTATGGAGAATTGGACATCTGCCTTTCTGATTTATGCGAGTATATATTGTGAGAAGCATGGGGATCGGGCTATCGCATTGTTTAAATATATGGACGTGATAAGGAAGGCGCAGCTTCATTTTGGGGGTTTCGCCTGGTTGAGCTACGACGAGGAGTTTAGGGCTAGGGTCAGTGTTAACCCTGATAAGCCATGGGGGGATGTGGATCAGGAGCTTTGGATCCAGTGGATGTCCTCGACGCAGGCGGCGGCGTCTACTCATACGGCCAGCGGTCTTCCGGTCACGTATCGGTCCTTTCAGCCACGTCCCGCCCAATCTGGGGCGGGTAACCAGGGTACCCCAAGTGGACATGGGAGCCAGCCTGTGTGGTCTGGCTCAGCAGGACAACAATACAAGCCGGTCGCTTCGGGGGCCTGCTGGGGGTTTAACAAAGGTTTTGCAACCGCCCCTCTTGTAAATTCAAGCATGAGTGTTCTAAGTGTGGGGGACGCCACCCGGTCACGCAGTGCCTCACCTTGGCTACGCCGTCAGAGCAGTGGAAATTTGCCAAGGGTAGGGGGCTGCCTGGGCCGAAGGGCCCGTACTCCGGTTAAGGTGGAGGCCATGGGTCCATGGCTCTCCCGGTACCCTGATAAGGAGGCAGCGTTGCGTGTGTACTGGGGGTTTGTGGAAGGTTTTCGGATTGGTTATCAGGGGCCCAGGGAGAGGCGTTGGGCTGAGAATTTGCGGTCTGCTAAGGAGTTGCCGGGGGTAGTGGCGCGTAAATTGGAGAAGGAGGTTGCGGAGGGCAGGATTGCAGGTCCGTTCTCGGAGTGGCCATTGTCAGATCTCATCGTGTCACCGTTGGGGGTTGTGCCCAAGAAGGAGCAAGGGGAGTACCGTTTGATCCATCACTTGTCCTGGCCGGAAGGTGGGTCAGTGAATGATTTCATTGCCGAGGAGGACTCGAGGGTGTTGTACGCTTCGGTGGACGATGCTATTGGGTTGGTGCGGTCTTGTGGGAGGGGGGCGGAGATGGCCAAGTGTGACATCAAGTCGGCCTTTCGGCTTCTTCCCATTCATCCGGCGGATTTTCCTCTCCTAGGTATGCAGTTTGATGGGGCCATTTTTGCGGACATGGTGCTGCCAATGGGCTGTGCGATTTCCTGCGCGCTCTTCGAGACCTTTAGCTCCTTTTTGCAGTGGGCTTTTGTGGATCGCAGTGGGCACCGGCTGGTGTCCCACTATTTGGATGATTTTCTGTTTGTGGGATCTGGACGTTCTGGCGACTGCGGTCAGGCTCTGCAGCAGTTTCAGTTGTTGGCTCAAGATTTTGGGGTGCCTTTGGCACCAGAGAAGACAGAAGGGCCCAGTTGTTGTCTGACGTTCCTCGGAATTGAATTGGATTTGGTGGCCTGGCAGGCACGCTTACCGGTGGCGAAGGTGGCTGAGATGCGAGATGCTTTGAAGGGCGCGATTGCGGTACAGAAGCTGGAGATGAGGTCTGTGCAGCGCTTGCTGGGTTTGTTGAACTTTGCCTGCAGAGTGGTGAGGGCGGGGAGGACTTTTTGTAGGCGGCTCGGCATGGCCATGTCGGGCGTGGCCCTCCCGCATCACAGGGTCAGGATTACGCTGGGGGTCCGGTCGGACTTGCGAGTATGGCTGGTCTTTCTTGAGGATTTCAATGGCGTGTCTTTGGATTTTGTGCGGGACAGGATGGTGTGGCAGGTTCAACTTTACTCGGACGCAGCGGGGGCGGCTGGTTTCGGAATTTTCTGGGACGGTCGCTGGTGCGCGGAAAGGTGGCCGGAACATTGGCTGCGTCAGGGCAGGAGCATTGCTTTCTTGGAGTTCTTTCCCTTGTTGGTGGCGTTGCTGGTGTGGGGCCCGGAGTTCAAGAACAGGTCTGTGTTGTTCCACGTGGACAATATGACGGTGGTGGACTTGGTCAACAATCAGAAAGCGAGGGATCTGAGGGTGCTGCGCTTGCTGCGAAGCTTCATGCTGCTATGTCTGCGTTACAATGTGCTGTTTCGCGCGCAACATGTGCCTGTCGCAAGTAACGAAATTGCGGATGCGTTATCTCGTTCGCAGTGGCTGCGCTTCAGGGAGCTGGCGCCGGGAGCGGAGGCTTGCAAGACCAAGGTGCCGGAGGGTATCTGGGCATGGGGGGAGTGAGAGTGGTGGGTCTGGTGGAAAGGTCGCTGGCGGAGTCTACCAGGCGGGCGTACAGATTGGCTTGGAATGAGTTTGGGAAGTTTGTGGGCCTGGGGACAGGGGTGCTGTGTTTGACAAAGGAGGGGTGCGAAAGGCGGGTTGTGCACTTTGTGTTGGATTGCATGGATAAGGGGCTGTCGCAGACAACGATTGCTGGCAAGTTGGCGGGTGTGTCTTTCTACTGCATGGTGTATTTGGGTTTTGATCCAGCTAGTTCGGATCTGCTGAGCCGAATGTTGAAGGGTTGGGGGAGGGTGCGGGCTGAGTTGGGGGGCGGGGAGTTGCCCAGGGAGGCGGTCACGTTTGACTTATTGAAGTTGGTTTTGCAGGAATTGGTTTTTTGTTGCTACGACGGGGGGGAGGTGGCGCTTTTTCGCCTATGCATGATCTGGATGTTTTTTGGAGCGTTTCGGGTGTCAGAGCTGCTGGGAGCACGGGGGGCGCCGGGTAGGCTGTTTGCTGATGTGCGGGTGGACGGGCTCCGTCTGGGCATTTGGTTGGGGCGGTCCAAGACTGACCAGGTGGGTCGGGGTAAATGGGTGTGGTTGTCGGTGAGTGGGTGTGCAGGTGTGTGTCCGGTGCGAGAGTGGCTGAACTTTGGGCGGAAAGTGCAGCGGACGGAAGGAAGCGTGCGTCGCGGAAGCGTTTGACGTCGGATCAGTTGTTGGCAGTGCTACGGATGGCTTTGTGGAGGCTGGGTAGGGACCCGGCTCGGTTTGGCACGCATTCCTTTCGGATTGGGGCGGCTACGGCGGCGGCGGGTTTGGGTTGGTCATGGGAGGAGATCAGAAGGATTGGTCACTGGAGGTCGCGGTGCTGTGAGCGCTATGTGCGCAAGTGAGGGCGGGGGCGCAACGCTTGGACGGCGACGCTGCTTGGCGTAGTTTCTTGTCATGCCTTGGTACTAATATATTTTTCTTCGTAGGTTGTGTTCGTGGACCTGGGGCCAAGACGATCACTTGGGTCGTGGGGCACTCTTTTGTGCATTGGGCTTCGAAGTATGCTGACAGGCAGGTGTACGGTCGTAGCCTGGGCCTGAGGAGCAGCCATCATGAAGTGCAATGGTGGGGTAAGAGCGGAATGAGATGGGGTGAACTGTTACCATGGCTGACAAAGAAAGTGTCGCAGCTGGGCTGCCCGGATATGATCGTCATCCACCTGGGGGAAAATGGCTTAGTGAAGCAATCGGGGGTGTCACTATTGCACTTGATGCAGAGGGACTTGGAGGTCATGAAGAACAATCTGGCTGGCGCCTGCATTGTATGGACTGAGTTTGTACCGCGGAGGATTTGGAGGGGTGCACTTAAGCCTGCGGCTGTGGAAAGGGCCCGCAGGAAACTGAATAGGGCTATGAGACTCTTTTGCGCGGATCGGGGGATTAAAGTGCTGGCTCATGTCGGGCTCCAGCTGGAACAACCTCTTCTTTTCAGGGACGACGGCGTGCACCTTTCTTACATGGGAAATGCATTTTACCTCATGGAGCTGCGGGACTTGATTAGTTGTCTGTGGAACGAGTCAATTTGGTGTAGGCGAGTCTGAGTTCGAAAGGTGCACGCTTGGTGGGGCAGGTAACCGCCCTCCGGGGGTTCCCTGGGTGGCGGGAACTGGGAGGGGTGGGGAGTCCATGACGGGCAGAATCACCCTTACAAGGAGGGGGTTACAGGCGCAGGATAGGAGAGAGTGGTAGACGGGAGTGCGATGGATGGAAATGACCGAGGAGTCGGAAAGTGGAAAGGGGAAGTGAATGGGATGCAAAGAGGTTGTGGTGTGATTTGGGAATGGATGGTGGAGCACGTGAGTGGATGACGGTTGAAAGGCAGGATGTTGGGGGGATTGTTAAAGTTGATAATGTTATGTTTTGTAAGCTGTCATGCCTGTCCTAATAAATGGCCTTTTACGCAAACTGATGCGTGGAGTGGTTATTGCGCGATGCAGCCCCCGGGGGAATGTAGGTCGGCAGACTAGTCTTCCCCCGGGGTGTTCGCGCGAGGACACGGCAGGCGGAAGTTAGGTCAGGGGTTTAGGTCAGGGGTGGGAGGGGTTAGGTAGGAGGCTACTTATGGGGGAACAGGAGAGGAACAACTTCCTTTTCCTGTCCCCGGTGCCTCAGGGAAGAGTTAGGTTTTTGCCACCCGCCCACCCTACAAGAAAAGGGGTTTTGGTGCGGTGTTGTTATGGTTGCCATGTTGGGCAACATGCCAGTTTAGGACAGGATGGCAAGGGGGGAGACGTTCCGGGAACTGGGAGGGGTGGGGAGTCCATGACGGGCAGAATCACCCTTACAGGGAGGGGGTTACAGGCGCAGGATGGGAGAGAGTGGTAGACGGGAGTGCGATGGATGGAAATGACCGAGGAGTCGGAAAGTGGAAAGGAGAAGCGAATGGGATGCAAAGAGGTTGTGGTGTGATTTGGGAATGGATGGTGGAGCACGTGAGTGGATGACAGTTGAAAGGCAGGATGTTGGGGAGATTGTTAAAGTTGATAATGTTATGTTTTGTAAGCTGTCATGCCTGTCCTAATAAATGGCCTTTTACGCAAACTGATGCGTGGAGTGGTTATTGCGCGAGGAAGCAAATGTCGCCCCCCTCCGTTGCACAGTGGTTCTCTAGGGTATCGCACCTCCTGGTGATGGAACGGCTATCCCACATCTTAGCCAACACGGACAAGAAGTTCCAGCGTATATGGCAACCACTGATATGTAACTCATGCGTATAGAATTTACATGCTTCAGCCCCCCTCCCCCACAAAACTTAGAGCTCTCCAGCTTTTCGAATCCGAATGATACATAAGTTCCCTCAGCCATCATGGCGTTCACTACGCACCACTTGTACCCGTTCCTTCCCCTCTCAGATTGAGCAATATTGACCCCCTTATGTGCCTTACACTTGGAATGCCTTGTGTCCTGTTTAGACCTTGTTTGTTTGATGTTTTCAGTTCACATATAACAATACTATCCTAACTCTAGAGATCAACACGCGACAGGCTGCTTCATACCACATGCATAAGAACCAATAACAACCCCATTAGCCTATGATGGACAACGTGACAGCTAATATGGTTACTGTGAAGCTTAGATCTATTTCTTAATGCTGTGTAACTCCTCTCAATGGCAGTGATAGGCATGCTCTGTGTTTATCAAGGCAAAGATCTACTATGCGCCCCCCGTATGCAGGCATATTTCTGTTCACCACCCTTGGCATCTGAAGCTGTTGAATAAACATGGCCAGCCCGAAGGGGTTGTAGGCGACATGCTGTGTACACACTGCCTTTGACACAACTTGCATATATACGATGCTGGACCGGTCAGGGTTGTAGGCGGCACACTGTGTACAACAGCAACTGTAGGAAGGTGGCTACCTGACTATGGTTACCCCAGATTTTTTGCCCTGTGTTTAGCTGGTTTTCGACTTAGTTGGCCTGGTTCCCTGCTAATCAGGGCCCCAGGCTATCTGCTCTCTCTGTAAAATGGATTCCATGTACCCTAGGTGCATAACTAGATTGGCTTGGGTCACCTTATCAGCCCCTGTACAGTGCACTATAGGTGCCCAGGGCATAGGTGCATCCAAGGCCTACCAGGGGCTGCAGCATATCTTTTGCCACCCCTGGCTGGCTATCTAAATTGACACAACTGGCTGAACACTCAGCTGGGGCAAGTGGGTGTAATCACCCCTTGCTTAGATATAGTATACCTATATCTAAACCTATATCTGGACACATATATAACCTGTGAGCCACTCCTATGGAAGGCCTCATCAATCCTGGAGGCAGAGTGCGTGGTTTTATGTGAGATGGTGCTCCGGCATGAGCTGAGCCTGTCTGCAGCTGTCGGGAACAACTCCCTAAGCTGATCCGGGATAATGCCATACCATATACTCTTAAGCGCCTTATAATCCTCGCGGTTATATAGCAACTTTGGTTTGGCTTTATCAAAACATGTCGTGTAAGGTGTCATACGAATTGGAATACTACCCCCTCGCCAGTTCTGGCGACGGGGGTAGCATTCCACCCTTCTAGAGGGAGAAGACATGTTACTTTACTGAAACGCGGTTGATTTAAAATGAGCCTCAGATCCACAAAATGGATGCCCCTGCCACAGACACGGGTCTGGCCTCCTGCTGCTGACCGAAACCCGGCAGAGGAGGCCTGGACAAAGAGTTTCCTGTCACAGGGCGGTGTCAAACCACCCCAGACAGGAGATAGTGGATTGGAGTAGGGAGGTTTCAAAGAAACCAGACACTGCCTGGGGAGCACAAGGCTGCCCCTTGCAGGATCCGGCCAAACCGGTTCTGGGGCCTCCCAGCCCCTGTCCCAGCGCGGCCAGGATCAAAGGAGAGGGGTGTAACCACCCCCTTCCTGGGTCCCACCCATAGGAGGGGACCTAGCAGGATGTCCAACCCCCTAGATTCGAATAAGAGGGGGAGCAGTCCCAACGGACTTCAGATCATCCTGAAGAAACATAAGAAACGAAATCTGGACCCTTCGACTTTCTACACGACGTGAGAAGACTGAAGAATCTCCCTTGTGGTCAAGGAGTGACCACCCTGTGCAAACAGGCACCATCCAGCCCTCGACCCTTGCTTTGTTGCAGTTCCCGCCGGAACTCGAGCGACAGAGATCGACGAGATCAAGCTTGCCTGCCTTCTACCTGCCCGATCCACAGTCCCTGCAGAGCTGAGACCCGTGGAGGCGACCGGAAGCGTGGGGCACGCCATCTTGAAAAGGCCACGAGACGCTGACCGTGCAGCCCACGAGTGACCCTCGAAGCTGTACACCGGGGTTTGAGAAGCCCCAGCCCCGAGCTCCACTTGCACCAAAGCTCACCCCTCCACACTCGACGAGTGCTGCGTGGGGCCCTTCTGCCTGTGTGTGCTCGACGCGTTGGCCCGGTCACTTGCCAGCTGGCTTGTGGCCCCTGTGCCGACGAAACTTGAAATCCGACCTGCTTTTCTGGTTGCTCCAGATCTGCACCAGCTCCCGTGAAAAGGAGCACCCACTCTGACCCTCCTGGTTCGAGTGATAAGCAATCTCCCGGTTCCGCGTGGATTGCTTTTGCCAAGTGCTGTTTGCTACAATCTTCAAGCCGACGGTGCTGACGGCGAGAGCCTACGTGGGACAGATCGTGACCTGCTCCTGGACGTCGCAGATGCCCCAGAGCCCACGTGACAGCGGAGAGAAGCCTATCGACAACCGCCTGATTGCGCCCGACATTGCCTGGTTCCGTCCTGGTTCCACCCTGGTCACTGCTGAGTGACCCAGACTCTGTCCCCTCTGCTTTCAGGTACTTTTCTACTTCGATCCACCCTTGGATCGCACCGGACACTTCTGCTTCACAGCGCCTGCAGCTGCAACAGCTCCAAGCACCAAGAACCTGCGTGACAGAACCCGACGCCACTTCGACCCTGTGCACCCACGGCCTGTGGGTGAGGTAACTTTGCAACGCCGGTGTCCTTACACTAGCACACACCTCTAGGGTCTGTGTCTGAAGTTTTGTGTTTCTAGGTTCAGCGGAAGTATCATTTAATTCACTTTAACTAACTTTTACGCACCATTGACTTTACATTGGTGCGCGCCGCACTTTCCGTGCTGCACCCGTATCCTGTGGGCTACTCCCGACTTCTTCATTGCTTGTCCTGACTGCTCCCAGCGAATCTCTAGGCCCTAGGCCTAACCAATATTCGATAAGTGTTACTTATACCATTTTTTTAGTATATGGTCTGAGTGGCCCCCCGCCCTCAGCCATAATTGTGCCAACTTTATATGTTTAACAGTGCTTTTGATTTAACGCTTGTGCCCCTTTCCTCATAAAGAGTACTGGGGAGTAATTTAGAAATAAATACATATATTTTTACAATATATACTTGTGTGGTGTCCTTTCATTTGATTACAGGATTGTATGTGGTAAAACAAGCTCGCTTAACACGACCTCTTAAGTTAAGCCTTTAAGGCTGCTTAGTCCATGCTACCATTAGGATAGCTTGTCTACAAGGTTGACTTACAACCTGACATCTTTGGGGTTTGTTTGGACTGATACCCAGTGGTTCCAGAATTGGAAACACTACATATCAGGCCAACTTCTCACATTGGTGTGCAGCGGTGCGGATTTGAGCTTGCTGTTTGTTTTACCATTGCAATCTTTATCAAATTGAAAGATCACATCAAGTACCTCTAGGTACATATAAATCAAAAGCTTAGCATATTAAGTTCTACTGAACTTAGTAGTTGTAGATTAAAGGGATTAGCACACCCTGACTACAACTCACTAGCAAGGTACAGTAGGAAACCACTTAGTGTAGGTAAGTGCACCACTTACACCTCACTAGCAGTCATGTCTGATACAGGTAGACCCTCAGGTTCTGCTCCTGTAGAAGTTGATCCTATAGGGACAACATCCAGATATGACAACCTTAGCCACAAAGACCTGAGTGCCTTGTGCACAGCCAGGGGGCTAAAAAAGGGCAGAGGCCCTACCATTCCTTCCCTAATAGCTCTCCTAGAAAAGGATGACCTAGATAAGGTGAGTCAGGCTCCCTTAGAATCAGGTGAAGGGATAAACTCCCCTGAGAATGAGGATCTTCCAGAAGATGATGTAGTAGAGGAGGAAGAGGAAGAGGAAGGCTCTGATTTAGAAGAGCCTGAAGATCAGGATCAGAGGGGAAACCAGGTACAGGTTGCCAGCCTTAACCAGGCCAACTTGGACCTACATGGGAATGGAGGAGGCCAGCACCACCCCAGATCTCATAACCAAATTCTCCCAGGTAATAGGAGGGAGAGATCTCTATCAAGGGACTCTCACCTTTCTAGTGCCTCAAGAGAATCTCAAAGAGGAATGACTTCCTCCCAGAGAAAAGAGCATAGGGCCAGGATGAGGGCTGTCCAACTCCAAATAGAAAGGGAAGAGGTAGCCTTGGCTCAAGCTAAACTTGCTTTAGCAAGAGAAAGAAAATTGTGTGGCTTAGATGCCACTGGTGGCAGCAAAGTTCCTAAAGAAAAACCCAGGTCCTATGATAGTAGAAACCTGACAAAGATTGTGCCCCCCTATCAGGAAGGGGATGACATCCACAAATGGATGACTGCTCTGGAGAGAGCCTGCATGGTACAGCAGGTTCCTGAGGAACAGTGGGCAGCAATCTTATGGTACTCCTTTTCAGAGAAAGGGAGAGATAGGCTCCTCACTGTCAGACATGAGGATGCCAGCAATTACAAAGTCCTGAAGAGTGTTCTGATAGATGGGTTTGGCTTAACCACTGAACAGTACAGGTTAAAGTTCAGAGATACCCAGAAGACACAGACTCAGGACTGGACTGATTTTGTTGATTGTGCAACTAAGGCTCTGGAGGGTTGGCTGAATGGCAGCAAAGTACATGACTTCACAGGATTGTATAATTTGATTATGAGGGAGCAGATCCTTAGTAATTGTCAGAACCAGCTCTTACACCAGCACCTGGTGGACTCAGATTTGACCTCTCCCCAAGAATTGGGAAAGAGGGCAGATAAGTGGGTCAGAACCAGGATTAGGCCTAAGAATCAGGACAATAACCAGAAGAAGGAGTCTACCAAGCCTCAAGATAAGGGTGGGGATAAAGGTAAAGAAAACACTTCCCCAGGGCCCCAAAACTCCAAGAAGGGGGGTGGGTCCCAAGACACTTCTTCAACAGAGAAAAAGCCTTATTGCCATGCCTGTAAACAGGTTGGGCATTACAAAACAGACAGCTGTTGTCCCAAAAATGGCAATAAAGAAAACATACCTCCAAAGCCAGCTCCAACACCTCCTGTTACTGTCAGCAGTAATCCCCCAGGAAGTGGGAGCACACCCAGGAATCTGGGTGGGTTTACTTTTGGAGCCCAAGGGGACCCTGGCCTATCCAGGTCTCCATCCCCAAATGATCTTGTCTATGAGACTGGCATGGGGTTTGCCAACTTCTCTGTTTGCCCAAATACCTTGAGCAAATATAGACAGGAACCCATCATCAATGGTTTGAAAGTTGAAGCTTTTAGAGACACAGGGGCTAGCATCACCATGGTGGCTGACTGTATAGTCCCCTCTAAACAACTTTTACCAGGTGCCACATACCAGGTAACAAACATTGATGGCATCCAAACAAATCATCCCATGGCAGTAGTAAGTCTCAGCTGGGGAGGTGTCATTGGCCCAAAGAGAGTGGCAGTGTCACCAAACTTGCCTGTAGACTGTCTACTGGGTAATGATTTGGAAATCTCAGCCTGGGCTGAGGTTGAACAGGAAATCCATTCTAGAATGGTAAATTCCAATGGAAAGGTTAGTGGGGCTGTACTGGCTATAGCCCCAATTCAAGATGTCCTTCCTGAAAAGGTTGGTAGGGCTGAGCAACTCTCTGCCCCATCTTTACCAGAAGCTCTTCCAAGACAGAATAGCAAAGCTGTTATGATAACAGCAGAAACCCAAACTGAGTCTCCACCTGAAAAGGTTGGTGGGGCTGTGATGGCCACAGCCCAAACTCAAACAGATATGTGTGTTGTGAAGCCTGAAATGATGGATCACTCCACCCAAACTGAGAGCATGGAGGAGGAAGAGAAATCTCCCCCTCACCAGACAGTAGGACAGGATCAGCCTCCTCAGGGAACTGATCTTACCCCTGATGAAGGAACTGCCCCAGAGGTTGTTAGGCCTGGCCTGACAGAGCCTCTGATGGCAGTGGACCCTTCTCAGGTGGGATCCAGTCTGGAGCAGGTAACCTGCCCCTCTCTACCTTGCCTTAGTCAGCCCAGGGCTGCGGAGGACAAGAAGGACAGTGAGACCCAGAGGGCCCCCTGTCAAATAAAGCACCCCCATCAACAGATTAGGGGCACCAAAACTAGTAGGCCTAGTAAGGTGAAAACTTTAAAAACTCCTGAGGGAGCCCCCTTAAAAACAGTTAGGGACCTCCCACAGATGGATTCTGTTGGGCACAGCCAAACCTGGGACCCAAAGGGCCCAAACCTGAACTGTCCCTCCAGCAAGCCAAACAGAGGGACCCAGCCTCCAGCTTTAGGTAGCCAGAGGTTGACCCTGAGAGCTCAGTGCAACTCAGTTGAAGAAAGAAAGGCACACATGGTGGAAGATAATTGGAGGAAGTTGAGCCCAAAAATAGTGGGGCCTCACTTCAATACTCCATATCCAAACCAGCCTTTAACTTTGCATAAACACACCCAAGGTAGTGATTCCCTATGGTGGAGACCCTCTAATACCCCTAGGGTGAGGGACTGCTTAGTGGACCATGAGACAGGGGGTACCCATGCTAGTGCAGGTACTTCCTTATATGGCCACTCAGGCAATATAGGCTTACCTGGCCAAGGATAGCCTTATCTCCTTTCGTTTGGGGGGGGGTTATGTAGGAAGGTGGCTACCTGACTATGGTTACCCCAGATTTTTTGCCCTGTGTTTAGCTGGTTTTCGACTTAGTTGGCCTGGTTCCCTGCTAATCAGGGCCCCAGGCTATCTGCTCTCTCTGTAAAATGGATTCCATGTACCCTAGGTGCATAACTAGATTGGCTTGGGTCACCTTATCAGCCCCTGTACAGTGCACTATAGGTGCCCAGGGCATAGGTGCATCCAAGGCCTACCAGGGGCTGCAGCATATCTTTTGCCACCCCTGGCTGGCTATCTAAATTGACACAACTGGCTGAACACTCAGCTGGGGCAAGTGGGTGTAATCACCCCTTGCTTAGATATAGTATACCTATATCTAAACCTATATCTGGACACATATATAACCTGTGAGCCACTCCTATGGAAGGCCTCATCAATCCTGGAGGCAGAGTGCGTGGTTTTATGTGAGATGGTGCTCCGGCATGAGCTGAGCCTGTCTGCAGCTGTCGGGAACAACTCCCTAAGCTGATCCGGGATAATGCCATACCATATACTCTTAAGCGCCTTATAATCCTCGCGGTTATATAGCAACTTTGGTTTGGCTTTATCAAAACATGTCGTGTAAGGTGTCATACGAATTGGAATACTACCCCCTCGCCAGTTCTGGCGACGGGGGTAGCATTCCACCCTTCTAGAGGGAGAAGACATGTTACTTTACTGAAACGCGGTTGATTTAAAATGAGCCTCAGATCCACAAAATGGATGCCCCTGCCACAGACACGGGTCTGGCCTCCTGCTGCTGACCGAAACCCGGCAGAGGAGGCCTGGACAAAGAGTTTCCTGTCACAGGGCGGTGTCAAACCACCCCAGACAGGAGATAGTGGATTGGAGTAGGGAGGTTTCAAAGAAACCAGACACTGCCTGGGGAGCACAAGGCTGCCCCTTGCAGGATCCGGCCAAACCGGTTCTGGGGCCTCCCAGCCCCTGTCCCAGCGCGGCCAGGATCAAAGGAGAGGGGTGTAACCACCCCCTTCCTGGGTCCCACCCATAGGAGGGGACCTAGCAGGATGTCCAACCCCCTAGATTCGAATAAGAGGGGGAGCAGTCCCAACGGACTTCAGATCATCCTGAAGAAACATAAGAAACGAAATCTGGACCCTTCGACTTTCTACACGACGTGAGAAGACTGAAGAATCTCCCTTGTGGTCAAGGAGTGACCACCCTGTGCAAACAGGCACCATCCAGCCCTCGACCCTTGCTTTGTTGCAGTTCCCGCCGGAACTCGAGCGACAGAGATCGACGAGATCAAGCTTGCCTGCCTTCTACCTGCCCGATCCACAGTCCCTGCAGAGCTGAGACCCGTGGAGGCGACCGGAAGCGTGGGGCACGCCATCTTGAAAAGGCCACGAGACGCTGACCGTGCAGCCCACGAGTGACCCTCGAAGCTGTACACCGGGGTTTGAGAAGCCCCAGCCCCGAGCTCCACTTGCACCAAAGCTCACCCCTCCACACTCGACGAGTGCTGCGTGGGGCCCTTCTGCCTGTGTGTGCTCGACGCGTTGGCCCGGTCACTTGCCAGCTGGCTTGTGGCCCCTGTGCCGACGAAACTTGAAATCCGACCTGCTTTTCTGGTTGCTCCAGATCTGCACCAGCTCCCGTGAAAAGGAGCACCCACTCTGACCCTCCTGGTTCGAGTGATAAGCAATCTCCCGGTTCCGCGTGGATTGCTTTTGCCAAGTGCTGTTTGCTACAATCTTCAAGCCGACGGTGCTGACGGCGAGAGCCTACGTGGGACAGATCGTGACCTGCTCCTGGACGTCGCAGATGCCCCAGAGCCCACGTGACAGCGGAGAGAAGCCTATCGACAACCGCCTGATTGCGCCCGACATTGCCTGGTTCCGTCCTGGTTCCACCCTGGTCACTGCTGAGTGACCCAGACTCTGTCCCCTCTGCTTTCAGGTACTTTTCTACTTCGATCCACCCTTGGATCGCACCGGACACTTCTGCTTCACAGCGCCTGCAGCTGCAACAGCTCCAAGCACCAAGAACCTGCGTGACAGAACCCGACGCCACTTCGACCCTGTGCACCCACGGCCTGTGGGTGAGGTAACTTTGCAACGCCGGTGTCCTTACACTAGCACACACCTCTAGGGTCTGTGTCTGAAGTTTTGTGTTTCTAGGTTCAGCGGAAGTATCATTTAATTCACTTTAACTAACTTTTACGCACCATTGACTTTACATTGGTGCGCGCCGCACTTTCCGTGCTGCACCCGTATCCTGTGGGCTACTCCCGACTTCTTCATTGCTTGTCCTGACTGCTCCCAGCGAATCTCTAGGCCCTAGGCCTAACCAATATTCGATAAGTGTTACTTATACCATTTTTTTAGTATATGGTCTGAGTGGCCCCCCGCCCTCAGCCATAATTGTGCCAACTTTATATGTTTAACAGTGCTTTTGATTTAACGCTTGTGCCCCTTTCCTCATAAAGAGTACTGGGGAGTAATTTAGAAATAAATACATATATTTTTACAATATATACTTGTGTGGTGTCCTTTCATTTGATTACAGGATTGTATGTGGTAAAACAAGCTCGCTTAACACGACCTCTTAAGTTAAGCCTTTAAGGCTGCTTAGTCCATGCTACCATTAGGATAGCTTGTCTACAAGGTTGACTTACAACCTGACATCTTTGGGGTTTGTTTGGACTGATACCCAGTGGTTCCAGAATTGGAAACACTACATATCAGGCCAACTTCTCACAGCAACTGTCTTGATGATGCCAATAAATTAAAAAAGATGATTTTACAAAAAAAGTAACCCTTCAACTTCTGAAAAGGGCCTTCCACTATACATCAACACCTGTCTCCACTTTTTTTATAGCAACTATTGTTCCGTTTGAGCTAGAAACACATATTTGTTATTTGTAAAATCCGAAAATTGTGCAGCAGATGATGGAAGGGCAGCAAATCCATAACTATACGAAAAATGCACAGCTGCAGAATCGCAAAATTCAAGTAATCCTGTTAATGACCAATGTGAGTCATATCTTGCCTTTTGGAGATTAAATAAGGGTTAAAGATATTGATGCACAAAATGAATAACTTTGGGGCCCTGCTTAAACCCCCTGTTTAATCGAAAAAAATGTGTAACATTCATCACAAGCTCAAAATCTAACAGTAGCAGATAAGTCAGTATGTGAACTGTGGCAAAAGTTAATATGTAACCTATCGAGACCTCTAGAGAATAAACTCTACCATAACTTTGATCTATTAACATGATCGTAAGCACTGCTCAAAGCCATAAAAGCTAAGAGGACTTGCTGATAATTAAATGCAGATTGAGGCAACGCAGCCAAGTCACCAAGTGCTTCCTAAAGCCATATTTGACGCAAGTGACATTGTTTTTATTAGACGACAAATGGATTTTTTTCCGAAATTACCCTCCCAGCTACTTTAACAACATAATCAATTAACAAGATGGACCTAATGCGTTTTGGATTGCTTCAATTACACTTTTAGACTACAAGGACAATAATTGAATTGGTCCATGAGCGCAGCAATCTTGAATGTCTGGCAGAGTTAAAAAAATGTTGGTCAAAAGATAGCCCCCGAGCTCTGTAATTTTCAAACATGTCATTGGGAATGCTGCCTGGTCCAGGTACCAGACGGAGCTTCTACTGTGACAGCTAACAGACCCTCATAATCAAAGCTAAAGCAGTGCTAAAATCAAAGGATAAAATGGGAAACTGGAGAAGCCAACCTTACCAATAAAGTGCTTAAAGTTAGTAACCCACTGTTCAGCTGAGATGTAAGAAGCTAAGAACGCTCATGAACCCTCTCAAAAGAAGGAAGAGTTAACCACTTTTCAAAAAGTGAAATATCTTTCAGTCTACCAACCTGTTCCAGCTGCATCCAAGCATCTAATCTACTAATAGCTCTTCTTTGCTTTAAACCAGCCTTAACCGCATGCGTGCTAGCGGTTTTCCCACTGGGTGCTGAGATTTCAAAAATCCTGCGTTACGTGACAAGGTCAACTCGTCACACGCACATCAGGTAACGCCCATGATGAGTTGACCTTGTCACACGCATCAAAGGGGTTAAAAACTGCTCTGCAGGAAGCAATCTCGACCCAGCATCTAGAATGTCTAGAAAGAGCAGCCTGAAGACACCTATTGGCCACATAATAATCCTAGCCAAACCATTTACAGTATTTTTGCAACACAGGTGTTCCTTTGATTCTGAAATATGACAATTGCCTGCCTTTCAATAGTGGAGAATTTAAAGACTTTCTCACTCATTTAAATATCAAGCATCAGTAGAGCGCACCTCTCTGGCCGCAGGACTGTTCAGTGCACTGCTCTGGAAAAGCTTGAACTCAAATCAGTGCTTCACTCTACCATTCATGCATACAGGTCAACTCCCCATTCTACCACTGGTGAGAGCCCTGCCACCTTAATGTTTGGTAGAGTCATAGGAACCAAATTGCCACGATGGACCACTGAGAGATCTACTGACATTGATAAACTATGAACAAATGATTCTTCACACAAGCGCAAAGTTAAGACCTACGCAGACAGACACTGCTGTCCTCAGAGCCCTGTGTTCAGCAGCGGAGATCCAGTTATAGTAAAACAGAAAAGGAAATGCAAGTCTAATGCTCCTTTTGATGCTGACCTACTGAGGGTTGTGACTCGTAAAGGAGACCATGTAACTGCTCCCCGTCCTGCAAAGTCCATCACACGATATTCTTCGCATCTCAAGCACCTGCCTTGCCCTTTGCCAACTCCAGATGGCAGGAGAGAGACTTGTCCACCAGAGAGCCCAGTGACTATACCGATGTTCCTGTCACCAATGCCAGTCATGGACATATTTCTGGTATGTCTGCCGCCACTCATGACCAGATCTGGGCAATTGATTTGAGCACCAAAACAACTTATTGAAGAGTTGTAATATATATATGGATTATTGGTACTTTTTATTTAACAAAGGGAGAGATGTAGGGCCATGGATTGCTTCTGTGCCCGTATTTCCTTTCCTGTCCTGATTCTGGTCCCGAGTCGCTTGAGCCTGCGTTCGGCAATTCCGTGCTCCTCTGCCGGTAGCTTTTGCCTCGAAACCACGGATGGTTTACAGTGGAGAGGGCGGTCCCCTCATAGAGCCTGCTTGGCTTCGGGAGCTCGGCGCTGCAAGGCCGTGGCGACGGAATCTTGGTAGGCTCATCAGAACTGTTTTTGTAGCAAGGGTGGCAAGCTCGACCCCTGGCTTAACTCCTGGTAAGGTTCATACGCTATATCGGTGCAGCTGCTTCTCCCAGTCTGAGGACACCGCTCTAATTTCTTCCATGTGGTTCGGAAGGGCAGGGGTAATTCAGCTGTGCAGGGGGGGAGGAAGTATGTGACAAATCATTTGGTACTTCTTGTATATCAGGCATTGGGGGCGATTCTAATCTTAACTCCACCAGTGGCTTACAGTCTGATAGTGAGGGAAAGAAGCCTTGCATGGAGAAGGGTGGTGATAGTACAGTGGTTTGTGATCCTAATGCTCCTAATGCTCCCTTATTAGAACCAAGCTCCACCTCAGCTCCAAGCACCTCACATAGCTCCCAAGCAAGAATCACTCGCTACACATTAAGAAATCGGACCGTCGATATAATACCGGCCCCTTTAAATTTGTCTATTTCTCCCCCTATAATTCAAGTTGAGGCCACTTCCCAGAGAGGGATGGGGAGGGGGGGGGCTATACTGGCACGGATACTCCCCCAGGGAAAGGGAAAGGGAAAAGCAGGAAAAGAGTCAAAGAGCAAAAGGTGGAACCTCTGTCCCAGTAAGAGTTACCCCATCGTTGAAATCTTACTATAAGGTTCATTCCTCGAGTGTTTTAGACAGGTCTAAAAAGATGGCTGCGAATATTGTTATTGTTAATACTACGGGCAGTGCAATAGTAGAAGCTACTTCAGACAAGACATATATAGAACCTTCATTAACCACTGAGGGTGACCTATCTCAGTCTAGCCCAAAGTTACAGATGTTTTCGTCTCCTGTACTGGACATAGTGCACCCTACAGTAGAACTTTCGAACAGCTTTTCTGCCCTTGACATTCGAGACACCCAAGAGGAGCAGGATATGTTCCGGGGAGATCAGGGGGAGCCTAAGCAGGTCTCAACTAATCAAAAGAAGGGTATAAGTAGTTCTGTTCATGTGTGTTCTGATTCAATCAGCAATGGCGTATTTGTAAGTGATACCCTTCCGACAGCCTTCACTCCGGGGACTTTGGCAGCTATTTTACTAGATCTGAAGGAGGATATAGGGAAACGGTTCACCATATCAGAGGCAAATCAGATGGCCATTCAGGCTTGCTGTGACGCTCTGGCTCAGAAGGTCGAGGAGGTCTCACTAAGGACCAATGTATTGGAAGTGGAGCTCCCTAAGATCAAAGAAGCGATCACTGCCTCTACAGATACCATGGACAAGCTGGTTCAGCAAAATCGAGAAATGAAGGTCGATCTTGAGAGACTTGAAAATCACTCAAGGAAGAATAATTTAAAATTCCTGAATGTGCCCGAAGATCTTGAGGGGAACGACATTAAGGCATTTATTGTTGCAGTCCTTAAAACAACAATCTTAAAGGACTCTACCGATGTCGACCAAGATCTATTGACTGATATTCAGAGAGTCCATCGGGACCCAAACAGAAGGAATCCAGCGAAGGAGCGTCCTAGGAAGATCCTAGTTAATTTTTTGATATACGCCATCAAAGAGAGGATTCTGTCCATGGCCCTTAAAGCTGGTTCAATAAGATCAACCTCCTTCTCTAGTTCATTCGCCTTTACGATACGTTCAGACGTCTCCCATATAACTGCAACAAAACAATGGGAGATGAGCAAGAGACTGGCGACCTTGAATTCATTGGGGGCTCATGCCCAGCTCAGATTCCCTGCATTACTCCACGTAATGTGGAACAACCATATGCATAACATCCGTCATATTGAGGAAGTGGATAATCTGATTGAAAAGATCAGGGGGAGCAGTAAGTGGGGAAGTGGAGAGGCAATGCAGGTTGTAGTTAGAAGGTAGGGATAAGATGAATAGGAGGTAGTCTGTTATAACAGTGAGGTTACAGCACTAAGGTTAGTATGACACATACATATTACCTTCC
Source organism: Lissotriton vulgaris (assembly GCF_964263255.1). Taxonomy (NCBI): domain Eukaryota; kingdom Metazoa; phylum Chordata; class Amphibia; order Caudata; family Salamandridae; genus Lissotriton; species Lissotriton vulgaris. The sequence goes on from NC_141699.1 coordinate 732,696,914, forward strand.
CTCTCACTTTTAACACTACCATTATCTGCTGTGCAGTATTCACTGCTGATAAAGCAAGCAAATGTTTTTTTTTTCTCTTATTATGTATGCACCTTTTTTGCTATTTACATCCATACACGATCGGGGGGGTGGGTTCCCTCTAGGAGCGTAATGCTCAGGAAGAAATGGAGGGTTCCCCAGGGAGGAAGGGGGGGTGGAATAGAGGGAGGAAGGGTGTGGGGGCAGGGGTGGTAGGGGAGGGGAGAAAAGAAAAAAAGAGTCTTCACTTTACAATATTCTATAGGAGTGTTCATTTCAATAGATGGGCACACCAGGGGTTGCAGGGGGGGAGATTAACAGATGATAGATAATAAGATCCCATGTATCTCCTGGAATGTTAATGGGCTTCGTTGCCCACGGAGACGCAGGTTAATTTTAAAATACCTGGAGCAGTCTCCGGCTAAAGTAATACTTCTCCAGGAGACCCATTTGAGTCATACCGAGGCTAAGGAGTTCTTTGGGAGGATTAAATGGGTAAGTGCATTTTGTTGTTCTGGACAGTCGGCGGTAAACAAAGGAGTTGCCATTTTGATAATAGCCGGAAGTGAAGGAATCATAAAGTCAAGCTTAACGGACCAATCAGGAAGATGGGTCTTGGCAGGAGTTGATTTTAGTTTAAGGGAACTAATCATTGTATCATATTATGGGCCTAATACAGACGACCCTTCTTGTCTACTGAAAGTACAATCCAATCTAGTTGAGGTCACTACCCTGTTAGTCATAGAGGGGGATTTTAATGTCCTCCTCGATCCCCAACAGGATCGCTCTAATTACAGCTGCTATAATACTACCCAGAGATCCCGTTGTGTCATGGTAAATATGATTGAGCTTGGTCTAATCGATGCCTGGAAGGCCAAGAGCGTGAATGGGCCGGGCTTTACTTATTTTAGTAAAAAGCATGGCCATGCCTCAAGACTGGATTATATCCTCGTAGATAGATTATGTTTAGACATTTTAGTAGAGATATAAATACTGCAAGTATCCTATCTGACCACGCCCCTGTTATGTTTACACTTTCGAAGGCGGTGGCCAGGAGAGCAGCAATTCCTAGGTGGACCTTAAAACGGGCAGTTTTGAATAATCAGGATACGGTCACCCTGGTGGCCACCTCTACTGTTAATTATTTTTCAGACAATATGGGCTCGAGCCCCACCTGAAGTAGTTTGGGATGCTTATAAGGGCCATATTCTAGGTCAGTTTCATTGTCTGATCTGTTCTAACAATAGGGAAGATAAAATGAAGTTTAAAACCTTAGAGGATAAAATCTTAACTTTGGAGAACTTAAGGCTGAAATACCATGTAGATAATATACCACAAATCTTGGTAGACTTAGAACGTCTCCGTTCAGAATATCGAGGGTTGCTGGACCTGAAAGTCAGGACACAGTGGGCCGCGTATTCCATGGAGAACTAGGAGTATGGAGAAAGAGCAGGGGCAATCCTGGCCAGTAAGATCAAAGCAGATCGGGTCAGAAATAATATTGATAGATTAATCATTGATGATCAGGGCACTGTGTCTTGTAGGAAGACATGGAAAAATGTCTTCTCTCTATGTTCTCTAAACTATATAACGAAGAACAGTCTCCAAGTTCTACAAATACACTTCGGTGGTTGGAGAGTAAGGCTTTATCTAGATTGACTAACGAAGGCCGCGATATCCTCAATAGACCATTTTCAGAGGAAGAAGTCAGACTTCACATAAAAAAGATAAAAAACAATAAAGCGTCCGGTCCTGATGCCCTCCCTGGCGAGGCATATAAAGTACTTCAGGATATCTTGTTACCAAGACTATGTGAATTGTTTAATTATGTGTATAGCTTGGAGGGTAAGGTTCCGCCATCATGGAAGGAGTCCACAATTGTCTTTATATTAAAGTCAGGGAAAGATCCTCTTAAGGCAGACTCCTTCAGGCCAATCTCCCTGCTAAATGCGGATTACAAGATCTTCACTAGCTTATTGGCAGGGAGATTGGCTAAATTGGTTCTTTTACTCATTAGCCCCTTAAGTGCTGCCTCGGTGCATTGGCCGACGGCAGCACTACCTCCCCAGTGCTGCGCACGACCATTGGACGTCCATTCAGCACTAGTTCCAATGGACAGCGCAGCACTGGGGAGGAATGTTTAATAGCATCTATGAGGTTAATTCTGACCAGAAGCGCTTTATGCCTGGTAGATTCATCCATGAGCTGACTTCACAGCTGATTGGCAGTATTGATTTGGCAGTGGCACAGTCGGAGCCCTTGGCAGTGGCGGCATACGATGCTGCGAATTCCTTCGACCGTGTTAACTAGGGATTTCTGTGGGATGTACTGAACATCATGGGGTTTGGGACAATTTTTACTCATGAATTGAGAATTTGCTATGAGGGTGCCTCAGCTGCTATTTTGCTGAACGGACTATTGACATCACGTTTCAGCACCAGGAGGGGGACTAGGCAGGGGTGTCCCATCTCGCCCCTCCTGTTCAACCTCTACATCGAGCCTCTGGCGCAGGCGTTGAGGTTGGACGATGTCATAACACTGTTCAAGGTAAATGACTATAGCTGTAAACTTGTGTTATACGCAGATGACTTGATGGTTTATACAAGTAATCCGGTCGATGTATTTCCCTGAGTGGAGGAGATAATGTCTGACTTTGGTCAGTACTCCGGCTATCAGATTAACACCCTAAAAAGTGAAACAATGTGCTGGGGGATTAACAACTGGGAAAGAGCACAAAGTATTCAGTTTAGATATCTGGATGTATTAATAACATCAGATTTAAATAGTGAGGTTCCGTGACAATTATGGTGGTGTTTTCGACTCGTTCGAATATGGACGAGTTTGGTATCTATGAACCGCAAATGACGAGTTTAGTGGGTGTACGTGTTTTCGCTACACTGGCCTGAACCGTTTGTCCTATTCGTGGGTTTCTTCATCTGAACCCACGGGTTCCATTTTAGATACGGCATCCATTTTGTCTCTTGCCCTCAAGTAGCCAGCGAACGGACACTGTCCGCTTCATGACCCTGGGATTTCCAAGCTCTTGCGGAAGACACGTGTTCCTTTGAGGGTGTCTTTATGACAAGGGGGATGACACTGCAAAGGCAGATGGCCCTGCTTGAGACTCATCTTGCCGTGCCGGTCTATTGTTTCAGCTGTGCATGCATTAGGCACGAGTCCTTTGATCCTGCAATCGTGTTTCTGATATCACCCCCTACACCCTTCTTATATCTGTTGTGTATCTTTGTCTTTCCTTGCACCTGTTTCTGCCTCCTTTCCTTAACTCGTTTACAGCCGGAATGGAATGTACTTAATGATGGGATAATGTACTTTTACAGTCGGGAACCGGCGATTCTACTGTAATTATGTTCGGGACTCTGGGTACATGAAAGCAACCCTTTTGGAGTTTACTGTGGGAACTGAGTTGTAACCTTTTGTTCACCATGTTGTGCTATGACAAAAAACTGTATAAAAGGAGCGATCCACTATTGCAATTTGAAGCAGTCTCCTAGAACCTACACGCGTTGTACTTCTTGTGACTTCTGTGTTCCCTGCAGTAAATAAACCTCGATCTTTGACGCCGAAGGAAGGGCCCCGTGTCTCTGTTATTTTGTACGCCGGAACAGGTAACCCACGAAGGTTTCAGGTGTTGTCCCCTGGCACCGCTGGGCCTTAGAATAGCCCAGTCCTTCAATAGTATACCCCAAAGTAACATAAAGCGGGTGGCCAAGGACATTGACCAGTTGTTTTTGAGATGGCAGAACCTCCCTTTGACGATCTATGGACGAGTTAATCTGGTCAAGATGGTAATTCTGCCCGAATTAACATATCTATTTAATACGATACCCCTGATTTTTCAAGATGAAATGCTAAGAAGAATTCAGGGAAAAATCAAAAGTTTTGTCTGGGCCAATAAAAATTCCAGGTTATCGTGGAAAAAACTGAAAAGAAGATTGTTAAAGGGGGGTTTTGCCCTCCCGGATGTTCTTTGGTATGCTTTTGCCTTTCAGCTAAAGAACATCCGTAGCCTTCTCTCTAACCCAGATGATTCCAACTGGGGGCAGATTCTGAGGATTATGGCTCACCAGGAAGGGGGCGGGCCCAGTTTTCTGTATAAGTTTGGGGCCCCAAGGCTCTATAAGAAGGTCCGCCTCAAAGTTCTGAAACTTGCTCTCTTAGTTTGGAGCAGAGTAAAGGCAAGATGGGGCATAACGTATTATTCTGAGCTTGCTCCAATCTGGGAATCTCCTTGTCTCCCATTATGCCTCAAGGATAGTTTGTCCATTTCCATTAGGAGAGCAGGAATAACAGTCTGGTCAGACCTGGTCACATCAGAAGGGGTTCTTCCCTGGGAGGTATTGTGGCTAAGGATTGGGGACTCATTTTCTAGATTCAAATATATCCAACTCTGCTCTTGGTTCTCCGCCGAGAAGGTGAACATCGGCGGTAACTGGGACATTGAATCAGCCCTCCAAACTCCTGGATATAGGAAAAGGGAAGTTGGCTATTGGTATAGAAGAATGCTTGAGGTGGAGGAAGGCCAGGCACCCTCGCTACATCTTGTCTGGAATTCATCCACCTTAGAGGCCACTTCAGGTGTATTATATGAAACATCTCTTCAATACCTGTACAGATATGTTAAATCCGCCTCTCTTAAGAAAAATAATTTCTTTGCTTTAAATAGGCTGTACTACACTCCAAACAAAATAGCAAAGTTAGTCACACCCTACTTTGTTGCCCCAGATGTGGAATAGCAGAAGCTGACGATATTCATGTATTTTACGATTGTTCTAGCTTAGGCCTCTTTTGGGCTAATGTGGAGAGGGCAATGGAGGGCATTTATAGGTTAAAATTACTTTGAACAGTTAGAGTTTTTTTTGGCTTAGACACTGATCTTATCTGTGGGTTTAAGGAGACACAGGTGGCTTTATTTTTTAACCTTATTCTTATTGCTCGCAGAGAGATCTGCAAGATATGGAAGGACTTGAGCCCCCCCTTATATGAGAATTGGCTTAGAGCTGCACTGAGTGTTGCATGATTGGAATCTGGTATAACACATAATGTAAATATCACGGTGCGGGAACCTCTGATAGAGTGGAGAAAAGAAATGAGGCTGGTCTAAAGTCCCAAGGGTCTTATGATTACACCATGCCCTGAACAATGGGGCAGGCCGGGCCGGCCCTAGGCATAAGCAAAAAAACTTCAGCCCGGGGCGCCCAGGATAGAATGAGGGTTGCTAGTGTTTATTTGCATTTGCCAACAGTGAAATGAGGACTTAAAAAAAACAACAAAAAAACAAACAAACCTTGTTTAACTGTGCACTAAGTCTTCCTACATCCGGTGGAGCAATATTACTAACAGCAGAAGCCCACAACAGTGCGAACCAGGCTGTACAAGAGCCTTTATGTGTAAATGGCAGGGGAATTAGAGGCTTTCCTCCCTTCTTCTGATGTGCTGGCATCATTCCACATACCCAGCAGTTGGTATTGTTCGTAGTATTATGAGTATGATGCAACATTTGTATGAAAGTGTTATTGAGATATGACATTTGGTGCTTCTTTTCATGATAGGGAAGAGTGAAGTAATAATGTTCTGTAGGGACAGGAGTAGTAGCAGACAGTTAGTTTTGAGCCAGAGTTTCTTCCTCCACAACCCACATTATCGTAGCAGTGATGACAGCAATCAAAGTCAATCCAGTAATGCACATTGTGCATTTGCTACAGACTTTTGCAGCATCCGATTTCTTCTCCTCAGGCATGTTCATCTTGTTGGCAAACAATAAAATAAATGGTGTCCTAAGGTCCTGGTCAGGCGTTGGTTTCTTCAGTAACGTTGAGACGAGTAGTCACTAAAAGACTACCCCCCTTTGCAGTCAGTCTTTAACCAACCAGGACAGTAGCTCAAACAGTCTCTTTTTGCGATGAAGTGTCTTTCTTCCTGGATCGAAGCAGATATCTAGATGCACCAGGAATCGTGTGGTCCGGAAGACTTCCCAAGGCCCTTCAGGTGACGCTACTCGTCCTCTCTCGGTGATCTGTCAACGCAGCAGGGCTCACAATGGCATGCAAAGTTTTTTGGCAATAGCTGGCATGGACCCAATTCTTCCTGTTAGTCACTCGCACTGCAGTTTTGGTAGCAAGGAGGACCTGCTCTGGGCCACACCACCGAGGTGCCAAAGAATTTGTCAGTTGAAACGATTTTGTCATCATGAAATCACCAGGCCGCATATTGTGGCCTTCACCCTGCGACCGGTCTGGAAGGGCTTCCTGTACCTGCTGATAAATAGAAGACAAACTGTCAGTTAACTGGGACATCATGTTTAGGGCGAGGCTTAGGGACCCCCCAAATATTCATGGGCCTGCCAAAGACGATCTCATATGGCATAAGGCCAGATTGTGTATGTGGTATTGATCTAATAGAAAGCAAGGCTAGGGGCAGTGCATCAAGACATTTCAAAGACTTGGACGCCTGTATTTTAGCCAATTTCAATGTCAGGGTGGCGTTATAACGCTCCACCAGACCTGCTGATTGTGGGTGAAAAGGGGCATGACATTTCTGCTTAATCCCCAACCCTTTCATGACATATTCTGCAATTTTTCCAATGAAATGAGGTCCGTTGTCACTCCATAGGACCTGACAAATGCCAATTCGTGGAAAGAACTCCTTTCGGACAACTTTCGCTGTCGTGAGAGCTGTATTATCCTTCACCTCCACCCATTTACTGAAGGCACAAACCACTACGAGGACATATTTTAGAATATTACAGCGCTCAAACTGAATGTAATCGATTTGCAGGACCTAAAAAGGTGCAGTTGGTGTTGCAAACCCTCCTATTGGAGTTTGCGTTCCCTTTCCAGGATTATACTGGAGACAGACCAGACAAGACTGGACTATCTTTTTAGCAGTGCCAGCAATATCAGGATGATCCCAATGTTGCATAAGTTGTTTTGCCATTGAGGATGCACCAACATGTGCCGGCCCATGTGCCATGTAAATCAAGGGGTATAGGTATGCTGTGGGTAACTTCCATTTGGTCATATCTTTATTCCTCCAATAGCCCTCATCATCCAATGTTCCCTCCTTAGACCATTGATCTAGTTCATTAGCAGAGGCAGATTGTTGCATATCCAACACTTCCTGCCTCGCATCATGCCAACGTTCAGCTTGTGACTTCACCACATACATAGATGTGGTACTTCGCTGAATTGTAGTCTCACGGGCTGTGTGATCCGTAAAGGCGTTACCTGCTCCTATTTTATCAGTCACTTTCTTGTGTGCACTACACTTAACAATTATAATTTTCTTAGGATAGGTTAGGGCAGTAAGAAGATTATGCACTAATTTTCCATGCACTATCTGTGTCCCATGTGAGGTGAGGAACCCCTTTCTTTCCACAAATGACCAAAATTGTGTGCCACCCTGAATGTGCACTGGCTGTCAGTAAAAAGTAAGTCTGTACTAAGCTCACATACTCTCGTCAGTGCAATCAGCTCGGCCGCTTTGGCCGACTTCTGTGGAATGCGAGCTGTCTCAACTACTGTCTGAAGTGTTGTAATAGCATAGGCAGCAGATGTAGTGCCATCGGGTCATTTCAGACATGAGCCATCAATCCATAACTCCCCACGAACACTAGAGAGAGGTGTATCTTGTAGGTCAACACAACCCTTTGTTTGCTCTTCAGTGAGGAATATACAATCATGTAACTCTTGTGACTGGGGCTGAGTAGCTGGAAATGGTAGTAGTTTAGCAGGGTTTAATGTCAAACATATTTTCAATGTGATATGAGGGGCCAAAAGTGTCAACTCATATCCTGTCAAGCAAGCACTAGTCAAATGGTGTGTTGTCTTTTGATTTAGAAAGCATCAACTGAATGGGGTACTAACACAAGTAGTTTGTGCGACAAAACTATTCCTTCACTCTGACGTATAGATACAGCCAATGCTCGGAAACATCCAGGCAGCGCGCGAGTGACTGGGTCAAGGACGGCTGAGAAATATTTACAAGGACTTTAATTATCAGCGAATATCTGTGTTAAAACCGAGAGGGCACAACCTTCCCTCTTGTGTACATAGAGTGTGAAAGTCTTAGTGTAGTCTGGAGTTCCTAATAATGGTGCGGAATAAAGAGCTTGGCGTAACTGTTGAAAGGCATTCTGACATTTAGTAGTCCATGGGAGGGGCATCGGAGTGTCTTTAGTCAAAAGGGCCAACAAAGGTTTAATAATGTGGAAAAAACTGGGGATCCACTACCTACAAAAAGAAGTAAGGCCAATCAGTGCGCGAACATCCTTCTGAGTACAGGGTACAGGAGTATCAAAAATAGTCTGAATGCGATCTGATCTGAGTGCAGGTCCCTCCTTAGACAGGAGGTGACCTAAATGGGTAACCTATTGTCTACAAAGTTGTAATTTCTTTCTAGAGACTTTGTGATTATGTGATGTAAGAAATGATAACAATAACAGTGTTCCTTCTTCACACTGCTCAGGGGTATCTGCAGCTAACAAGATGTCATCAACATATTGGATAAGGACCACCCCTTTTGGTACAGGAAAGGAATCAAGTTGTCTTTTTAATGTTTGACTGTAAATGCTAGGACTCTCTGTATAGCCCTGTGGAGTTCTACAGAACCGGAATGATCTATTTTTCAACGTAAATAGAAAAGATAACGGCTGTCTGGGTGAATGGGTATTGAGAAAAATGCATTCTTTAAGTCGATCACCGAAAATGTAGTGGCAGTGAGAGGGACCATAGTGAGAAGGGTCGTGATATCAGAAACTACCGGATATTGGGGCACTGCAATTTTATTAACCTCTCGCAAATCAATAATGAATCTGTAAATTTTAGTATCAGTGTCTTTTTTCAAAAAAGGAAGGTTAGGGCTATTGCAAATATTTTAGGGGACTTATTCCACTACCCCCACTGTGATCAAATCCTGAAAAATGTGTGCTAATACTTTTTCACCTACTCAGGATATTTTGTATTGTTGCAAACAAGGCAGTGTGACCCCTTCCCTAACTTGAATATGCACACATGGAATAACCCTTTGACCCACGTTAGTATCTGATGTGGCCCACAGAGTACAAGGTAGAGACGCCAGAGCGGTAAACTCATTAATAAGATAGGACCTCTCAACCATTGGATAATTGTCATTCAAAATAACACGCACACCTTCCAGAACACAACATATTGTAGCATGAAAATATTTAAGCATATCGATACCCACAATGTTGTCCGGCGTGTTAAGGGAAAGCAAAAATGGACATGCTGCAGTTAATTTGTCAAGTCCAAATTCAAGTGGCTGTGATAGCAGGCTAGGTGTAGGTGTTTCATCGAATCCTATCAATGCTATTATTGTGCCAAACAGGGGAGACCTAGGAACCAATCTTTTAGACAGAGCACTACGGGTAGCCCCTGTGTCAACCAGAAACTGAAAAGTAGATCCCAAGACATTTGCGTCAACATAAGGACCAATTTGATCTACTGGCACCTCAACCTGTCCCTTACCCCATTCTAGGCATCCCTATGCGTAATCAGAATCTGCAAGTGCATCATCAGAATAATCAGACATTTGATATTGATTTCATCTATTAAAAGTATTAGAATAATTTGTCCTTGTTCAACTGCCTCAAACCTGGGACGAGTTTCTGCACCTCTCCTGTTTCCTGAATTCCCTGGGCATCCTCTCATACTTCCCCTTCCCCACTGGTACTGCTGACCTCGCAAAAGAGGGCACTCAGAACGCCAATGCCCAGTCTCTATACAATAGGCACATTGATCAGGGGACAAATTTGCTTGAGGAAGAGGAAGCTCTCCAGGTGTATACATTGCACGTCAACCTCTTCCACCCCCCCTAAATGGTGGACCATAACCTTCTTATCCTCCCTGCCTTTTGCTTCCTGTTCCAGATGCTCATAATATTGGGCCATGGTCAAAAGAGAAACTGGGGAAGATATGGTCCAAGAACTCTTACTAGCCTTTAAACAACTACCTATTTCCAGTAACATATTAGCGACAAACTTTTCGACAAACAAATGTTTACCCATATCATCGACCAATGACTGGCCTCTAAAATCATAGAATGTCTCCTCAAATCTTGAAAAGAAATCAGAAACAAAGTCATCCTTTTTCTGTTTAGGGGACGCTAACGTAGTCCAGTCTATTTTCTTAGGGGGTATGAGAGTCTTCAACTTTGTCACAATAGCTTTAGGAAGATCTAGTATCGCCTTCTGAGGTTTCTGTGCAGGCTCCCTTTCCGCATCTATTTCTTCTAAATGTTCCCAGGTATCACCAAATGCCACATTGTCATCTATTTTACGTATTGTTCTCCACATATCAGGGGTAAAAATAAGCCCAAAGAACATATCAATATCTGGCAAGGTAGTAGTGCAGGAGCTGATGGCTCCTTCCACCTCCTCATAGGTGGGGGCTGGATTTTTCCGGGGATCGGGTAAAGCAGCTGTAAGAGCCATAACATTTGCTCTACTCCAAGGAGTGTAAACCCAATTATATATAAAATAACCCTTTGTATCATCCAAAGTTTTATCATCACTTGTTCCCGTACCTTTCGGAGGAACATACAGGGGTGCAGCTTCACGCATTGGTTTCTTAGTAATTTCACTATTACTGGGTTTGTTGGCATCCACCAAAACATCTGCTTTCCCTGTCTGAGACTTTTCTGTTTCTACAATTTTACCCTTTCTGGCTAATTCTTGCTCCTTTTGTAAACATAATGCTTCATCTCATAATTTAACTATTCGTCTAATCGTACCAGGTATATCTAAAAAAAGGTAAGTCCCATCTACTAACTGCTTATAATCAACGTTTAGATCAGCTGGTTCCGTTTTGTCAGAAATATGCCGCCAACCATATATTACCTCCCAACAGAATTTATCTACTAAATATAACTGGTCTATATCTTTCCAAAGTTGAACCATATTTATGAAGTTCTTCGCTATAGTAGTCCGACGGGCTTCCTCTTTAGCAGCAGTTTTTAATGTATCTTTTTCTGCTTTAGTCAAAGTAGAGCGGGTATGTCGGCCACTTCGCTTGTCTTTATCTTTATCTTCTGAAGAAGAAAGCTCCTCGTCAGAAGCCTCATCCTCAGGGGCACTTGGAGTGGGAAATGTATACGGGGTGGGGGTCGATCTAATAAAATAGAATCATCATGAGGCTTATTAAGTATTGGATAAATAGGGCGTCTATCAGGGTACTGGCCATTTGCCTCTAATATATGTTTTCTATTTTCCTTTTCTATTCTTTCCTTCATTTCTTTGCCTTTTAATTCCACTGCTTTTTGATATATTGTTTTTCGCTGCTCTTTCTCTGCTATAGCTTCTGCTTTCTTTGCTCTCTACCGCACATCTTTATCCCACATATGTATACAATCAAACATATCCTGTCTACTTTTTCTTTTAAATAAACACTGCTCTACATATTGAACCTTTTTAGAAATGAATGCCCATTCACTGGCCATTGTAAATCAGACTCTTTTTCTTGTATTTGTTCCACAATGAACCATACATTATGGGAGAAATACCCTATTTGATGTACATCTCTCCATTTGGGGTCCCTTCTGGAGGAGCCGGCTGACTTTGCTCTAAAACTTTCTTGGTACCACAAGAACAGTAACACCACTTACGGAGTGTGCTGAGAACAGGCATGTTTTTACAAGTATATGTAAAATATTACTACTCCAAACACATATTCCAAAAGGAAAAAAATCTCCACATTACCTGCCTTCAGTCTTTGCAAAGAATGAATTCCAAACCAAAAAATCAAACCAAGCAAATCAAGAGTGCCGCTTCAGCGACCTTACTAAACATAAGTCTCTAACTCCCACCTGCCGATCTCTGGTCGACCTAATGGTCACTGCAAAACACGCCAAAGAAAGCCCCAGTCGCGACCGGCCACTACCTGAAGGGTCAAATCTGGAAAACCGGAAAAGTCACGTCGACCTGCAAAGACAAGGGTCTTCTCATGCAGTGTGCCTCCTCAGTAATATTTCGATCCTCTGTCGAGACCACTCCTTTGGACGGCTGCATATCCGATGGGGCCTCATGTGTCGGGCACCAACTTTGGAAATGTACGCAAAAGTGAGCACACTAGTGCAGGGTCACCCTCTTGTCCACTGGTCCAAAGACCAACTAAATAGAGATCGGCACTGGAACTGAAGTAAAATAAATCAAGTTTATTAATCACTCATGAGTGGGACCACGTCCACACAACAGTCTCAAGTGTTGCAGAAGGAGGTAGACTGAACTCACAGACCATCGTCTTTATATACTTTTTTACTGCAATGTAAGCCTGTGGACAGAAATGGAAGGAATATGTTTACAAATAGCTATTAGCAAACAAGGGCAGATGGATAACCACCTGGTCAGCAAATAGGAAGGGGGAGCAGGAATGCTTATGGCAGCAGTAAACAGTCAACAGATAACTTCTAAGACCAGATGTACCGGCGGCTACAAACCTCCAACTCGTACATTGCTTAGCCATGTCAGGAGGTTAACTAAAATTGATGACACCAGCAGAGTGAAAAGACAAACAGCAGAGTACGAAAGAATTACGAAGGAAATGAAATGGACACCACAGTCAAAATAGCTGTAGCTTATGCTAAGTAAAATATTACATGTTTCCACAATATTCCAATTCTGCCACCACCTGGGCCCTCTCTCTCGTGGCCTGTTCTTACGATGGTTTACTCCTATAGAGGCTGTGTCATTGTCGCTGGCAAGGGGGGGTGCTGTTGCCACCCACTCTTTGTGCTCAAAACATCTTGCAACGGCAGCTGCACCCCCTATGATTCCAACCACTCCCAGGCCTCAGCTAGTGATGTGAAGAAACGGTTAGTATCAGAGTCCAGCACCTGCAGCTTGGCCGTAAATGTCACGGCCCATTTGGCGAAGCTTGCGCTTCACTGGCATGGAGGAGACCCACTGGGACTGCATGTCCGCCATGTAATCGAGGTATATGTTCACTGAGCTGTTTTCCACTTGCCAGGGACCCTTCATGCAGACTGTAGAATGTGGTATCAATCACGATAATTACATTGCAACCACTGGCTGCCGGGGGAGACCCAGCTGGGGTCTGCTACCAGGCACCCTGTGGGCATTTTCCAGAGAAGAAGGTAGATCTCTGCCAATCGAAAACTGTGATAGGCAATCAGTCTGCCAGAAAACCGTAGCCCCACAGTAAGTTTGTTGTTGCACCTTGATTTGCCCTCAGCATCATTCACTCGAGTATGCAATAAAGTCATCTCGGCCTGAAGGGTCTTCAGCTGTGATTGCATGTAAGCCATTAAATGACACTGGCCAGCCAGTGCAGATTCATTGGTCTCCACTCTATCTCCCAACTTGGCGTGGTCAATCAATCAATCAATCAATCGAAGACTCACCCTCAAGAACTTTACCTTATGTTTAGGGACATGAGCACTCTGCTCAGTTGGGGGTGGTGGATAGTTCTGGATCCGCCGGGCAGGGAGGGAGGGTGGGGGGCTCAGGGGTTAGCAGTTCTAAGTTTTCTTTGTTTTTTCTTGTCATTAAGCTGCAATCACCCACTTTATGGATGCCAATTATTTATCAACAAGCCTATTGCTCGGTCTAAGAGATATTCAGTTCTAGTGGGATTTACGGGAAATGACACTCGGAAAGCAACTATTGAAGGGTTTAATTTTTTCACATATGTTCTTTCAAAGTTTATATGTAAGTGTCAATTCTACAATGTATGCATGAGCTGAGGTGATAACGCAGAGATGATATTTGCAATGATGTTTGATAATATGGAACACAAACTATACACGATATGACGCTGAATGGGGAAGGTGACACCACTACTCAGTCGCTACTTAAGCCGGGCCCTCCCTTGTCCATAATCTCGTGGAACGTGAATGGGTTGGGACATAAAATCAAAAGAGGGCTGGTTCTACAATATCTAAAACCTAAAGGGCCCACGGTCGCATTACTCCAAGAAACACATTTAAAAGGCTCAGAATGTAAGGCACTTGACAGATGGGGTTTCAAGATGGTTGCTCATGCAGAATTTACGACTGGATCTAGAGGGGTGGGAATCCTAATTCATAAAAGCTCCCCGTTAATGATAAAAAACACTTGGGCCGATGATCAGGGAAGGTTTGCAGCTCTAACTATGCAGTGTGAGGGAAGAATATATCACGTGATATCAGTATATATCCCCCCAACACTTCACCAGCAGGCGTTTCATGACCTCGGAGGCTCCTACTTGACCTCCCCGAAAGGGAATTGATCCTGGGTGGGGACTTTAACACAGTGGTAGATCTAACCATTGACCGCCGCCCGTCAAGAGACAACAACCGATCTAACCAAGCACTACAAGACTTCATACATGCAATGGGGTTGACTGACGTCTGGCGGCTCAAACACCTGACAGCACATCAATACACATTTCATTCAGGGGCACACGGAAGTCTCTCCTGATTAGACTATATATTGACGCTAGGGATCACACCTGAACGAGTACGCACTGTAGAACACTTACCAAGAGGGATATCAGATCATTCACCACTCCATTTCACCCACACCGCCCATATCCCTGGAAGACGCAGAATATACCCGCTCTACCCAGGGTTCCTGAAAAATGACAAAATATCGAGGGACCTTGTGAACTCCACCAAGCATTACTTCACGGAGAATGACCAGTCAGTTCAATCCCCGAGTATATTATGGGAGGCATACAAGACTCTGTTATTAGGGGACAGGCCATCTCAACTATCTCACGCCACAAATGCATACAGAGGGAAACCATTGACGCTCTAGAAGAAGCAGTTCAGCAAGCAGAGAGAACACACGCTCTAAATCCCAATGAAGACACGACCCACACATTAACATTAGCAAACCAAGAACTTATAACCTATGCATGGGAAACTGCAAAGAACAAATATAATGATACCCTCCACAGTATTTACGAATTAGGAGATAAAACGGGAAAAATGCTGGCATGGATTGAAAAGCGTGAGAAAGCAAACAGTTGGATAGCGCAAATTTGTTTACAAGATGGTACTCTCACAACAGACCCTGAGCAAATAGTGGAAGAATTAGCACTGCATTTTGAGAAGATATATACGCCACAGGCAGTAACTACAATAAAGGAGAACGTGCAATTCCTGCAAGACATTAAGATGCCCACACTCACATCGGAAGATATGGAGGACCTCGACAGGGACCTCTCGGCAGAAGAGTTGAGACAGGCACTGGCGGCACTCCACACCGGGAAAGCAATGGGTCCAAATGGACTACCAGTTGAACTATATAAGAAAGTGGCAGGGTCGATCACGCCCCACTTGCTCAATATGTTTAACGACTGTCTGGATAAGGGTCTGCTACCACGGGACCAGCGAATCGCTACAATCGTAGCTGTGCACAAGCCGGGCAAACCTGCACATTTACCTGCATCTTACCAGCCAATATCGCTAATTAACGCAGAAGCAAAAGTACTGGCCAAAGTCTTAGCAATGCAACTGCAACAACACCTTAAGGAACTGGTGCACCCAGACCAATCTGGATTCATGCCAGGACTAACACCTCCCTCAACCTGCGACGTTTAAACGCGGTATTGGCCTGTACATCGGAGATACAGAAAGATGCAGCCATCCTCTCCCTCGATGCTACGATGGCCTTTGACCTAGTGGAATGGCCTTTCCTCTTTGCAGGGCTTCAGAAACTGGGGATTGGCCCAAAATTCTGTGCCTGGGTACAGCTTTTATATACGGAATCCCTCGCACAAGTGATAGCAAACGGGAATATTTCCAGAAAATTTACACTGGGACGAGGCACCAGACAGGGCTGTCCATTGTCGCCGCTCTTATTTGCCCTAGTGCTGGAACCGCTTGCAGCATGGATCAGGCATGACATGTCCATTCGCGGAATGAGATGGGAAATGGAATGGGAAGATCGCATTTCGCTTTATGCCGAAGACGTACTCATATACTTAACATCCTCGGCGAGATCACTGGTGTTTCTACTAGACATTCTAACAGCGTATGGGAAATTATCCGGATATATGATCAATTGGACAAAATCGCTACTATACGTACTGCACGGACCTACGCAGCGACTCCCCCGGGGTTGCAAACTACAAGTCACGACTAGGGGGTTCAAGTACCTAGGAATATATGTCACGCCGACAGAGTCTATTTTCATGAAAGAAAACCTAATGAAGCCCCTGGAACGACTCCGGACTGATGTAGAACACTGGAGATCCCTCCCATTGACGCTGTTGGGAAGAGCAGCACTGTTCAAAATGCTGGCATTGCCAAGATTTCTCTATGCACTGCAAAATACCCCTTTTCCAGTCCCTCCTAAATACTTCAAAACCATCAAAGTGGAAGTAACTGCACTACTGTGGGATGGTAAGCCCCTACGAATAGCACAACACAAACTAACGAGAAGTTGTTACGACGGAGGTATCGCCCTCCCGAACGTCAAATTGTACTTCTGGGCATCACAACTGATGATAATAAACCAGTGGCTCCACGTCCCACAAGACGAGCCAGCATTTAAGCTAGATCGAAGCATCCTCCCGGCTAATCGATTGATGAGGACACTATACACAAACAGGAAACAGACTGCACTCACGGGACCAACAGCACACACGATTAAAATATGGCACGATGCACAAAGGGCCCTGGGATGGGAAGAGGTACTGACACAGGCCACTCCTCTATGCGACACCTGGGCACCCTAGCGAATACCCAGGGATTCCATAAATGCGACCTCGTAGGAATTTCTAAAATAGGTGATCTATGGGTAAAAGGGGCGGTGATAACATTTACAGACCTACAAGCGAAATATGAAATGGCGAATACAGAACAATATCGCTACTTACAGATAAAACACGCACTGCAAAGTGCAATCCCCCCAGAGACCACGCTGGTGGAATCCTCCCCTTTGGAAGACAGACTACTTACGGACTATATGGACAAAAAAGCTACCTCCCTCACATATAAAAAATTTATTAATAATCAACCGGACCCCATGAGTGCACTAAAAGCCACATGGCAAACGGAACTAGGGGACATAGAGGAATAGGACTGGATGGACGCACTAGCATCTGCCCGCGATGCAGCAATTCCATCCCGACTTAAACTCATCCAACTGAAAATACTACACCGAGTATATTACCAACGCACCATATTACATAAGCTGGGACACACACCGGACCAACTTTGTCTGCGAGGATGCGGTTGTACTGGAACTTTTTATCACATAATATGGGAATGCCCCAAAATACAACACTACTGGGAAAGGGTGCTGGCGGTAATTTCAGAGGTTGGTGGAGCAGAAGTCCCATGCGATCCAAAATGTTGCCTCCTTAATATCTGGCAACCCACCGATCTCAACCTAGCCTTGCAAAATTGGGCCACATTAGGGATAACAATTGCTAAGCGGAACATAGCTAAAAACTGGGGATCCGGGATGTCGCCCACACGCTCACAATGGGAGTGAGACATGGACAATGCCATGGTGGCTGAAAGGGCCGTTTACACACACAGGGGTTGCCCAAAGAAATGGACCAAAATATGGAGGAAATGGAACGAATTCCGAGGAAATATCTGTGAACCTCCCCTACAGATCCCATCACCTGAGGTTAGTCCATAACCATATTCCGGAATTACAATATTGGGTAGAAGCTCGACTTACATAAAGTTATATATATGCTTCAAGAGAAAGAAGATGTCACCCCCCCTTCTTAAAAAAAATATATACTATAATAACAGTTACGACTACGCAATTCATATTATGTACCTCTGCAACATATTCAGCTTATTGTGATGTATAAGATCCATGCTAAACTGAGTGTACTCATGCTACAACTAACTGTATGTAAAACTATGATGACACAATAAAGGTTTTTGAAACTAAAAAAATAAATAAAACATTTAAAAAAATCAATCAATCAATCAGGACATTTGTAAAGCACACTACTCGCCCATGAGGGTCTCCAGGTGCTAGGGGGGTTGGGAGAGGTTGGGAGAGGGGTGCTTGAGTAGCCTCTTGAAGGTTAGTAGGTCCTGGGTCTGCCGTAGGAGGATGGGGAGGGTGTTCCATATTTTTGCGGCGAGGTAGGAGAACGATCTGCCACCGGTGGTTGCTCTTCGAATGTGGGGGACGGTGGCGAGGGCGGGGTCGACGGAGCGGAGCTGGTGGTTTCGGGATGTAGAAGGTGAGTAGTCTGAGGTATGCTGGTCCTGTGTTGTGGAGTGCCTTCTGTGCATGGGTGAGGAGCTTGAAGGTGATCCTCTTGTTGATGGGAAGCCAGTGCAGGTCTCTCAGGTGGGGTGTGATGTGACCGAAGCAAGGGATGTAGAGGAACAGGCGTGCAGAGGCGTTCTGTATGTGTTGTAGTCGTTTCAGGAGTATGGTCAAGGCTCCTGCATAGAGGGCGTTTTCGTAACCCAGCCGGCTACTGACAAGGGCCTGGCTGACTATGGTCAGCCCTAAGAAAATGCATCTCAACTGTTGAAGATTCCGGTTTAGGGTCCAGCATAACTTTAACGTCCTTGATGGCCTTCAAAAGATCATTGAACTTATTAACGGGTGCGGATCCGCTGAGTACTCTGCACCACCCCAGTCTCTTGGCCCCCATTCGGTCCTCGCTGCTTGACCATGGCTGCAAGGTGGGCACGCAGGACAGGAGAGCGATGTGAACATGTCCCCCAGGGCCAGGAACCACAACTCCCACTGCAGTTCCCCACAGAGTGTGCACACAGCACTCACTGTACCTATGAGGGCCTCAGTCTCTAAAGCGCCTCACAAATACGTAGCAAAGCGAGTTCGACAGGAGGGCAAATGCAGGTCCGGCCCTCACCAGCGTCCCAGCGCAATCGGCTTCAGTCTGGGAGCAGGATGCGCAGGACCAGCTCAACGTCAGTTCCAGGGTCCGATGTTCAGTGTCCATTTGTTCATTAGTTTGAACCACGCGGGTCAGCAATACCTATTGCCCCCCGACCCCCTGCGAGCCTCAATCTCCCCCTCTCTTCAAGCACCCTGCCTCTGGTTATGGCATAGAGTGACCCGTGGGTCGTCAGGAGAAATCACTTACGGTCCCCCCCAGAGTTAATGCTCGTCCCTTTTTTTTTCTACGTACAGTACTCCGCTGCTGGTCGGGCCTCTTGTCCCCAATTTGCGGTCCGTGCCACTTCCAGCGGACCACTGCTATGCTTTATAGTGCACGCGGCACAGCCCAGTCTGGATTTGCCCAGCAATCAGATCTCTGCTGGCCACTGGTTAGCACCACTGTCTGTTCCCAGCAGAGCCCCAAGGCACAGGAGACCTCGAGCCCCCAAGGTGAAGTGAAGGGCTGCAGGAGTGCAGCGCTAGTTAGAAGGTTCCTGTTTAGTGGCCTCAAGCAACCTTAGGGCAAACAAAGTCTGTGTCCCAACATCATGAGGGAGGGGTCGGGGGGAGTTGAATTGACTCCCTGGAAGCCGCTTCACCAGCTTCCACATCTACAAAGGGCCCTGCCACCAGTCGGGCCTATTCACCACCAGTCGCAGTGAGGGCCTCTGCTACCATCGGGATGCCTCTTTCTTTTTCAGTGCCCGAAGTGCAGCTCGGCCCGGAGCTACATCATGTGCTACTCCTTACAAGGCCTGTGCTCAGGGCAGGCACGGGGAGCTCCCACAGAGGCGGATTGGCACTATAGGCACTGGGGCATGGGCCGGAGGGCCAGTGTCTCAGTGCATTCTGTGGGTTGTTTTTTCCCCCTTTACCCGTCTACAGAGAGCACTGACAGGGAGAGGAAAGCAGCTTCGCTGTGCGTCCCGCCGTTCACCGATGATCAGCTGTGGCCTCTCCTTGACCCCCTGCCCTGCCAAGCAATCATGCTGATGGTGGAATGGGGAGGGGTGATTGTGTGCTAGAATCGGCCTCCCAGGGGGCCAGGTGTTGCTCAGGCCTATTTGCCATTTTCACCTCGGCCCCCCTGGGGCCCACACAGCCCAGAAACAGTTCTTGCGTTAGTCTCACCCACAGCCCTTCTCATTCAGGGCATAGTGGGTGAGGAAGAATGTGTCTCACTATGGAGGCAAGGTGATGTGGGGAACTTGCACCATCTTCACCTTATCCTCCTCCCCCACCCCCATGGATGGCCCAGAAGCTGTGTTTTTGCTTTAGCCCCTCTCCTGCCACGCCATTGCCTTGAGGTAGTGAAGGGCTGGGGAGGGCTGAGTAATTTACAAATAGCTGGGGCCTCGCTGTTTTTTCAGGTGCTCCTACACTGGAGGGCTGGGGAATAATTTGTTAATAGAAAGGGGCCTTGCTGTTTTCAGATGCTCCGGTGCTGAAGGGCTGGGGAATAATTTGTTGATAGAAAGGGGTCTTGCTGTTTTCAGATGCTCCTGTTCTGGAGGGCTGAGGAATAATTTGTTAATAGAAAGGGGCCTCACTGTTCTCAGATGCTCCTGCGCTGGAGGGCTGGAGAACAATTTGTTAATGGAAAGGGGCCTCGCTGTTTTTCAGGTGCTCCTGCGCTGGAGGGCTGAGGAAAAATGTTGTAATAGAAAGGGACCTCTCTGTTTTCAGATGCTCCTGCACTGGAGGGCAGGGGAATTATTTTTTAAGAGAAAAGGGCCTCGCTGTTTTCAGATGCTCCTGCGCTGGAGGGCTGGGAATAATTTGGTAATAGAAAGGGGCCTGGCTGTTTTTCAGGTGCTCAGCTTGTAGGACATTGTCACCTTGGCCCTGTGTCCTTCCCAAGAAGAATATCCGCCCACTCATTCCTTGTGTGTTTCATGAAAGGGTCCGTGATTGTGGGCCACGGCCCGCAAATATGGGCCACTTTTTTCGTCAGTGCCCGGGCCAAACTGTGATCCCAATCCGACCCTGAGCCCCCACCAGAGCTGTGTTCTGTCGCCGGAGGCCCCGGTTCACTCTCTCTCTTGGCTCCACCTTTTGCCCCCTCCCAGGATTGGCAAAGAGAGCAAAGCTCAGCGGCCCCATGCCCAAAGCAAGAGTGCATTGGAAATCACCAGGGCATCGCTATGTATGCTGCCATGCACATCACCACGCTGTCACCTCCCCAACCGTAGCATGCCAGTGGGAGGCTAGAGGAGCAATTTGGGGGATCCAATGAGATATCTAGTACAACAGGGTGTTGTTGGGCGGGCAGGCAGAGCTCATTCAACGCGGGTGGAACCCATTCGCCATCTTGACCAGGCCCCCTTAATTTGGGTTGGATAAGGAAACAAATCAAGTTAGACCCATCCCCACTATTGTTTCACTCAGATTTTGTGCCACTAGTAACTACAGTCAGAAATGAAAACTATACCAAGCCTCACAAACTGAAGACCTAATTCTCATACATTCGGATCCTGCACTTTTATTTCTCTGGGTATTACAACTTATTGACATGCACAAACAACTTTTGGGATATGACACTAGCTCAGACAAAGGAAGCATCTCTGTTCAGATTAACCTTTTACAACACATTTACCTCAGTTCAAATTTATATGGAATTATGTTTATTTTAATTACTTGCTACTGGGCCCCTTGGGTATTTGAATTCCTATAGACCCAAATCAAATAAAGTCCTTTAATTGAGAGTCCCTCTTTGCTAACAAGCACGGATTTAGAAAGATGGCACAAATCTAATATGGGGCTGTAGGGGTAGACGATGATTCTCTACTAGTTACTTTGTGTAGTTAAGAACATGGCCAAAATCGCAGCCTTCGGGATTTTTTTAAGATAGATTGCCTTTTTGGGGCTTTTTGTATGAGGGCAAAAAAGTCAAAGATCTTTTTGAAACAATTTCATGTTTCCATTTCTACAGGAGGCTTTAGTTTCACTAAAATGAGACCATAACTTCAGACATTTTTTTCTGCATCATGTCAGAAACGTTGCTTCTTACCCTTAGCTGAAATGATATATGGGCTGGCGATGGAGCGTGACAAACTTGGTACAAATATTTTCTGATATACAATCTGTTTGAAAAGTACTGCAAATTGTTGTTATATGGTCTGATCATTAAAATCCTTAGAAAGGTACTAAAAATAGTGATAAGGAGAGATTGTGTTCCTTTGTCTATTTATTTGTTTATAGGTATGATATAGCGCTACCTAGACCTGAAGGTATCAGAGCGCTTTACAGAATCGAGAGCAAGGCAATAATCCAGTCACTGAGCATATGACGCGTAACACTCGTAAGTTCAAGTATACACAAAATATATACACGGGAAAATAGTTAGGCAGAGCGGGAGGAATACACAAAAAATATACACACAGAAAATCGTTTGCTATGAGTGTGGATTACTGAATTATTGTTAATTCGAACATTGAGTCCATGTAGAGAAAGACATCTTTAGTCATGCTTTATGCGGGAATACTCATCATATAAGTGCTAAAGGTGAATATTTACCTGGATGTTATGAACGTCAGTGGGATTTATTCCGTATTGCCCGTTTGGAAGGATGGCAGGACTTATGAATGCATTATCTTGGCAGACACCTTTGTTTTTTCAGAACTTGATCATTACTACCTGCTAGGTGGTCGACTGCCGGAGCTCTTTGCATCAGGAACAAACTGTAGATTGAATGATTATTTGGTAAATATGGTACTTTCTAAGACAGTTGTGGGGGGTAAAGCTTCCACATTCCATTTACAAACATGTGGAGCCTCTTAATGTGTAGTTTTGGTACCGGATCCCCTGGGGAATAGTGCTGCAGGCCTTTCAAACGTGTGTGGTGTCCGACCTCAGTCTTGGAATTAGAGGGTCTGCAAACTCCAAGCCCCTTTTATTTCCTGCCCAGGTGAAGACCAAGTACAGTCGTATGGGAACTGTGGGCAGCTGCTGCGCCAAGCTCACGCCTGGCCTGCTCCTCTGCAATGACTGGAGCATCAAATGCTCCCACGGCAACCGTTAAATGCATGTGGATTTCAACCAGTAGTTTTCCCCAGAAGAGGAAAACACCCAAGGAATTAGATCCAAGGTTCCAAAGTTCCTTGTTAGTCCCATTGTTGGGAAAATAATTCATATGTCACGCATTAGTGTGCGATGCACACCAGAATCACAGACTTTGAGGCTTGGCTTCCAAGCACCAAAATATGGGAAACTCGTAAGGAGTGCTTTGCCCTGTGAGGTTGGCTAAGAAGGGTTGAGGATAAAATAAAGCAGCATATATTATAACTGCCATTCCCACTGGCTTTTTGCAATGTCGTGGTCTCGAAATGATCAAAATTGAAGCTGATACAGCAGAGATTTATCTGGAGAGTTTATTGCTCGTCTCACACCCTTTAGTATGGCTATGCTGACTGAATATTAAGATGGTTTTAGGGTGAGCAGTAAATTCATAATATTTAATTACACATTTTATCCTACAGATATACAGCTAGGTTTTAGAGTACGGATTATGAAGGGTTTGATGATTGTGAAAACATTGGAGGTGAAAAACTAAACTGGATACTTTTGTTTGGTTGCACAAATTATTTAATCTATCATCATTAGAGAATCTATCTTTCCAAACTTGAGACCACACTGAAAAATGTAAAAATTTAGAAGGATATTTCCTCTATGATATAATATGGTAACTGAGAAATAAGGATGGTTTTAATATGCTTTGTCCCCCTTCCTCACTTTCATTACAAAAATGAAATTTGTACAGTGTGCTGTGGTTGCTGGGTTAGTTAATTATTGAGAATATTGAGAAAGATAAATGTACCCAGTTATGAAATGTTTAATAAAAGCTTTGTGCAAAGATTGAACAGCATTAAAGCGGCTCCAAACTAGGCCAACCCCACCCGCTCATGTGCCGAAGAGTGTTAGGATGACATCCACATTTAAAGGAGACTGCTACTTAGTTGTCATTTTCAACACTGTCCTCTACTTTGCAGATATCCTTGTTTACAGTTTACTTTCACAATTACATTCCATGTACTCTGTCCATTGCACGATCACACTATGTCTAGACTGGAATCATTCACGATCAAAATAGACGTGAGCTATGTTCTTGTGGACAGCCAGGCTTCAGTTGGCTATTAGCATGACTTCAGCTCTGGCCGCATTCCATCTTTACTTTGGCTTGCAATGCCAACATCTATCAACTGTAATGTGTTCTTTTTGCTCACAAGACATCTAAAGGCATCGTCTCCACTCTTTTCCAGGGTAGACTTCATCTTGTTTTCCACAGTAATACTGTGTTTTACTCAATGATTGCTGCCATTGTGTTTAGGTGTGGCCACATAGGGACTTTTATGTTTGAAAAGCTTTATTAAAGACTAATAACAATAACAGCAAATTGACATCAGCAAGAGAAGAATATAGATATAACAAGTCAAATTAAAGTCATAACAGTGCTAATGTCAAACTAGATGATAAAAGCATTTTACAGGATTTTCAAGGAAAGGAGGGAAGGGGGATGAAAATAATATATGCTATAACAAAACAATGCTATAGAGGGTAACAGCAAAGGAAGAAATGGCACAAGCAATAATCAAAACTGTGTAGTATATGCGAGACATTGCAATAAAGAAACTGTAAACTGTATTAAAATACACAAGAAAGAGAGAGTAAAATCTTTCAAGGGGGTTTAAAATGTTCGGAATTGATAAGAACAGGTTTCTTTTGAGCTAATTGATCTAGGAATGTGGTAAAGGGTAACCAGTACAGGTCTACATTACGAGGGGGTTTACAGGAGGAAGCAAAGGAGACATCAAGTCTATGAAAATGACATAAAGAATTCCACCAAGTTTGTATGGAAATATTTGTAAGAGATTTCCAGTTAGAAGATATATGTTGAAATGCGAGTGCAAGCATGAGATCAAAAAGACCCTGTGAATGTGGGGGAAGAGTCAGAGAATCTGAGAGACTACCAAGAAAAAGAAGGGGGAGTGAGTATGGGGTGGAAAGTGTGAAAACGTGAGAAATGCAAGACCAAATTTGTTTCCAAAAAAGCAGAAACCGTAGGACAGGAAAAGAACATATGTAGAAAATCAGCATTAGGGGTTCTACAAGTCGAACAGCTAGAGTCAGAGGAAGAAGTGAAACGAGATAGAGAAAGAGGCGAAAGGTAAAGTCTGTGATATAGAAAAAATAAAGATTGAGTAAGAGCTACAGATCGAGAGACTTTCAAGGTTTTGGACCAGAGTTTGTCCCAAAGGGCATCCCCGATCTGTTTCCCAGGAAAGTTCGAATTTGGACTTGACACGGTCAGGGTTAGGAGAAGAAAAGAATCTATAAATAAGAGATGCTTTAGGAAGAGCAGAGAGTACCACAAGAAGATGAGGAGGGGTAGTGAGGGAGGTTGAAGAAGGAAGAGAATAATAACCATCAAGAATGACTTCCATGAGAAAAGTATATTTCTGTAGAAAAGAGCGAGGACAGTGAAAGTGAAGTTGAAAATGGGGAAAAAAGCGAGGCGATACACCATTAAAAAGATGGTTGACGGAGGAGCCAAGCCTGCATCCGAAATGGCCGCATAGGGATTGGTGTCACTACAACGCATGCTTTTACATCGCATGCCTTTACAACGCGGTTTTTACCACGCAGTCCATTACAACGCATAATGCTTTTAGGCGCTGGATAGTGAATTATTTAATTTACTATTCCAACTCCAGTCCCCGTGGATAGCAGGGAAGGTGTTGGATAGTAAATTAAATATATTCCCTATCCTAGAGCGCCCCCCAGTGCAATGCGTTGTAATGGTATGCGTTGTAATGGTTGCGATGTAATGGTAGTGTGTTGTAAAAAATGCGTTGTAAGTGATGTTCCCCCCGCATAGCCGCTCGGCTCCGTGAGCCCTTTCTCCCTGCATGCCTATCCTGTTGTTCGTTCTGGCCAAAAAAGGCATAATTGGATACTAGAAGGTGAGCGCTCACTTACCGCCTGCTCCTGAGATTTCGGCGTGCTGTGAAACCGGAGAATTCCCCACCCATCGCGCAGCGGCCCATGCAGTGACGAAGCCGGGGTGTCGATTGCAACAGGTGGCCGGCGGCGATCGCAACCACAGCGGCTGCCTCTGGTAGTGTGGAGTCGGTCGGAGGGTGCCGTTGTCTTGGAGTGCCGCTGAAGGCAGCATCGGCCAGGTCCCTTGTCGAAGAGCCTTGGGGGCCCGTGAGGCATACTGGAGTCGAGGGGGGTGCGTGGCTCCTGGCCCCCTTCTTCGGACTCCGTGCCCGGACGTAACCAAGGATCGCCCCCGAGACAGGCGGGCAGCCCCCAGGGAGCGGCAGGGTCTTTTGTTTAGCGTTTTGGTGGCTCTCCCTGGGGAACCCGCATCATCACTTTGTGTTCCGGGCGTACATTTAGCGGCGCCCTGGGCTGGGGCCGGTCCTCGCTGCGAGGTGCGGAGGTACATGGCCGAACTGTCGAAGATGGCGGCTGACACCCCTCAACATGGTCCATGTCCCGATCGGATGGCTGCTGTGAACATGGTGATGGGATGCTGGCGACGCACAATGGAGCCCACACCCAAAGATGTCCTGGCCGTCTTAACGGATCTACGTGAGTCCCTGATCTGTAACGTCAGGGGCCTGGATCGAAAAATGGCCGCCATTGCTGCTTCGCTGCCCTGTGAGGATGCAGTCCGATTTCAATGGAGTGCCTCTGGGCCCGTTTCTACTTCCTTGGGGAGGACTTTGGCCCCGCCTGGATTCCGGGAATTGCCGAGAGACCTGGTTGCTTTGCCCCCCCTGGACAGTGCGGATGCACACGTGAATGCTTCTTGGGGACACATGCTTAACCTGAGCCGGGGGACGCACTGCTGCTCTTCTACTCGGGTAGCCTCAATAACACCGCGGCACTCGCCGGACAGTGATAATTCCTCTTCATGGATGGTACTACTGTGTTTGGGCTTTGTGGCACCTGCGGGCGTGATACTTCCGCCCTTGGACTTTAGTTGCATACAACTGGATGGACTCGAATTGCTACCCCCTTTTTTGGTATTACTTGGGACTGCTTCGCTTGGATCCTTCAGATCCTTCAAAAAGTACTGTAATTTGCTTGACAAGGGTATGTTGGGTGGCTCCTTTGTTAGACGAGGCCAGGGGTGATGCACTTTAGATTCCAGCGGCCCTCACGTTAACTGACGGTGCTTTGGGTGTGGTGGTACTGGGGTTGTATTTTCGATGTGATTGGTACTTGACGCTCTCCGCGATCCTCCATTTTGCTGTTGGACTTTTTCTATGTGTAGGGGTGATGGGCGGGGCCGGGTGGCGAATATGAGGGCCCTCCTCCTTCCATACTCTTTGTTTCCTCTCTTCTCTTTCTAAATTTCGGATTCCATTAGGGCGACAGGCACGCGGCTGGGGGGGTATGCCTTGGTCTTCCGTGGGTGTGCAGGGTGGGGGTAGGGGGGTGGGGTTTGTCCATTTTTGTTTCCATGGCCCTTTAGTCTACGTCTTTTCTATGGTGTCGTATCGTTCGTGGTTCCTGTGACGTGTATTGCTTTGAGGGGTAGGATTGGGGATTGCTCTCCATCGGATTTGTGCCAATGTATCTCCTGATTTGTGTGCCATATCCCCTATACTTCGTCGATATTTATGTTAATTGTGGATATCCTGATCTGCGTACTGTGTCTTAGGACCACGTGTGATTGTATGGCATTTCTTCAGTTCCCTATATTAAAAATGAACCTCTGTAATCCTGACTTCGGACCCGACCGTATGCCCATATGATGTCTCCTGATCCGGCTTTTGAATTGCTCTGATTCTTCGTATTGACTGCTACATTTTTACCTTGTTTCGCGGCCGGCCGTGAAGGTTGTAGGCCCGTACCTGTAATTGATTGCAAGACGAATAAAGGTTCACAAAAAAAAAAAAAAAAGATGGTTGACCCATATAATACCCTTTAGTCTCCAAGAGGCCCAACAAATAGGTCTATTTTTTAAAAGAATAAGTGAATTATACCAGATGGATGAATGTAGAAAGGATTCACGCGAAATGACCAACGGAGAGAGCAAAGGTTTAAGAAGAGAGGAAGTATGTTTAAACAAGGGAAGAGAATCATAAGGGGATTTGGAGGAGAAGCGTAATACCTCCTCAACTACATAGGGACTTAAGTACCCATTTCTGCAATATAAGTGAATGGTTCCTATTTTACTGCTTTGGAAGGGGGAAATCCCAAGCTAAAACACCAGGAATATAATACTATATTCTGCACATCCTGCATTAACCTACTGAGCTGTTTTAAATGCCTACATAATTTTTTATGGGTGGAGAAGGTAAAGCATTTGGAAAGTTGTATTTTGTGTGTCAATAACCATATGAAGTTCATTCAGACGCTCTTGAACATACATCAAGCTGAGCGCCAATCTCAAAATGGACCTCTTCCCAGTCGAATGGAATAATCTCAAACCTTTTTTGTCTCTAGGTTCCTTCTCGATCTGGAACAACGGATGGAAAAAAACATTGTGATTTCTGATGTCTGTGACATTGTCCATCTCCATGCAGCCGATCACTTTGCCGTTTACATCACCTATGTCTGCAATCAGACCTATCAGGAGAGGACGTACAGAAAGTTGCTGTAAGTGCATAAAGTCATGTTTTTCATTTTTAAGAACGCCATATGTTTGAGTATATATGTATATATATATATATATATATGTTTCTCTGCCTGCTTTGTTCACACGTCTCCCTTTCTCACTTCCCGCTCTCACCCTTTTATGTCCCATTCTCTTTTCTTTCTTAATCTCTTGTTCTACATCATATTCTGATTTTTACAAATTAATTTAAATGTCTTTTTGTCTCTTGCCTTTCATTCCGTGCTGATTTTTTCAAATTGTCCCACTGTTTTTTTTTTTGTGTAAAATTTGTATTTGTATTTTGCAAAGTTGAAAGTAGAAAAAAAAGGAGTAGGAAAAAGGGACAAGAAGAAGGAGAAGGAGAAAAAAGGAACAGGCGACATTCTGCCATATAACCCCACACAGGGGGTGCTGAAGAACATTATTGCAAAAAAAATAAAAAGAAACCCAAAAGTACAGCAAAAGGGACGGCAGCCAGCAGAGTTAATAGGAGTGCTGAATGATATGGAACTTCAGTCCACATTGTCCGAAGTGCGCACCCATGTCCCAGCTGCTAGTGCAGAGTTCTCAGAAGAAGAAGGGTGTTCCAATCTCGATCATAATCATAGAGGAAAAAAGGGCCAGGCCGTCCGCCTGCAGAGGTGCATCGGGTCGCAACTAAGAGAAGAACAACAACGCCAACTCAACACCCCGCCCCCCCCTCTTCCCCCCTTACCCCCCCCCCCCCAGTGGTGGCGACCATCACGCATTCAGAACATCATCATACACACAGGTGATTAAATTTGATAGAGGTGAAGCGCACGTAGCGCCGAAGGGCAAACTGCCGAAGGCAAACCACGGGACAAAAACCTGACCAAGGGGCCCCAATTGAACATGAAGTTTTTAAAGTTCCCCAGGAAGATATCTGATAGTCGCTCCATACTCAGTAGTCGCCATAGCCGTGCATGCCATAAAGAAATGGCAGGTGCAGTCGGGCTTTTCCAAGCGGCTGCCAAAGTCAGCTTGGCCGCCCCCAGACACAGCCACATAATGCGCTTATCAGCTCTAGTTTGATGTTCAAGCTGCGGATCCCTGAGGCCCAACAAGACAAAGTCCATTGAGTCCGGGAGTGGATATCCCAGCACATCTTTGATGTGGGAGAGGATCTCGGACCAAAATGGCCGGATGGTGGGGCAGTCCCACCAGATGTGGCTGAAGTCACCCAACATCCTGCAGCCTCGCCAACACTTATCTGAGGTAGTCGGGAATATTCGGTGCAACTTGGACGGATACAAATACCAATCGAATATAAGCTTCATGTGAGCCTCTCTGAGATCAGTAGAGTGATTATGTGCCGTCACATCCCGCCATAAGCTCCTCCATTCGCTGTCGGAAATGTCCCTCCCAAGTGTACTCTCCCAGTGATCCATATATATCGAGGTCGAGTGGACATCGCGGTGTCTAATAGCAACCCATACAAAAAAGAAATCGCCCCCTTCATGGTGGATGTGCGAAGAATAAAGGTTTCAAATTTCGTCAAAGGTCTAGTAGCTGCATCCACCACTCCAGGGGACGTCGCCCAATGAAGGAGCTGAAGATGACGAAAGCGTTCGGTTGGTAGAACACCGTAGTCCCTCATACAATTATGGAAAGTAAGGGGTGTAGCACCGTGGAACAGGTGGGTGAGGGCCCTACAGCCACCCTCCCTCCAGACACCAAAGGGTCCCTCCGCCAACGCCGGAGGGAAGGCCGGGTTGAAATGGATAGGGGTGAACGGGGACGGGAATGTGGTCCACCGATCATCGCCACTGACCGTGTCCCAGACCTTTAACACCGTGCTGGTGGGGGTGCTAATGTACGCGTTTCTGGGCCGGTCCACCTTAGGTTTCCAAGCTAGATCCCAGATGGATCACCCCGCAACGCTCCGATCCATATGGAGCCAGTGCTTCTCTGAAAGCTGCTGGGACCATTCCACCAGGATTCTCAATTGGGCAGCCTTATAATACAAGTGCATGTCCGGGAACCCCACCCCCCCTCCATTCGTGGGCGTCGGAGAACCGCATACGAAAGTCGCTCCCGGCCACCTTGCCAGACGTATTTCAACATCAAGGTTTTAAGCCGACGGAAGTAATCCACTCCTATCGGAATGGGTAGGGCTTGGAAGAGGTACAGGAATTTAGGCAGGAGGACCATTTTAAGCGCATGAATCCTACCCAACCACGAGATATATTTCGGTTTCCATCTCTCCAATTCCGCCCGTATCGACGCCAGCATCGGAGGGAAGTTGGCCTGAAACAGTGCGCCTATGGTAGAAGTCAGCCGTACGCCCAGATATAACAGGGAGGAGGTCGACCACGAGAGTGGGGTAAGCGACGGGATCCGGTGCACCTCTCCAGGCGGTAGGGTTAAGTTCAAAATGTATGATTTATCAAAGTTAACTTTGAACCCCGCCACCGTTTCAAACTCAGAGAGCACTGCATGGATATGGGGTAAAGACAACGCCGGATCCCGAATTGACAGTAAGACGTCATCAGCGAAGAGCGAAATCTTATGCTGCTCACCCGTAAAGGGGAGGCCCAAGATCCGCTCGTTCTCCCGAATCGCTAATGCCAACGGTTCTATGCTAAGCGCAAAGAGCAGTGGCGAGAGCGGACAACCCTGACGTGTTCCGCGGGAGTGGTGGAAACTCCCAGACCTGTGACCGTTAACCAGCACCCGAGAGGTGGGAGTGTTGTAATTGGCCTCAAGCATCCTTATGAATCGGGGTGAGAACCCGAAGGCTACCAACATGCGGTGTAAAAACCCCCAATCAACGCGATCAAAGGCTTTTTCCGCGTCAAGCCCTACTAACACCGCCGGTATGTGAAACCGCTAAGCCTTCTCAATCAAATGGATTACGCGCCGCAAGTTGTCGTGATTCTGTCGACCTTTTATAAACCCGGACTGGTCCGGGTGGACCAGAGCCGGCATCAAGTCCTGCAGCCTTCTAGCAAGAATAGATGAGTACAACTTAGCGTCCAGGTTAAGGAGCGCTATCGGGCGATAAGATGCGCAGCTGGTAAGATCCTTCCCTGGTTTGGGGATAATAGTGATCAGGGCCTCAGCCATGGTGTCCGAGGATCTTCCCTCAGAAGCCATCGCGTTGAAAAGGGAAACCAGGTAGTCGCAGATGTCGGACGCGAATGTTTTGTAAAACAGGGCCGTGTAACCGTCAGGTCCCGGGGCCTTGTGAAGTTTCAGAGCCTTAATGGCGTCCAGTACCTCCTCCCTAGAGACGGGGGAAGACAGCAACTCGTTCCATTCCCTGGAGACCTGTGGGATAGGAAGACCACCCAAAAACGCAGACTAGGCTTCTGGATCCAGGGCGTCGCTCGAGTAGAGATCCGCATAGAAGCGACCAAAAATGGCCGCCTTGTCCACATCCTTATGCCGAATAGAACCTCATGGTCCTGTATGCCCCCGATGTAGTCCCTCTCGCGCTTATCTCGAAGCTGCCGGGCAAGGTGGCGCCCAACCTTATTCCCCTGGGAGTAGGAGACGCGCCTGAGACGCAGGAGGGTAAATTCAGCCCGGTTGTTGTAGTGGGCTTTCAATTTCCCTCGTACCGCCGTAAGCGGGCGGAGGGTCACCCTAGAGGGGTTCGACTTGTGCGCCTGCTCCAGGGCCGCAAGCTCCGACTCCAGAGCCTCCCTCTCCTTCCGCCGAAGCTTATTAAGATTCGCGTTAAGGGCGAGGCACGTACCCCGTATTGAGGCCTTGCACGCATCCCACGTGGTATATACTGACGTATCAGAAGGTGGGTTAAGAGCAAAGAAGTCTCCTATAGCCTTTCGCAGCTCCTTACAGGACACCTCATCCCGTACCAACGCAGCCGGGAAGTACCACTTCCGCCAGCCGTCCCCCCCTACAGACCAATGTAACCCAAGCACCACTAAACTATGGTCCGACAGTGAGAGCGGGAAGATATCAGCCATTCGAATATCTCCCCTGAGGGCCTGGCTAGCAAAAATGTGATCTATGCGGGAGTACGAGCGATGGACGTGAGAAAAGATATATAATCCTTGGCCTGAGCGTGTACGAAGCGCCAGCTATCCACCAGTCCCAATTCGCCTACCTGACGTTGCGTTTCCTCCGAAAAGATACCAGTATCCGCCCTGCGCGCCCCCGAGCTATCTAAATCCCTGTCCCACACCATGTTGAAGTCCCCCAGTAGTATCAAGTGCCCATCCACAAAGTCCCCCATCTTGTCCATCAAGCATTGCAAAAACCCATTTTGGCCCGCATTCGGAGCATAAACCACAACAAATGTACACTGGCGGCCATATAATGACCCCTTCACCATTAGCCAACGGCCCTCCTTATCACCGCTCACCCCCAGGGGTTGAAAGTGGAGAGAGGCCCGAAAGAGGAGGGCCACCCCTCTATGCTTCGTGGGCGCAGACGCCCTGTAGATAAGGGGGAAATTCCTATGACGGAGTCTCAGTTCATCTCTCCTGGCCAAGTGGGTCTCCTGGAGGGCAACTACGTCTAGATGGTGGTCTGAAAGATACTTCCAGAGCTTCTGGCGTTTCTGCGGGGAATTAAGACCCTTCACTTTCCAGGTACCTATACTGACTGGCATGATGACGACATGAGACTCCGTTCTATGCGCGTGCTAAGGTACCCAGAGTCCAGCCCCCAACCCTCGCCATTCAGCAGTCCACACTCTCCCGGATCAGGCCCCCCTCCCAACAATCCCCCCATATTCTGGGTCATCCCTCCCACTTCAGTGACTCCAGCGTACCACATCTCCGAACCTCCCTGGCAAGACGGCAGGATAAATTCTGTATACTGAAAGCAATTGTACAAAGACAGCAAGGGTAAAGCCCCAAGTACCCTCCGTTCACGGTGAGCCGCATTCACCCCTCCACAGCGTCCCAGAGAGGCCTCCCCCCTGCAAATCATAAGAAATGGAAAGATCACATTGTAGTGCAAGATAAGAAGTGCAAAGAAGAACACCACTAGTGCCAACAACACCACATACATACCATCTTCGGTCGCCACCACCCCCACTTCCCACCAACCCCAACAGTTCCCCTGTAGTACCAACCCCCAGAACTCCCTCCTCCCCACCCCCCCCAGCAAACCAAAAAACAAGAAGACAGAGCTCAAGGCACTAAACCTGAACCAAGCACTCAGCAGTTCCAATGGGCCACGGGTCACAAGGTCCACATCAGAATGGAATCAGGGTGGGGGCACCAGTTCGGGGGCCCCCAGGGCCACAGCCCGGGGTGTCTTCTCCAAAAGTACCATAGTACCCCGGGACCTTAAGACCAGAGACCCTCCGGCGCCCAACCATCAAGGAAGTCGGGGGTCATGCTGCTCCAGAGCTCTGCTGAGTATCTGCTAGCGTGGCCGAAGCCACCGATGCCACCGCAGCTCCCCTCTCTTGCAAGCTAGCAGTGCGGTCCGGATGCCCCCGGTCCGGGGAAGAACCAATTCGATGCCATGAGGATGATCGATGCCGTCGCCTCGATGGGGAGGGATGCGCCGCCTGAGAGGAAGGAACGTCCTCCAGCCCCAGAAGATCCTTCGCGGCCTGCAGGGAGCGGATTTGCGCCAGCCTGTTCTGTCATCGGAATATTATACGGAAGGGGTGCCCCCAGGAATACGAGATGTTACGCTCCCGCAAGAAAGCAGTTACTGGGCGGAATTCTCTCCTCTTTTGAAGCGTAGATGCCGCTAAGTCCTGGTAGAGTTGCGGACGGTGGTCTCTGAATTGTAAGGAGGTGATGGCTCTAGCTTTCCGTAGGATACGCTCCTTCGTTTGAAAGTCATGCACACACACGAGGATGTCCGGGGGGGGGCCACCCCCTCGTCTAGGCAGGCCGACTCTGTGCACCCTATCCATTTTAATTTCCTGTACGTCCTCCTCGTCCAAGATCTGCAAGAACAGGGCCTGGACATACTCTCGCAAGTCTCCAGCTTCACCGTCCCAAGGGACCGCCCTATTACGAATATTGTTTCTCCTGGAACGATTCTCCAAGTCCTCCGCGTGGGCCTGCAGGTCCAAATTCTGTTCCGTAAGGTGAATAATATCCTGTTGTAGTTGGTGCACATCATTCGCCACACTCAAGTCGTGATCTTCCAGGGTTGCCACCCGTTCCCCAATGCCATCTACATCCCTCCGCACCTTCCGGAGATCCGACGCCAGCTGGGCGCGAAGCTCAGAAATGTCCTCCTTGATAGAGGCGAACAGCTCCGTCATGAAGGCCTTGGTGGCGGGCGCCTCATCGTCCGACTGCCTAGACGAACCACTAGCTCCTGGGGAAGATGGCTGCTGCGACGATTTGGAGGCCCCGTCCTTAACCGTCCTTCCTTTGCGTGGTACAGTGGACATCTCGAAGTCCGGCTGTGCCGTGGGACCAAGGCTATCGTACCTTCACCGGGGACGAGGAGGGCTCAGGCGTAGCATAAAGATGCACTAGAAATGCAAGCCTCCCCGCTGCCGCGTAACTGCGCCACGGGCAGCGGCCGCCTGATCAAGATGGCGGCTCAGAAGCCAGAGTCCAAGAGTCAATGCAGGGACAGTGTCGTCCGGCAATCAATCCCGGGTTCTCCGCCTCTGTAAATCGGGGCCACGAAGACAGACCCCCTGCTCCAGCCACGTGCCCCTGCCGATCCTCCAAATTATGCTGCGGCCGCCGGTGAGGGGACAGCGCGGGCCAGACAGTCAGCTCGCAGGGCAAAATAGGCCTCTAGTTCCGCTCACACGCCTGGCCGGGGCCACAGCGCAGGGCCAGTGCCTTCGGTTCGTAGCTGCTTCACGCCACAGGCACCACCTCAGGGTGTTAGGCTGCTCGCGGGGGCGAAGACGACACCCCGCGTCATCAGTGGTCGCAAGTAGCCGTCTCTGCGCCGGCCAGTAATAGCCGCTCCCGGATTCACACAGCCCCGCTAACAGTCCGAGGCACACCCTCCACGTGGCCGGTCGTCTGTCGAGGTCCTCGGGTTCGTTGCAACAGAGCGCCCAATACCGCCTCAGTGCTTCGATAGTGCGCAGCAACACTGGCAGCGACAAGGGGGCAGGAGTACCCTGCTGCTCCGCGATGCCACGCCCAGCCGGCGCCGGCTCCTCTGCACTCACAGGCCGGTCTCTCCCTCACGCCAGACTGATGCTTAGTAGGCCGGGCGATGACCCTCCAGCGATGGCGCTCTCCGGTCTCCTATGGCCTCGCCGGGGGCTCCGGACCCCTCCACTCGATGCCGGTGGTCTCTGCGGGTATCTCGGAGTAGACTGGCACCCCGTAGGCGATGCTATACAATGCTTAGCAGGTCGGGCGCCGGAGCGACTCGAAAGCACGTCTTACTCCGACGCCATCTTGGCCACGCCCCCTGTCCCACTGTTTTTAATATGGTTTACTTCTTTTTCTTTGTCTACTCTTGTCTTTGCCTCCTAGTGTTTTTCTCGGGACAAAGTGCATATTCTTCAAAAGATAAATAATTCCAGTGACACTAAATTTCATTATCACCTCTTTAACCTGTTACTTTATTGGTTGGAACGTACGCAGTGTGCTTTATTAATGTTGTTGAGATGTCCTACTGTGGTCAGTGGCTTCCTGGTTTCTGTTGACTGTTTTTATTTGCTAGTAAAAGAGCAAAAAATGCTTGTGAAAGAGCTGTACCTCTACAACTAAATGCCCACCATTGTTCGTTTTCTGCTCAGATACTGATTAGGATTTAAAATAAGATAGTAACCAGAAACGGGCCCCATCCAAGCAGTCAACACTCCTTATAGAGCCTTGCCAAATGGGACTAATTCCACACATCCTCTGTTTGACCCTTCAATAAAGTTTTCCAAATAATCAGAATCTTCAAATACACCCTTCTTCCTCAGTTTCAACCATAAAGTCCTTCAAAGGTTCAGTTCTTACCCTCACTTCATCTGAACATAGCAATTTGTAGGAATGGAATGCAGCATCCCTGAGAGGTCCCACTTGTCCCAAAGTTCTGTAACCTGCATTTGAAGTCAATTTCATCCAGATTTGGATGTCTGCATTCTATCTTAAGCTGATCTGGTCTTCGCCCACCTGCCTTATTTAGAGTTTGACTCACTTAAAAGACTCACCCGGTCATTCAGTCTAGGCATTCTGCTGTCACACTAGAAAGCTTCTCCCTGTAACTCTTACTTGCTCCGTGTGCAGAATCTCTGGAATTCCCTCTCAACTCACATGTCTTTGAAATCTACCCACTACTAGGGGGAATAACATTCTTGCACCACCAAGGGCTTCACAACAAAAATAAACCTTTGCCTGCCAATCATAAGTTTACCAACTGTGTTGTCCATTGTTCTAGTACAAGTAAGAGGAGTGGAAGATGAACATTATTTTTAGCACAGTTTTGTATTTTTCGAAATACAGGTCAATATTTCCTAGGTCTGTTTTTTTTTACCTATTTCCGATCTAGGGGCGGGGAGGTTTGAAACACATTGGTGAGCCCAGAAAAGTACACATTTCTGTAATCTAGATAACATTTTGAATTTAGCAAGGTGTCATTTTTATATATTGCACAGTGTTTTCACTAAGAAACATATCTTTGAAATAAAAAAGAATGAACCTGTAGTGGGAAAAAGAGAGGTACAAAACGAGGTTTTTACTGAATATTGCTTGTGCTAAATTCTCACGCATACAAGTGTAAAATTCCTGTTGTCCGTTAGACTCTTCAGGTCATAGAGAT
The DNA here is from genome assembly GCF_964263255.1 of Lissotriton vulgaris. Classification (NCBI taxonomy): domain Eukaryota; kingdom Metazoa; phylum Chordata; class Amphibia; order Caudata; family Salamandridae; genus Lissotriton; species Lissotriton vulgaris. Next base: position 732,734,107 of record NC_141699.1, read on the forward strand.
TATATTTTTTGTCAGTTGTCCAAGAACACACAACACTCAGGTCTATCAACCAAGCAGTAACTGAACCATGATTTCTCTTTGTGTACTGAAAACGAATCACTTCTTAAATTTATTATGATGGAAAGCTATGCATTTTTTTCAATTGTTCCAAAGAATCAGAATTTAGGGATCTAATGTTTTTGTACTACTGTGAATTTTGGATTAACCATAATTCCAGAATATTCTTGGGTCATTTTAAAATATTTTGTGCACACTAATTTACAATTGGAAGCTAGAAATTTCCCATTTAAATAACAACCGTCCTATCATCCAATGCTCACACACTGCTCCTTAAGAAAACCATTACGCATTTGTGTGTGTATGGGGCGGGCCTTATAGCTTGGAACAGGAAATGCCCAAAAATGAGCACTAAAAAAGTCAAGTTCAAAAAAGGGGGGAGACTGAGGGATATGCTAGGTTCACTTTCCTATTCTAGTAGTAGCCACAAAAAAATCAGAGATCACGGATAAAGAACCTAGCTGTAGAGGTAGATTATCATCAATGTAATCTAGAAAGGAAAAATGTCCTTTCTTGAGTCCCCTCACTCACCGGAGTTTCCTCATGGTAACATGCTTCATCATAGGGGCCATCCCAACCCGCTGCGGGTTGAGGCGTGCTGCGACTTACGAGGATACGTATGAGCACTGAAGTGAGGAACTATGTGTAGTGCAGCGGTGTATGTGGAGTGGAGTGATTAAAAATACCTAACTAGTGGGTGGAATTATTTTTATTCTTGATCCTAGTTGATATATTAAAAATGGGATGGGTCTCTGGGTCAGCCTGGTTTGCAATGACTCAGGGGTCCTAGTAGAGTGCCAACATGTTTCGAGCTTACCCCTAAGCTCTTCTTCAGGACGCCACAGGGACCAGCCCTGTGTGTACCACTCCAAAAGTGCAGTAAAAAGTGATATTTACAAATGCTGATTAATATGCATTAGCTGGAGAATATACATACGACATTTAATAATGTTCGGTAGGTATCTGTAATGAAGGAAAACAACAAAGTTAAGAATCAACATCCTGCCATTAGTAGGTCTGTTAAGAAATACTTCTGTTCCCCAATTGCAGTGCCTAGAAAGGATAAAGAACGTGTTATGCGCCAGGCTGTATATGAACAGTAGACATGCCTGTTGAAAAACATATTTTCGTGCGCCTGTAATCCTGAGTAGGAAAAAAGCGCTGTATTTCAGTGCACGGTGTCCCAGTAGTGGTTTAAAAAAGAAGCGTATTTAGCAAAAGACAGATACTCGTGATAGTGCCACATAGTTAATACAAGACATTTACAAACATCAGACATAACAAACATACTTTTCAAAAGGCTTTATTTTGCCTCATGGTCGAGGCGAGGGGGCAAGAGAGTTCCACTGGAATTCTAAAAACGGAAGAGAGAGGTTGGTTACTATTCCGTAGGTAGTGGACTCCTCTCGAGTATCATCCCGGGCAGTTCTGTGTATTGGAAGACACGGCTTGCTCCGGGTTGGTTGCCTGAAAAGGAACAGACTTACTTTAATGGCTTCTCTCCTGGCTTGATACCTGCTTGGGTTTCCTCGAGACCGCATATTAGCGTCTCACTGACAGGAGCCGGTTTAAGAGGAAGTGCAACCACCTAGTCATGTTGGAATGACTAGAGCGGAGACTTCTCAAAATGGCCGCTGCTAAACGTGCTAATGGAGTATCCCTGTTGGAATTCTCACTTGTGAAACAAAAGATAACAAACAAAATGACAAAACGACAGCAGACATAGAATTATTGTGGTGAAGTGATGTAAAAAGGAAACATTGGCAAAATATCTGAAATGGAATGATATCAAATATCTGTGAAGGAATATAAACCTTGTTTATGCAAACTTTGTTATTAGAAAGGGGTGCTATATGTCTTACAGGTGTAGATTACATAGGTCACTAGTAAAGGCAGCTTTACCAGCAACCTGAAGGTAGGCTACACATTGCATGTTTTAGGCGTAATGTAAAATTGCTACTTGTGGTGTCAGGTCGGTAGCCTATATATTGCACTTTCCCTGCTTAATGTTTCTAAGGAGTTGTTTTTCAAAAAAAAATTGTTCCAAATGAGGAAAAAAAATTGTTAAATGAAAAAAATGTATTCCAAATGAGGAAATCGAGTGGACAGGGTGTACACTCTGGTTGCAAAGGGTTTTGATTAATGAAAAATGATTAGGTCACTTGATGGGGATGTGACAGCAAACAAAAACAAATAGTGTTTGATTGTAAAGGTTTCATTTGAAGAACTTTCCCCATGGAATGGTATCGTTTAGACCTTAGCTGTCAGTGTGCAGCTTGAACACCCAACGTTGCTCCTTTTCCAGAAGTCGTTGTTCAAGGTTGTCAAAGTTCTTCATGTGTTCCAGGATGACCCATTTCATGTCATTTGCAGTGTTTTGTTTCTCTATGAAATTAGATGTCATTTTTGTGGTGTTCCTTTTGCACCTAATGTTGCTGCAGTGATCTACAATCCTCGTGCTAGCTTTTCTTGTGATCATCCCTATGTAATGTAGATTGCAGGTACATGTAATCATGTATACCACCCATGATGTATTGCAATTAGTGACATTTCGAATTTCCCAAGTCATTTTATTGTTGAATTCAACTTTCTTTGTGGCTGCAGTCAGGTGGCAAACACTGCAGTGGCTGCAGGGGTAGTGTCCGTTTGGCATGGTTTGTAGGGTTCTCTGTCCATTTCCTTTTTGTTCATTCTTGGGGCGAGTGTGAACTAGGTAATCCCTTAGGTTTTTACCTTTCCTGTGGCTGAATATTGGCTTTGAAATGTCTCGGTTACCGCTGTTCAGAGTTCGCCAATGTTTCTTTATGATCTTGGTTACTTTGTCAGATGCGATGTTGTAGGTGGTGATACATATTAGTCTTTTTTCTGTTGTCACCTCTTGTTTGTTCTTAGGTTCTAAAAGAGCCTCTCTCTGAATTTTGGCAGCTCTTTTTTTGGCTTTGGAGATTAGCTCTTTAGGATAGTGCTGTGCTATAAGTTTCTCTGAGAGGTCCTTGGCTTGGGTATTGTAGTCTTCTCTTGCTATGCAGTTGCGTCTCAGTCTCACGATTGGCCGAAAGGTAGATTTTCTTTCAGTTGTCTGGGGTGGAAGCTGTTGTAGATTAGTAGGCAGTTTCTGGCTGTTGGTTTAAAATGAGTGGTTGTTTTCAGCATGCCATTAGTGGCTATGATGTTGAGGTCCAGGAAGACCAAATGGGACCTACTTATACTGTAAGTGAGTTTAAGAAAAGGGTCCTGGAGGTTTAACCAATCAATGAAGTTTTTAGCTTCTATTTCTGTCCGTTCCCAGATCAATAAAACATTGTCGATGTATCGTTTCCAGAGTCTCAGATGTCTACTGTGTGGGTTGGATTCATTGACGATTTTCTGTTTTTGCAAGTGGTTGACATAAAGTCCTGTCACACTCGGCGCAAAAGTGCTGCCCATGCTGATATCATGCACTTGGTGGAACAATCCCCCAGATGCATCAAGCCCATATTCTGCGAATTCTAAATTGCGAAAAAAAACGATTCACAATTTAGAATTCGCAGAATGGGATGCATCAAGAAAAGCGAGTTAAAAAAGCGAATCGCAATCGGCTGCAATTGCCGATTGCGATTTTCGCAAAATCGCATAAAATTCGCAGAATCGCCTGTTTTCCATGCAGAAATTGCGAACTCGTAATTACCGAAATCGCAAATTGCGATCTTGCTAATTGCGAGATCGCAAAAACGGGAAGTAGCATTTCGAGCACGATGATGACATCACAACCAGGAAGTAGGCAGTTCCCTCCCTCATTCATAACACAGAGCCTTAGAGTGGAAGCAGCACAGGCCAGAGCTCCACAACAGACTACCTGCAGCACCACAAAAGGACACAAAGAACAACTGAAAATGTCCCAGGAAGCAGCAGGGAGCAGTGCACCAGGCAGGAAGAGGAAAATAAAATTCTCAGAGCAGGAACCGGAGTACCTCATTGAGGGAGTCTCTAAGGACCATGATCGCCTGTGAGTCCCGGAGTGTCCCTGAGGCAGACAAGAGGCACATTTGGCTGCGCATCCGCGCAAAGGTGAACTCAGTCGGAGTGACCCAGCGCTCCATCGACGATCTAAAAAAGAGGTGGTACGACCTCAGAGGGCGTGCCAAAGAACGCATCGCTGAGAGGCTAGGGGAGCGACTTGCCACCGGAGGAGACCCCACACTCCACTGGAAGACCTTGGGGAGGACACCCTCAAACCTGCAGCCTGCATGGGGGTCACCCGGCTGGACTCCTCCCGACCCACCCAACAATCCCAAGGTAAGTGCCTTGCGACTGCGACCCCGTCCTCTAACAATGCCCATGACTCCAGAGCTAGCTATTTGATAACCCCAGTAATGCAGGCCATGCACACTTTAAATGCCCTATTGCATTGTGGGACTTGTAGTGTGACCACAATTCCCGGATAGCCACACACAGCCAGACCTGTCAAATGAAAGTTATTCCTAAAGCCAGTCAGGAAATACAAGCCTGCATGCATGTAGCAACATTCCATGTGCAAGATACATATCATTAATCATGCACCCATTTACATCACAGATGCGTCTGAACAACCCAGCACCGACAGTGAGGCCCTACACATAGAGGAGAACCCTGAGGACACCGAGGGAATGGGCCATCCTACACCACGACCCGGACCATCACAGCCAGCAGCAGCAGTAGCACAACCTCCCTATGTGGACAGGGACACCCCTGCAGCCACAGGTGCCCAGCAACCACCCCATGTAACACCCATGGCAGTGGTACAGGCCACACCACCAGCACCCAGGAGGCAGACAAGGCGCACAGCCACTGTGCAATCCCAGTCCAGCAGTCTGATGAGGCAGCAGCCCGACGTCTCAACACGCGCTGGCAGGGGGGTACATGTCCGGGATCCTGGGCTGGCCATAGAATGCCGGGTGCTTGCAGTACACCAGAAGCAGGCACAGCACTTGGCAGCCATCCACCTGCAGCTGAATAAGACAGCGCGAAATGTGGGCCAGCTCACAGAAAGCATGCAGGTCATGACCGCAGCTGTCCGTGAGAACAGCCAGATCCTGGTGTCCCAGCAGGATATCACCCGCCGCCGCCATGCCAGCTGCTGACCAGCCTGTCTGCATACACGAGATCTAACCATCTCATAGGAAATGCACCTCCCAACTTTCGCGCCGCTCTCTTGCCATGCAGATACAGATGCTGCAATGCTGCCAGGACGTCGTCAGGGCCCTTCAGCAAGTCACCACAGCTGTGCAGAGTCTGCAGACGTCTGGCCATGGGCAAGCAAGTGGGGGGGATGATGCCAGTGAGGGCACTTCCAGTCACAGCAGCGTGTCCTTGCCGCTTGTAACAGAACGCCGCCGCAGCACCAGGCCCACTGCATCATCACGGGCCAATAGTGTTGTGGAGGACGTTGAAAGGCGACTGGGTGCGTCCGGCCGAAGGCGCCAGTGACTCAATTAACTGTACCAGCAGAGCCATGCTGATTACACAAGCACACTCTCTTCTCTGACATGGGGCTGTATGAGGGAATACAGTTCTCAAGTGAATTGAAAGAAATTGAAATACACATTATTGTGAAAATAACAATAAGAATGTATAGTCACAAGTTAATCCGACTCATGTCATTATTTCATTCGTCATGCACGAGTGCAGTGTTTTGTGAGGGGAATGGGTGCACTAGAAACAGTTCACTGTGATATGGTTGCGGCGCCTGTGTCCTTCAGCAGGGTTCTCCCCGCGTACATGATGCACATGTGCAGGTGGGTGGTTGTCCCCTTCCGACTCACTGCCAGATATCTCCACAGGTATCCTCCGCTTGGTAGCAATATTGTGGAGTATTGCACACTTGGCCACGATGCGGCAGCAGACCTCAGGCTGGTATTTTAGGGCCCCACCAGTCTTGTGTAGGATACGGAATCTGCTGTTTAAAAGCCCAAATGTCCGCTCAATGCAATTTCTAGTGTGAATGTGTGCAGCATTGTAACGCCGTTGCTGTGGTGTGGCAGGGTTGAGGTATGGGGTGAGGAGGTACTCACAGAGGCCATAGGCGCTGTCACCTGAATGAAAGGAGTAGAGGGTGAGTGCCTGTTAAGCGCAGCTACATGGTCTCGATGTACTGTTTGTTGGCAGGTGTACTTACCTAGAAGGTGTCCTTCGCCAAAGTCTACCCTGGCCAGGCGTGTGTGCATGCCGCTGTGCCGGAATATGAACGAATCATGCGTTCTTCCCTGGTATTGTGCCACTATGTCGGTGATGATTGTCTTTGCGTTGCAGACCATCTGGATGTTCAGTGAGTGGTATGACTTGCGGTTCCGGTACATGTATTCTGTCTCAGCATGTGGGCAGATGTGGATGTGGGTACAGTCAATGCATCCAATTACATGGGGATATTGCGCTATGTTGTAAAATTGTAGCTTGGTTTGATTCAACTCCTGTTGGGTGGATGGGAATGTTATGTAATGGTGTAGCCGGGGCAGCATGGCCTCCAGGAAACTCCTTAGGCAGCGGGACAGTGTGCTCTGAGACATCCCCCCTGCAACTGCAACTATCCCCTGGAAGCTTCCGGAGGCCAAGAGGTGCAGGCAGCATAAGACATGGACATGGGTGGGCACTGCATTGGTCCTCCTCGTTGGGTGCTGCATCAGGGGGTCAAGGTCCCGGATGAGCTTGGTAATCATTGCCCCATTCAGCCTGTACTTTGAGTAGGTTTACTCCTCAGTCTGGCCCAGGAGTGTGATCGGCTGGCGAAAAATTCGCTCCTGGATCCGGCGTCTGTTCCTTGCTTCAGCCTGGAGCCTTCGCCACCTTACCACGATGTAGAGTCCCGGCATTGTGAATGTCCTCATGCTCCTACTGTGTCTCCTTAAGTGTGTTTGTTCAGCCCCGCACCTGTAGCTAGTTAGGATTTTTTTTTTTTTTTTTTTTTACTTTATGGTTACCACCTGGTTTGGATTCTCCTTAAATTGCGCCTCGCAAATAGCAATTTTCGGCTATTTCGCTAATTGCAATTTTTCCTGCATTTCATTGCGATTATTTTGCGAATTCGCAGAATCATTGGGAAATCGCAATTACAGATTCGCAAAGGGGGTTCCACCTTGATTCTGCAATTTTATTTGCGAAGTCGCAAAATATTATTTGCGAATACGCAATTTGGTTAATTTTATTTTCATGAATTGCGGATCATGGAATTGCGATCGCAATAGCTGTTTCGCAGCTATTGCAATCGCAATTTGTGTTGATGAATCTACCTGAATGTGTCTTCAAATTTGAAAAACAATTCAGTCAGGGCCAGGCGACAGCATTCAAGTATCACATGTCTCGGTGTCTGGTACACCCATGAGTTTTCAAAAAAGACATCTTCCAGTATTTGTAGTGTCTCTTTGTGAGATAGGCTTCTATATAAGCTTTCTACATCTAAGCCAATCAGTATGTTATTATTTGGGTCAAAATGTAGGTCCTGGATAAGGCATAAGACTGCCTTTGTGTCCTGTAGGTATGTGTTAGTTTTTTGGACGATTGGTCGCAAGAAGGCGTCCGCAAATTTGGACAGTGGCTCCTGGATTGAACCTATAACTGATACAATGGGCCTGCCTGGAGGGTTTACCATTGATTTGTGAATTTTTGGTATGGTATAAAAGTATGGTATGGTTGGGTTAGTATTCTCTAGGAAGTCAGCTTCCTTTTTGGTCATCCAGTTATTTGCTGTAGATTCCCCTACCAAGAATGCAATTTCTATTTGTAGGCGATCTGTTGGGTCCTCTTTGGTTCTCATATAATTCCTCTCGTCTGCCAGGAGGTTCAGGCATACCTCTCGGTAAGAGTTGGTATTTTGTAGTACTATTGTGCCCCCTTATCTGCTGGTTTTATAGTGATTTTCTTCTTCATGGCCAGCTCTTGTAAGGCCTTGTGTTCCTTTTTACTGGTATTGTGAAAGACAGAATTTGTAGGGAGCAACAGACGTCCTACCACCTAGTATTCCTACACTTCTAAAGATAAAAAGTTAACCCACCTGAGTAGGTGGACTTATCCCCTGGGAATAGAAAAGCCCAGAAAATAACTGGAAGTGCCAGGCAGTGTGCTTTAAAGTTACATTAAGTCTTGGTATGTGGGGAGCTATGATAATGCGGCACTGTGTTTGCTGGCATGCAGGGACTGTACCAGTCCCAGACATTTCTGAAAACTAGACACTTGGGGAAAGTCCAAGGTGGTGTAGCCTGCATGAATACAATTGTGTTTTCCTACTCAGAATGTCATGTAAACAGCAATATAATGTCCAAAAAGCTCCTCTCCGTTTCTATGGGTAGGTGGCAGCAGGATTTTGCCTTGGGATTAGTTGGCACCCCAAGCAACCTACTGACTTTAGACTTTTCTGAAAACTAGAGTTTCAGATTAAGAAAAGGTGAAGTGTTTATGTGGATTACACAGAATGCCCTGTAAAGGTGAATATATGCTTATTTTCCAGATCTGTGCAGGAATCCATGAGATAAAAGGTACAGTTGGACTATCCCTTTTCCAACTGTACCTCACCCATTGCAAAAGATAGGCTTTTCCCTTCCCAACATTAACTCTCCCATTGTAATTGGTACTTGGGAGTTTGAGCTGTGCCCCTGGGCACCACTTGCATTGAAAGCAGTTGAAGCAGAGTGGGCTAACACTGATTTCACTTTCACTTTGATGAGATCAGTCTGATACGTGCGTTGTGCGTCATAAAAGTAAAAAAAGAAATCCGTGAGTTGAGGGGGCAGCTTTTCACCTCAATCAGAAATGAGGTTGTGAACAGGACATTGGTCTGATGGAAGCACCAGAGGTATTCCTAAGACCTGGTGTAGGACATGCTAGACACTTTGTTTATGTTTCAGTGCAGCAGTGAGGAAATTTCCAGCACTGTAGTAAACTTAAATTATCTCGGTTAAACCTAAAACATAAATATCCCCTCAGGATTTCTATCTCGCTCTCCATCTATCTGAGCCACTGGAAGGGTCTGTCTCTTGTCTCAATCAACCTTAATTACCAAACAGAGGTGTGCTATGGTTCTTACAGGGCAACTCTGCTGTGGTCTGCCTACGTTTGGATTGGTTTATTACTTCTTATTAACAATGCTGCTGCTCAATAGATCTGAGTAAACGCTATACAAAAAACCTGACATCAAAATAGATTTAAAGAAACAAACCTGTCAAAGACCACATGTTGTAATTACCATTCGTACTGGTTAACAATGGTGCAGCCACACAATCTTTAGAACTCCGTTCCTAGTTCAGTTTTTCCTGTTTAGGTCTTGGCCTGCGAAAGACTGCGCACATGCGCAGTCGAGTTGGCGAGATTTAATGATATTCAGTATTTTCCACTAGCGAGGTTAAGCCCCGCCCCTCTTCTCCATTGACTGGCGTCACCGTTCATGCTAAACGGTGGCCAGCCGTTGGAGAAGAGGTCCTAATGAATTTCTCTCTAAGCCCCATCCTTTTCAGACTGGATAACTTGACTTACTGGTGGCGTAAAAGGTTTCTCATCTTCTTTATGGGGCCATCTGTTTTGCCACATAAAGAAGATAAAGAACCTTTTACATCAGCAGGAAGTCAGTCTGAACGGGACAGGGCTGTTTCATGGCGAGCGTGTGTTTTATTTGGGCACGATTGATAGTAAAGGGTGACCGCAAGTCGATGTGGATATGGCTTCATTGTAAGGTATTTTGGTCTGGTTGTGCTGCGGGTCGTTGGGACACCAATCATGATCAGAGGATCTGAGTAATGGGGCTGCAGGGTGCCCTCACCGGCGCCGCCATGGAGCGCAGCCTCCCAGCCTGCTGCCAGCAGCTGCTGCGCGCCTACGAGGGGGACTGCGAAAGCGCTCGGCGGCTACTGGTGCCCGAGTGCGGCAGCGGTGGCAGTGGCTCGTCCCAGTGCGGCGGGCGCCTTCCCCGAGAGGTCCAGCTGGAGGGCTTGTTAGGCTCCCTCCCGCTGCCGCCAGTGGACTGCACCTACTAGGAGGGCAACACGGCGCTGCAGCTGGTGGCTGCCGGGGGCTGGTAGCCCCTGGCGCACTTCCTCCTGGGCAAGGGGGAAGCCGTGGAGAGCAGGAACCACTCCGGCTGAAGTCCGCTAATGCAGGCGGCTAGGTACTGGGCTGTTGAGGGCCACAGACCCGCTCGTCGTCGCCTAACCTCACTGTGGCAACTGCGCTGGACTGTAAGGATTCCCACGCCAGCCACCCAGCGGTTGTGTTTAATGTCTCCTGGCAGCAGACTGCGCATGCGCTTAGCAGGGGCGGACGCGAGGCTGGAGCGGAGAGTAAACGGGAGCCATTTTGTCCCGAGTGAGCCTGCTGGAGAAAAGGATGCTGCGACTTCACCAGGCTGAAGGGTACAACAGAGTAGAGCTCAAGCAATGAGGGGGTGTCACGGCCTGTAGCAGTCTCGCTCGCCTGGCTCCGCCGCTGAGTTTGCGGGGAAGGAATTCTGCGGCGCCCCCTGTGGGTGAGTGTCCGTGCCCCCGCCCTCCCTCCCGAGAGGCCCAGCTTCCCACTCCCTGCCGGTGACAGCCTCCGCCTGCCCAGTAACAGGCATGCTCCAGGTGACAGGCCCGGCTCCCCACCTCCCCCAGAGCTGACCCTGTGTAGAGCCAAGATACCTGAATTACATAGAAACCTTCTCAGGGGTCTCACTGATACCTGGTCCTGTTAAACCAACAAAGAAGAAATTGACACAGAAGCTGAAATATAAAAATAATGCATTTATTCACCTTATATGAGGGAGACTACGTCACACAGAAGCCTTAGCAACTGAATGAGGCAGTCTAAGGAGTACAGAAAACAGAGGCCTTATATATGCTTAGGGTTACATAGTCAGCATAAGACCAAGGGGCAATCCTGGCTCATGTAAGCATGCAAAATGCCTAATATGGGCATACAAGATCTGCTTGCTCAACAAAGTGGGAGGAGCTAACAGTTGCTAATTCTGGTGAACACATCCTGACATTTACAGACTAGGAACAGCTGCAAGGACAGCTGCAAGCTCAACTGAGCATGTGCGAAGGTGGAAGATGCTAAATATAGTTCGTTTCTAGGCAGATTACAGGAGCAGTTAACACTGAGGGAGGACAGAGCACATGGCGAGCACGTGGCAAACAAATGGCTGCCAGAATTACAAAATGGCTTTCAGCTCATGATAACAAATCCCTCCAATCTTTAACATACCCGCCCGCCCCAACCCGGTTAGAGGCTTGCTTCACCCCCCCGGTCGGTGACAGTTCTCCCGCCCCCCCTGTCCCGTGACAGGCCTTAGCCCCCAGCCACCTCCCTATGGCGAAGAAGACGTATGACCTGCTGTTCGAGCTGCTGCTCATCGGTGACTCGGGGTTGGGCAAGACCTGCGTGCTCTTTCGCCTTTCCAACGATGCCTTCAACACCACCTTCATCTCCACCATAGGTGAGTGTTTGTGGTACCTTCGTGGTGGGGGGGGGGGCTAACTCAGAAGTATTTGTCCCCCTTCAGTACTAGCTGCTTGTGTTGTGTCATGGTTGGGAGTGGAGGCTTGATGGCGGTGATTGCATTAATAACAATCAGAGAACCATCACCAAAGTTTTGGGGCTTGGAGGGTGAATTGAAAATGTATGCCATGGCTTTAGAACCACATCTGCTTCATTACGTGTATGCACCAAAAAATAAAATATCTCGTTTTCAGTATCTGCTGTTGACCCAGATCGCATCATTCTCTCGCCCATCCTCTTGCAACTTATAAAATATCACACGTGTTTGCCACCACTTTACACCATAGTATAAATCCTACAAGCAGATGTGCTGCTTGCGTCAGAGCCTCAGCTGTGCCGCGTCCCGGGGAGCCCCTGTGTGTGTGTCTGTGTGTGTGTGTGGCTCTGTGTGTGTGTGGCTCTGTGTGTGTGTGTGTGTGGGGCTCTGTGTGTGTTTGTGGCTCTGTGTGTGTGTGGCTCTGCGTGTGTATGTGGCTCTGTGTGAGGCTGTGTGTGTGTGGCTGTGTGTGTGTATGGCTCTGTGTGTATGGTTTTGTGTGTGTGTGTGGCTGTGTGTGTGTGTGTGTGTGTGTGTGTGTGTGTGTGGGTGTGTGTGTGTGGTTCTGTGTGTGTGTGTGTGGCTCTGTGTCTTTGTGGCTCTGTGTGTGTGGCTCTGTGTGTGGCTCTGTGTCTGTGGCTCTGTATGTGGCTCTCTGTGTGGCGCTGTGTGTGTGTGTGTGCCTCTGTGTGTGTGTGTGACTGTGTGTGTGTGTGGGTGCAAATGCAATAGGTCTCGCATTTGCAAGAGATTAAGCTATTGGCATTGTAAATGACAATGCCATTTACTTATCTGTTTTCAAAACCAACACATAAATAAAAATGTTGTCATTTACAATGCCAATAGCTTTAACTTTTGCAAAGGCGAGACCGTTGCATTGTAAATGCTTGTTCTCCTGTAGCAGAAGGTAATCGTTCAGTTTTGGGAACATGTAAAGAGGCACCAGGTGCCATTGCTCCTTGAGCATGGCATTGCACACTCGTGCACCTGGGGCCTTCAGTGTATTACTTAACCTTCTGAAGATAAAAGGCCTTGGTTTGGATCTTGAATGAAGGTAAGTAGCAGGATTATGGGACTGGCTAAAGGCAATTGCTCCATGTTAATTAAACAAAACAAAAAGCGAATTGAACCTCGGATTACATTTTCGAACTTTAAAAGTGTGCCCCTTGCACAATTGAAGTTTTCAGGCCAATGTAACAAAGGATGGCCCTGTTACTTACTGTTTGTAAATTGGGAGGAAACATGGTTGGTACAACTTGATCCCTATTCATTTAATGCTTGTGTCGATGCAGAACTGTGGACGCGGTGATCACAGTCCTTTGTCTTTCTCTAGATGAAGACTTATTTTGTGTCTACTGCTGCCAGTTTACATAAAGGACTCTGTAGTTTCTGCATTGTTTGTGGTTTGAAATCCAAGTATTCATTTCTGCGTATTCAAAGTAATCCATCAGTTTGTGATATTACAGTTACTAGGAATAAGGCAGCCTATTCTTCTATCAGCAAGACCCTGACATTTCAGCAGATTAGGCTTCCACTTACCCAGTCTTCTCTGAAATCTTCCAATGTCCTCTTGAAAGTGACAACAAGGAAGATTATCCTGACTGCATTTGCTAGGTCCCCATGTGGTTACTTTGTTAGTATTTGAATAAACAGTTGACAGAGTGTCTTGGAAAAATTGACAAATAGAGCTTCTAATTCACAGAGTTCTGTGGACGCATGGTTGCATGTATCACAAACATTACCTAGTAGGAGATCTCTTCTAGACATCTGATCCAAATCCCAGTTGTCACTGACACATTTATGTTCGGCTTGATGACCCATACAGATTAACTGAGAGTCACCTTGACCTAATCACTTTAATCAAAGATGCAAGTAGACCCAGGCATTGTCTCCTTTGAGCATGTGTTTTGGGACAGAATTACTTATGTAAACTAAAAACACTACCATTGCGTGAATAATCATAAGGACACACACGGCTCACCATTTCCAGTCTAGGGTAGGGACTCAGGTCTGAAAATGCACCGACTCATGAACTGCAATAATACAACGAGCCGAGCTTGCATAATGAGTAAGACGTCTTTGACCAACAGTGCAGTACTCTTTCAGTCAATCATCTCACAGAGTTGGCGGAGATCTAATGCCATGTCTCCAAGTACCCAGGAGCACTGGGAGCAGAGACCTGTCTTGAGTTTCCTGCATCCTCCCATTCATATGCAGCACCTTAAGCTGCTTGATGATTCTGATCAGTCTGACTTGGACCCACCAAAATGCTGTTCTGACTTGTTGCAAATATAAGTTGCACCACAGGCAAAGCTACAACGGCAAAGGTGAGCCCTTTCTAGAAATGGAAGCTGGAATATAAAACATTTTTGCAGCTTTATGTAGTACATGTAGGAAGCTGACTTTTTATGTAGTGCACCAAAATAAGGTACACTATGTAGAACATCCAGATGACCCATTATTGGTTTACAGGGCTTAAATTAATAATCCCATATGTTCTCTTTGTGGTAGTGTGGGGAGCAGTTTAGGCTTTAGAGGGTAGTGTTAAGCTTTTGTTGCACACAATAAGTCAATAAAAAGAGAAACACTCAAGAAGAAACTCAAGACCAATTTAGAGAAATATCACACATTTTTATATAATTTTGGCACCAAGATCATCGGAATCTGGTAAGTACTTTAGACGTTGTAGATTTTTACAGGAAAAACAGTACAAAATCACAGCTATCAGATTTGAGCCATGAGCCTCGAACACTGTATGTTATCCTATGGAAGAAACATTCACTGCTTTGGTGCACTTATAAATGTTTCTCAGGGTTACTCTTCTGGACTTACGGTGCATATGGGCCAGGGTCCAAAGGACCACCAGCAGTTCAAAGTTGCCTACCCTGGTGTTCCTGAGTGCAGAGGTGCTGGTCGCGATGATAGCCTTAAACGCTACCCGTAAAAGTCAATGGAGAAACCTGTTTAAAAAAAACGTTTGCAAGTAGGGACTTGGGGACAACTCCAGTCCAACCCAAGGGATGGCTCTGCTCTTGAGGGTCTCTGGAGCAAGGGGGCACTGTCAGTTGGCTCGAAACTGGGCTGTGGGAATTAGGTGCAGGGGTGTTTTGTTCTGTGTTCGCTTGCATTGGAGGCTCACTTCTTGGTGCTAGCCACAGTAATGTTGATGTCCCTCACTGTTAGGTCAGTCTTGGCAGGGTTGGTGTCTGAATTTGACACTTAACAAGCCTTGGCTGCTGCAGAAGCTCCAGTGCCCAAGGTATTGGTACTAGAGGACTCCTGGAGAGTCTAGCGGCTCAAGGCTCACTGGAGAGATGGGTGGACTTTGAAAGCCATCAAGTCCTCTTTCTGGGGTGCTGCTTTCTTGGTGGACCCGATAGTCAGCAGAAGAGTGTACCAGGCAGATGCGATCTGTGCCTGCAGACTGCAGGGAAGTGGCTCCTCTATTTCAAGGGAGACTGGTTTGCGAAGTGCTGCCAGCCC
This sequence comes from Lissotriton vulgaris, assembly GCF_964263255.1. Taxonomy (NCBI): domain Eukaryota; kingdom Metazoa; phylum Chordata; class Amphibia; order Caudata; family Salamandridae; genus Lissotriton; species Lissotriton vulgaris. The sequence continues at coordinate 732,749,159 of NC_141699.1, forward strand.
TCCCAGGCTTTTTGCAGTTGTCAGGGCAGCAGCAGGCAGACAGGGTTTTGTGCCAAATCTGGGTCTGGTCCACAGTTGTTCCATTTTCTGTTCTTCTTGGTCCTTCTTCTGTTCCCAGTAGACGAATCAGAGTTCCAGGTGTCGGGGGGGACCTTATACTGAATTTAAGGATGTTAAGGGTAGGGCAAGGTAGTAGCCAATGGACTACCTACCCCTGGGAGGGGTCAATAATCCCTTATATGACCACTTCCTCTGGAGAGTAGGCATAAACCTGACCCAGACTTCCTAGTTCCACTAAAAACAAGATGGTGGAACCCTTCTTTGGTTGTTCACTTCAGTTAAACCATATTTGTGGTGTGATGAGCTTGAGAGTGAACACGCCTTCTGATTGGCTAATTTTCTGCGTGTACTGGAGCCAAAAAGGGCCGCCGGGCAGGGGTGGCATCTCTCTGGTCTAGGAGAAGCCAGAGTCGCAAATCAAAGCTGGTAGTGGCTTTGAAGCCCCTGACCTTGATATACTAAAACACTAACTATCCTGTTTGAGGTGGTGTGAACACCTTCCTCTAGAGCAGGCATTGTTTCTGACCTCAGAGAGCGCAGGCTCTCATCTGCAGGGGGTCAGACACCAGTAGCGGCCTCTCGTATTGCTATGTGGCGGGGCGGAGGGAACACCAAAAAAACTAAAACAGAATAAAGAAAATAAAACTTGCCTACTCCGAGGGCACCTGCCTTGCTCCCGATCCTCACATCCTTGTCAGGAGCCTACTGCACACTGCACAGGCTCCAAGCTCCCAATCTCTGCGCTGCTCACATGCTGGGAATGGTGCTGTAGCATCAGTATGGGAGGCCATGCATCTCTTTCAGCTCGCAGCCTGCAGGGCTAAAAATCAAATGATGACAAAATGTTTTATAATCATTTTATTATTGTCCTTTGCCTCTGCTGGTTTTAGGCAGGGCGGGGCGACGCTTCTCCGCCATAACAGAGGAGTTGCCCCTGTCAGAAACTTGTCGGTGGTGGCAGGCTGGATGATACCAGTCAGCCAGCACACTAAGAGACTAGTAGGATTTAAGGGGCACTTCTAAGGTGCCCTATCGGTGCATGGCAGGATACATCCAATACTGGCATCAGATTAGATTTATCAAGACACAGTGTTTGATTCCAAACACCATTATTTTCAGTGAAACCATTTTGTAGCTGGGTCACTCGTAGTGACCAGTGCCCAGTACATATACTTAAGATCGCTTCCTGAACACTTGCAACGTGTGGCAATGGAACAAGACCTCATAAGAGCATGCTGATATGTCCTCACAATTAATAAAATGCACCCTGCCTCAGGGCTTTAAGGCCTGCTGTATGCATGGGCATGGCACACAAGACGTGTGCCATATCGTGTTTTTAAATGGTTTGTATAATTTCCTGCAGCCTGCAATGGCAGTCTGTATGCAATTTGTGCGTGGGTGCTTTATGGTGGCGTAATTCATGCTGCAGCCCTTAGGTACCCTTTTTAGCACCCACTTCCTTAGGTACCAGGGGTACCATTTACTAGGAACTTACAAGGGTGCTAAAGGCCTTGCCAATTGGCTTAACAAATGAACGTGAAATTCGTTTTAGGGAAAGAGCACTGGCACTGGACCATGGTTAGCAGGGGCCCAGTGCACTTTCAGTCGAAAAGCATCTGTACTCGGGCAAAAAGTGGTGGTGATCATGTCAAAAAAGGCACTTTCCTACAGTGTGAACTTGGCCCAAGGGCAGTAGAGTGATTTACCTGAGCACCAGGTTACATTACACAAGATCAGTTTAATTTGTTTTTTAGGCACTAAGAGATTCATTGATTTCTCCAGTTCCAAAGGGCCAAAATCGCCTCACAAATTTTCAAAAAGAAGTTTGGCTTAAGAGTTTAGTGGCGAAATGGAAACCTTTCTTGCATTCTGCTTGAAGCAGAAAAGTTGAAATATTTAGTAACATTTTAGAACTAAAACACTTTTTTAGTGGTTAAATTTAGGACAGAACCGCGCTTTTTGGACGTCAGTCCAACTTTTTAGATTGCTGTAAATTTAAGGAAAAGCAAGTGCAAATATTGCAGTGCACGGTGTGCAATAAATAACCTTAAGAACCCGAGTTAGCATCAGAAAAAGCTGGTAAAGTTTCCTGGCAGACCACCGTCACGGGCGCCCACTGAGAACGGTGTATAATGACGTTTGCAGGTGCGATGATGCTTTAGTTGCTAGGAGACGGAGGTATTAAACTCCCAGTATCAATGCGGTTCCTAGCACGAAGAGAACTGCACAAAAGAAATGAATCAGCGTGGTACTGGTTTCAAGAGTCCGAATATACCTCACAATAATAACCCAATATGTGCAAAGCGGAAAGTGCAAATTTACTGATCCCTTGGAAATGCAAACAGAGAGCCATTCGGGTAATTACCACATTGGGCAGCTGTGGAACCATGGGTTCGTTCCATAGCGACAAAAGACCTTTTCTTGAATGCGTGTTGATTAAATTAATGAACAGCAAATCAATCGGTAACATGCTCACACTTTTTTACTTTCCTCCCGCTCCAGCCCTATTTCTTGTTGATGTTGTGAAGCCGTTCCACCTGTTCCTGGTAGGAGTGTGTTTTGTCTTTGCTTGTGGTGCGTTAAAGCAGCTGTGTTGGTTTTAGTGATGGTATATCAATGTTCATCGTTTTCTCCGTACAGGATTGCAAAGCAACACTCTGGAATGTATGCACTGTTTGACCTTCGTTACAAGCAACCCCGTAATTCGTGTGATGTTTATAGCACCTCATAAAATCCGTACTGACTCAGAATTTATTTGGTGCGAAAAATGCCATCCTATTTCGATTTTCCGGGGAATAATGTGCGGATTTTGGTGCTTATCTCTGACCTGCCAATATTTATCATGATACTCATAATTTCCGCATGTGCAGTACCAGCCCTTTCTATTCTGGTTTATTGCTTGATTATATCAGTACAGGAATATTATTTAACACATTGGCGGCTGCAGCTCTTATTTTTATATGTCATAAACAACTTTCCCCGGTTACTACAGATGTAACGACCGGCATTGTGGGCACATAAAAACTGCAGTTCAAGAAGAGATGTGTTTCCTGGGTTAGACCAGTTGTGCTTGATTGAGGGCGTTGCAAAGACGGTGGGCTTTCAAGCAGAGTGGGGGCAGTCAGTGTGGTGAGTTGTTTGGTACTTGTTATCCTGCATATGGTTTGCATTCTGTACGTCTCTGGTTAGTAGCCCTGGTTCTTCTTTCATTAATAGTGTTTATTTGGTTCTCCTGAACGTCACGGTGGTATATAGACCAATGGGCTGTTTTTTTCTATCCCCTAATCTCATCTTTACATAACAGATAACTCTCGGTCTTGGCCATTGCCATACCGCTGCCTGCAATTTGGCTAGGGGTGGGGGAGTTTGAGGAGGAGAGGGGTTTCTCGGGGTCTTCGACACCATTGTTATAGCTCTTCTTGAAACTATTATAATGCTAAATCGATGAATGTCGACTCTGCTCTTCATTATTTTAAGTGCCCACACAGGCCCAAATTACATACCCACATTTAGTAGCTTACCCTTCCCTCATAGCCTTGTTAGTGTATCTGTCTTCTTCCATTACTGTGATGTTTTTTGGGCATGGCCACATCCTCTGTCTTCCACTTCTGGGACAATCGGATATAACCGTTGGGCACCTCTTACTTACCTTTTTCACAGTGAGGTAGACCTTATGCTTCAAGTCACGTTGGCCGTGTCTAAATCTGGTGTCGCGGGACGCTTTGTTGGAATAGGTCAAGGCACATGCCCATTCCTATCATTGACGTCCATGCCCAGGTCGGCCTCCCATTCGTCTTTGAGGCTTTTTAGGTGTATCTCCCGATTGTTCTTGAAATGCTCTGTATAGCCAGCTGTTCAACTACATGAGGCACAGGGTCAGACTGATATGCATATAGCCATGTCTGAACTGGGGTGGCAGAGTGGGCTAAAGAACCGTGATGGTTTAAACCCAGACATGAGGCACAGGGTCAGACTGATTTGCATATAGCCATGTCTGAACTGGGATGGCAGAGTGGGCTAAAGAACCGTGATGGTTTAAACCCAAATCATTTGATTGGGTGTGAGTGTTTGATTGATTCAGATGCTCCGTCCGTCACCACCCCCTTTTGTACCGCTTTTGGCCGCCATAAGTGTGGCAGGGTATGCTCAGACGTGAGTCCCTTGCTCACTTTGCCACTGGATTCAAGCAAGCCAGGCTGAAGACGGCTGGAATGCCGGAAACCGATCCTCGGAAGCTTGTTTCCGGTCCAGGGAAGACATGGCTTGGCAGTTCGGGCTGGACTGTTCCCATGAGGCACAGGGTCAGACTGATTTGCATATAGCCATGTCTGAACTGGGGTGGCAGAGTGGGCTAAAGAACGGTGATGGTTTAAACCCAGATCATTTGACTGGGTGTGAGTGTTTGATTGATTCAGATGCTCCGTCCGTCACCACCCCCTTTTTTTCCAGCTGTTCAACTACAGGCATGCGTCTAAGATTCTGCGTCTACCTTGCCCCAAAGCCTGCTCATCACTTTTATTGATGTTCCGAATGTTAGGATTTGTTCTCTTAGGAGCCTACCCTTATCCAAAAATCATGCTTCGAAGGTGACCAGGATGCCATTGCTGAATATTCCCCCATGGTGCTGTAGCTTGCTGTTTCCATGCAATGAACTCTCTTGTGGTAAAACAACCTTCCCGGTGTTTATAGATACCCAGCAAGGGATTCATTGGTCGGGGCAGCTGCAAGGTTCCCTCATAAGATAGGTGGATCTCTTTCGGAGGGGGGATTCAAAAGAAACAAACGATCTAGTAAGCCCTCATGGACGTGAAAGCATCTCATGACAGTTTGTCCTGAGTGGTGACCCGCTAGCCATTGGGCAGCCTGATAATATATTTTGGATTTCGGAGTCCCGTGTCCTTCTCGTTCAGATGGGAGTTTTTCCTTTGCCAGCGCTACAACTTGCCATCCGAGATTCAGAATGAGGTCCCCCAGGAGACTCAAAATCTGTTTTCTCTCTAGGGGCTATAATTTTATACCTCTCACGGTTTGCTATCCCTGCTTTGGTTCCACTTCACTTTACATCCCTGTTTTGGTTCCACTTCACTGTATATGTTAATTAAAGGTAAAGGTGCCGGCAACATATTGAAGGCACTTAGGGGGTCATTAGGATCGCGGACGGACTTGAGTCCGTCCGCGACCCCAGAGTATGAGGGAACGTCCGCATGGGCAGCGGCGTTCCCTCTGTGCTGATTAGGATGTGACCGCCAGGGTGGCGGTCACATCCTATATTTTTAACATTGCGGCGGGTGCAGCTTCAAGCTGCACCCGCCGCAATGTTAAAAATGCATACAATGCATTTGTATGCAGAAAGCAGCAGGCACCGCGCGGTGCCTGCCGATTTCTGTATACAAATGCAGGGGGGTACCATAGGTACCCCCCATGTGCACCCCCCACACCCCTTCACCTAGGGGGCCCGCAACGGGCCCCCGCAGTGAAGATACACATGCTTTTCCTCAGCGGAAAACTCGCCGCGGAAAAGCATCTTTGGAAGCCCATCCTAATATGGTGGACGGTGTCTGAGAGACACCGGCACCATATTAGAGCTTTTCCGCCGCGGTTGTAAGCCAAACGCGGTGGAAAAGCTGCGGACGGAAACCAGGACCCACCAGCCATCATAATGTGGCGTTGGGTCTTTGGTGGGTCCGCTGCGGTTTTTCCGTATCCTCTGGGCTGGCGGTGGCTTCCATCGGCCCAGAGGATGCGGAAATTCCGCAATCATAGTTCATAGCCCCTTAGTCTGAGGCAGCTCTTTTACTTCATACACAAACGCTCGTTCATGTTGTGTCAAGCACACATGTTATTGTGACAGGGCTTTATCAGTTTCTGCCTCACACCTCAGAAATTACTTTCCTGTTAAGATCATGCATATTATTTTTAGCATGATCACATATGTAATCATTTAGCCTTGCCACAGCTAGAAGTTATCTTTGCTCGCGCCACAGTTAAACTTGAACGCTACATCATGTGATATTTTGCTGCTACTGTCTTTTTGCTTTACTACTTTTTCTTTTTTGTTCTGATTGGCTTTTAAGCTATTTGTTTCATGTATTATTAATTTAGGTAACTGCAGTGGCTCTGGTGACATTTGAAAGAAGTGGGGCGTAAAAGTCGCTGGCAGCTCAATATTGCGAGCGAGCGTATGAGTGCTGACAGTTCTAAAATAAACAACTAAGCATAACGCAAACAAAGCAACATAACACCATAATTCAAATATAACCTGGTGCAAAAAAAAAAGACACTCGGAACAAGACACAAAAATACAGCAGTACAATTAGACAAAAAGACAGCAGCAGCACAAGAAAAAGCAGAACACTTCACCGCAAAACAAAATGCCACACAGTAAATGTGCACAAATGTTATTGTCACACATTTTACATTCCTGAAGCCTGTTTCCTTTAGTAGTTTGGTAAAACGGAGTGTTTAAACCAAGCACTACCTTGATAGCATCAGAGAAAAATGTTTTGTGATCGGTTACAAATCGTACTAGTGACTTTCTTAAGTTAACTTATATTTTCTAACATATTTTTAGATCCACACACTTTGAAGGCACTGAGCACTCGCTTTCAAAGCACACATGTCCAGCCGCTGCACCCATGTCCTTTTATGTATATGTGATCAAAGCAGAACTTTCCATAGCATTTTCCATAAAACAATATATAAATATCACAAGGCCCTTTCGAAATTTCCACACTTTGCTCAGGAAGGCAGGCAGTATGTAAAGAGAGACCACTCTCCCGCCCAGTTCCGTGGTTAGCTAAGACAGGGGAAGACCCTATAAAACACTCTCCCGCTCGGCCCCGGGAGACGGTGTGAGCATAGACAGGGAAGAGACCCAGGGAAACACTCTCCGACCCGGTACCGAGGGACAGAGGGTGAAGTGAAGAACCAGGGAGAAACATATTACAGAGGCGTGTACCATGTGAATTTCAAAGTGCAAAACACACAATCAGTCACGGCCGGCATTACGGGTGTGGGGGAAGCGGGATAAATAAAATAAATAAAACTCAAACTTACCTTCTTCCTGCCTTCAAGTTCCGACTCCAGATTCCCGAGTCCCGACTCCCACCGCCGTCCTGTCTTGAATTTCCCATGGTGCTCGTCGTGCAGGCAGCCTCCCTCCCCTCTACCACAGCACAGCGCTGTGATTGGTTCGGCCGGCTGCCCTACCTACGTCATTTCTCTCTGTATGCTGCAGCATACAGAGAGAGAAAATTTAAAAAAACAATTTGATGGACAGAATGTAGATCAATGTCTTACATTCACCCCAGTACAATGATCTGGGCCTAAATCCATCGTTTTTTGCACTCCACACCACCCTGGGTTAGATACTGGCTTTATGCAAATCAGCTCTGACCCTGTGCCCCATGGGAACAGTCCAGTCCGAACTACACAGCCATATCTTTCCCAGACCGGAATCAAGCATCCGAGGACCGGACCGGTTTCGAGGTAACACCTCTCATCAGCCCGGCTAGCTTGACTCCAGTGGTGTGGAGGCTCTGGGACCCACGGCTGGGCTACCCCAGTACACTGAGGGAGAAAATTACAAAAAAACATTTGATGGACAGAATGTAGATCAATGTCTTACATTCACCCCAGTACAATGATCTGGGCCTAAATCCATCGTTTTTTGCACTCCACACCACCCTGGGTTAGATACTGGCTTTATGCAAATCAGCTCTGACCCTGTGCCCCATGGGAACAGTCCAGTCCGAACTACACAGCCATATCTTTCCCAGACCGGAATCAAGCATCCAAGGACCGGACCGGTTTCGAGGTAACACCTCTCATCAGCCTGGCTAGCTTGACTCCAGTGGTGTGGAGGCTCTGGGACCCACGGCTGGGCTACCCCAGTACACTGAGGGAGAAAATTACAAAAAACAATTTGATGGACAGAATGTAGATCAATGTCTTACATTCACCCCAGTACAATGATCTGGGCCTAAATCCATCGTTTTTTGCACTCCACACCACCCTGGGTTAGATACTGGCTTTATGCAAATCAGCTCTGACCCTGTGCCCCATGGGAACAGTCCAGTCCGAACTACACAGCCATATCTTTCCCAGACCGGAATCAAGCATCCGAGGACCGGACCGGTTTCGAGGTAACACCTCTCATCAGCCCGGCTAGCTTGACTGCAGTGGTGTGGAGGCTCTGGGACCCACGGCTGGGCTACCCCAGTACACTGAGGGAGAAAATTACAAAAAACAATTTGATGGACAGAATGTAGATCAATGTCTTACATTCACCCCAGTACAATGATCTGGGCCTAAATCCATCGTTTTTTGCACTCCACACCACCCTGGGTTAGATACTGGCTTTATGCAAATCAGCTCTGACCCTGTGCCCCATGGGAACAGTCCAGTCCGAACTACACAGCCATATCTTTCCCAGACCGGAATCAAGCATCCAAGGACCGGACCGGTTTCGAGGTAACACCTCTCATCAGCCCGGCTAGCTTGACTCCAGTGGTGTGGAGGCTCTGGGACCCACGGCTGGGCTACCCCAGTACACTGAGGGAGAAAATTACAAAAAACAATTTGATGGACAGAATGTAGATCAATGTCTTACATTCACCCCAGTACAATGATCTGGGCCTAAATCCATCGTTTTTTGCACTCCACACCACCCTGGGTTAGATACTGGCTTTATGCAAATCAGCTCTGACCCTGTGCCCCATGGGAACAGTCCAGTCCGAACTACACAGCCATATCTTTCCCAGACCGGAATCAAGCATCCGAGGACCGGACCGGTTTCGAGGTAACACCTCTCATCAGCCCGGCTAGCTTGACTGCAGTGGTGTGGAGGCTCTGGGACCCACGGCTGGGCTACCCCAGTACACTGAGGGAGAAAATTACAAAAAACAATTTGATGGACAGAATGTAGATCAATGTCTTACATTCACCCCAGTACAATGATCTGGGCCTAAATCCATCGTTTTTTGCACTCCACACCACCCTGGGTTAGATACTGGCTTTATGCAAATCAGCTCTGACCCTGTGCCCCATGGGAACAGTCCAGTCCGAACTACACAGCCATATCTTTCCCAGACCGGAATCAAGCATCCAAGGACCGGACCGGTTTCGAGGTAACACCTCTCATCAGCCCGGCTAGCTTGACTCCAGTGGTGTGGAGGCTCTGGGACCCACGGCTGGGCTACCCCAGTACACTGAGGGAGAAAATTACAAAAAACAATTTGATGGACAGAATGTAGATCAATGTCTTACATTCACCCCAGTACAATGATCTGGGCCTAAATCCATCGTTTTTTGCACTCCACACCACCCTGGGTTAGATACTGGCTTTATGCAAATCAGCTCTGACCCTGTGCCCCATGGGAACAGTCCAGTCCGAACTACACAGCCATATCTTTCCCAGACCGGAATCAAGCATCCGAGGACCGGACCGGTTTCGAGGTAACACCTCTCATCAGCCCGGCTAGCTTGACTGCAGTGGTGTGGAGGCTCTGGGACCCACGGCTGGGCTACCCCAGTACACTGAGGGAGAAAATTACAAAAAACAATTTGATGGACAGAATGTAGATCAATGTCTTACATTCACCCCAGTACAATGATCTGGGCCTAAATCCATCGTTTTTTGCACTCCACACCACCCTGGGTTAGATACTGGCTTTATGCAAATCAGCTCTGACCCTGTGCCCCATGGGAACAGTCCAGTCCGAACTACACAGCCATATCTTTCCCAGACCGGAATCAAGCATCCGAGGACCGAACCGGTTTCGAGGTAACACCTCTCATCAGCCCGGCTAGCTTGACTCCAGTGGTGTGGAGGCTCTGGGACCCACGGCTGGGCTATCCCAGTACACTGAGGGAGAAAATTACAAAAAACAATTTGATGGACAGAATGTAGATCAATGTCTTACATTCACCCCAGTACAATGATCTGGGCCTAAATCCATCGTTTTTTGCACTCCACACCACCCTGGCTTAGATACTGGCTTTATGCAAATCAGCTCTGACCCTGTGCCCCATGGGAACAGTCCAGTCCGAACTACACAGCCATATCTTTCCCAGACCGGAATCAAGCATCCGAGGACCGGACCGGTTTCGAGGTAACACCTCTCATCAGCCCGGCTAGCTTGACTCCAGTGGTGTGGAGGCTCTGGGACCCACGGCTGGGCTACCCCAGTACACTGAGGGAGAAAATTACAAAAAACAATTTGATGGACAGAATGTAGATCAATGTCTTACATTCACCCCAGTACAATGATCTGGGCCTAAATCCATCGTTTTTTGCACTCCACACCACCCTGGGTTAGATACTGGCTTTATGCAAATCAGCTCTGACCCTGTGCCCCATGGGAACAGTCCAGTCCGAACTACACAGCCATATCTTTTCCAGACCGGAATCAAGCATCCGAGGACCGGACCGGTTTCGAGGTAACACCTCTCATCAGCCCGGCTAGCTTGACTCCAGTGGTGTGGAGGCTCTGGGACCCACGGCTGGGCTACCCCAGTACACTGAGGGAGAAAATTACAAAAAACAATTTGATGGACAGAATGTAGATCAATGTCTTACATTCTCCCCAGTACAATGATCTGGGCCTAAATCCATCGTTTTTTGCACTCCACATCACCCTGGGTTAGATACTGGCTTCATGCAAATCAGCTCTGACCCTGTGCCCCATGGGAACAGCCCAGTCCGAACTACACAGCCATATCTTTCCCAGACCAGAATCAAGCATCCGAGGACCTGACCGGTTTCGAGGTAACACCTCTCATCAGCCCGGCTAGCTTGACTGCAGTGGTGTGGAGGCTCTGGGACCCACGGCTGGGCTACCCCAGTACACTGAGGGAGAAAATTACAAAAAACAATTTGATGGACAGAATGTAGATCAATGTCTTACATTCACCCCAGTACAATGATCTGGGCCTAAATCCATCGTTTTTTGCACTCCACACCACCCTGGGTTAGATACTGGCTTTATGCAAATCAGCTCTGACCCTGTGCCCCATGGGAACAGTCCAGTCCGAACTACACAGCCATATCTTTCCCAGACCGGAATCAACCATCCGAGGACCGGACCGGTTTCGAGGTCACACCTCTCATCAGCCCGGCTAACGATGGATTTGGGCCCAGATCTTTTGACTGGGTTGAATGTGTGACATTGATCCACATTCGGTCCATCACCTGTTTTGTTTGCAATTGCCGCCATAAGTGCGCTGGGGATGCTCAGACGTGGGTCCCAGGCACTCCACACCACTTGGAGTCAAGCTAGCCGGGCTGATGAGAGGTGTTACCTCGAAACCGGTCCGGTCCTCGGATGCTTGATTCCGTTCTGGGAAGGACATGGCTTTTGTAGTTCGGACTGGACTGTTCCCATGGGGCACAGGGTCAGAGCTGATTTGCATATCGCCATTGTCTAACCCAGGGTGGTGTGGAGTGCAAAAAAACGATGGATTTGGACCCAGATCTTTTGACTGGGTTGAATGTGTGACATTGATCCACATTCGGTACATCACCTGTTTTGTTTGCAATTGCCGCCATAAGTGCGCTGGGGATGCTCAGACGTGGGTCCCAGGCACTCCACACCACTTGGAGTCAAGCTAGCCGGGCTGATGAGAGGTGTTACCTCGAAACTGGTCCGGGCCTCGGATGCTTGATTCCGTTCTGGGAAGGACATGGCTTTTGTAGTTCGGACTGGACTGTTCCCATGGGGCACAGGGTCAGAGCTGATTTGCATATCGCCATTGTCTAACCCAGGGTGGTGTGGAGTGCAAAAAAACGATGGATTTGGGCCCAGATCTTTTGACTGGGTTGAATGTGTGACATTGATCCACATTCGGTCCATCACCTGTTTTGTTTGCAATTGCCGCCATAAGTGCGCTGGGGATGCTTAGACGTGGGTCCCAGGCACTCCACACCACTTGGAGTCAAGCTAGCCGGGCTGATGAGAGGTGTTACCTCAAAACCGGTCCGGTCCTTGGATGCTTGAATCCGTTCTGGGAAGGACATGGCTTTTGTAGTTCGGACTGGACTGTTCCCATGGGGCACAGGGTCAGAGCTGATTTGCATATCGCCATTGTCTAACCCAGGGTGGTGTGGAGTGCAAAAAAACGATGGATTTGGGCCCAGATCTTTTGACTGGGTTGAATGTGTGACATTGATCCACATTCGGTCCATCACCTGTTTTGTTTGCAATTGCCGCCATAAGTGCGCTGGGGATGCTCAGACGTGGGTCCCAGGCACTCCACACCACTTGGAGTCAAGCTAGCCGGGCTGATGAGAGGTGTTACCTCGAAACCGGTCCGGTCCTCGGATGCTTGATTCCGTTCTGGGAAGGACATGGCTTTTGTAGTTCGGACTGGACTCTTCCCATGGGGCACAGGGTCAGAGCTGATTTGCATATCGCCATTGTCTAACCCAGGGTGGTGTGGAGTGCAAAAAAATGATGGATTTGGGCCCAGATCTTTTGACTGGGTTGAATGTGTGACATTGATCCACATTCGGTCCATCACCTGTTTTGTTTGCAATTGCCGCCATAAGTGCGCTGGGGATGCTCAGACGTGGGTCCCAGGCATTCCACACCACTTGGAGTCAAGCTAGCCGGGCTGATGAGAGGTGTTACCTCGAAACCGGTCCGGTCCTCGGATGCTTGATTCCGTTCTGGGAAGGACATGGCTTTTGTAGTTCGGACTGGACTGTTCCCATGGGGCACAGAGTCAGAGCTGATTTGCATATCGCCATTGTCTAACCCAGGGTGGTGTGGAGTGCAAAAAAACGATGGATTTGGGCCCAGATCTTTTGACTGGGTTGAATGTGTGACATTGATCCACATTCGGTCCATCACCTGTTTTGTTTGCAATTGCCGCCATAAGTGCGCTGGGGATGCTCAGACGTGGGTCCCAGGCACTCCACACCACTTGGAGTCAAGCTAGCCGGGCTGATGAGAGGTGTTACCTCGAAACCGGTCCGGTCCTTGGATCCTTGATTCCGTTCTGGGAAGGACATGGCTTTTGTAGTTCGGACTGGACTGTTCCCATGGGGCACAGGGTCAGAGCTGATTTGCATATCGCCATTGTCTAACCCAGGGTGGTGTGGAGTGCAAAAAAACGATGGATTTGGGTCCAGATCTTTTGACTGGGTTGAATGTGTGACATTGATCCACATTCGGTCCATCACCTGTTTTGTTTGCAATTGCCGCCATAAGTGCGCTGGGGATGCTCAGACGTGGGTCCCAGGCACTCCACACCACTTGGACTCAAGCTAGCCGGGCTGATGAGAGGTGTTACCTCGAAACCGGTCCGGTCCTCGGATGCTTGATTCTGTTCTGGGAAGGACATGGCTTTTGTAGTTCGGACTGGACTGTTCCCATGGGGCACAGGGTCAGAGCTGATTTGCATATCGCCATTGTCTAACCCAGGGTGGTGTGGGGTGCAAAAAAACGATGGATTTGGGCCCAGATCTTTTGACTGGGTTGAATGTGTGACATTGATCCACATTCGGTCCATCACCTGTTTTGTTTGCAATTGCCGCCATAAGTGCGCTGGGGATGCTCAGACGTGGGTCCCAGGCACTCCACACCACTTGGAGTCAAGCTAGCCGGGCTGATGAGAGGTGTTACCTCGAAACCGGTCCGGTCCTCGGATGCTTGATTCCGTTCTGGGAAGGACATGGCTTTTGTAGTTCGGACTGGACTGTTCCCATGGGGCACAGGGTCAGAGCTGATTTGCATATCGCCATTGTCTAACCCAGGGTGGTGTGGAGTGCAAAAAAACGATGGATTTGGGCCCAGATCTTTTGACTGGGTTGAATGTGTGACATTGATCCACATTCGGTCCATCACCTGTTTTGTTTGCAATTGCCGCCATAAGTGCGCTGGGGATGCTCAGACGTGGGTCCCAGGCACTCCACACCACTTGGAGTCAAGCTAGCCGGGCTGATGAGAGGTGTTACCTCGAAACCGGTCCGGTCCTCGGATGCTTGATTCCGTTCTGGGAAGGACATGGCTTTTGTAGTTCGGACTGGACTGTTCCCATGGGGCACAGGGTCAGAGCTGATTTGCATATCGCCATTGTCTAACCCAGGGTGGTGTGGAGTGCAAAAAAACGATGGATTTGGGCCCAGATCTTTTGACTGGGTTGAATGTCTGACATTGATCCACATTCGGTCCATCACCTGTTTTGTTTGCAGCATACAGAGAGCAGGGAGAGTGGGAGGTGTTACTAGAGAGCAGGGGGGAGCGGCTTGCCCGCTGTTATATTAATACAGTTAATACTGTCTGTTTGGAAAGCCTCCAGGCTGCCCAAACAGACAGTATTAACAACAGTGGGAAAGCCACTCCCCCCTGGCCTCGAGTAACGCCGCCCACTCTCTCACCCAGGAACTTCTGCTTTCTCGCCGTGCGAGAAGGCAGAAACAAATGGTAGTTCTCTACTATTTGTTTCTGCCTTCTTGCACGGCGAGAAAGCAGTAGGGCGGCGCCCAAACGCCCCTATGGAGGATCTGCCACTGGGTAACTGTTACTTTTATATCAGTAAACCTCGCTATTAACTTGTTATAAATGAAATAATTAGAAACGGGGTATGTTGGGTCTGATTGTGGAGCTCCCATGGCCATTTGGAAATAGGCCTTGAAGAATTCCTTGATTTGCTAGACATAGCAGAGTCAGTGAGTCCAATAAGCCCAGTGGCATTCTTCATTTTGGCCAGATTTAATACAACTTGTATTGGTACAATGCGTGTTATGCATGGTACTATGATAATATGCATGTTAAGTTTTTCAAAGACTTTCAAATGTTTTTCTGTTTTCTGCATGAGCTCAAATAGCACAGATAGAATATAATATATATCAAATGCGATATTTGTATGCTTGACCAACATTTTTTATAGTTTTTATTAAAGAAGTACTTTCTACACGTTATAATTTCACCCTGAACCATGGTTTAAAGTACTTTTATTTTAATATTCATTTTAAACCTCCCCTCCTTTCCCCCTTACATCCTGCATTAATTTTTATAGTAAATTTGCCTTTGCTGCATAATCACCATTTTCACCTTTTTCTGGACCCTATTTTTGCAATTTTTTTTAAAACTCTGTGCGCTTTACCCCTACTAAGCAGGAGTAAGGTGCCTATGCCCCCCCATTAAAAATGGCTGTCTTGGTTTATCCCTGATTGATATATTTACCTTGCCTATGGGTCACTAGAATTTGGTGTAGAAGATGGACCTGGGGCTTTGAAGTTAAATGCCATATATGGACTATAGCAACTCTGGTGTCATCCACAGTGATGGCCTGTAAAAAGTGGCTTCAGGCCTACCATGTGTAGTCTGACTTCAGAAGCCTAACATTGCTTTCCGGCATGTCAAAATAACCCTTTTTGACAGACGGCAAACTCTGCTTTTAAATATTAACAAGTCACCCCTAAGTATACCATGTCACCTACAGGGAAGGGTGCTCGATTTTTTGGGGGGAAATAAAGCTGGCATGTTCCTCTAGTGATTAGATCCTAAAAGCTATTATTTTCAGGGCTCTAGCTGGATCTCAGGAAATATCCATGTACAGACTATAAACTGTAATCTGTATCTTTTGACAGGAAATAGCAAAGATAGTCAAATACTATTTTCATATTTAATAAAAGTCCAATTCATTGGTGAATTTAGATTTTCAATACATGTTTAGGAAAAGTTACTTTTAGAAAGTTAAATTAGAGAACCCAGAGCAGGACTATGACTTACTCTGGTGACAGGATGGACTGGGTTTATGACATTTGATGCCCGTCAACTCAAGACAGTTGAGGTGGACCCAAGAACTTCATTAACTTGAAATGGGCTGATGTGAGGTGAGCCCATTCATAATTTTATGGAAGGAGAGACCAGAAGAAGGAGACGCATTGTTCCCCAGAGGCCACAATAGTGAGGTTAGCTCCAATACCAGTGGGAGATAAGCTACCCCCAGAACTTGTTTGGAGTCTACACAGGGGAGGGGACTTTTCATTTCCTTCTCCAAACCTCTGGGTGCACACAAGAGCTCTGCACAAAGAAGAAAGGGTTTCCCTTGCACGTCTTGGATTTGAGTGAAGAGGATTAGGAGTGAGGGTTACTGTGGGATTGTTTGCAGCAGAACAAGCAAACTGTTGAAAAAGTGAGTACTGTTACCCCTGGGAACTTTTATCACATTGGTTGGGGTGGACAGGAGTCACCCCTCCCACTCTCTAGTGCCAACCATAAAAGTGGCATCTCAAGGAACCCTCGTTAGAACACATTCTGGGCCTGTAATAGATCAGAAGATAAATGGACCTGTTGCTTGTGGCATGAGAGGCACCCTGAAGGACTTGACCTGTTCCCACTTATAACCAGGACCAAGAAGTAGACCCCAAGAATTAATTGACAGATTTTTTTTTTTTGTAACATCATTTTTATTGCAGCACCAAAATAAATGTACAGACATTAGGTTCACGGCATAATCATAAAGCATAGCAAGAAGACATAGTAGTGATTGTCCTTCCCCATCATGATTGGCATGTCCCCAATAAGAAGACTGTTCTGCCTTAACGCTTAGGTCAGTCGTCGCTGCATAATTCAACGTCCAACATCTTATTAGCAAGAAAAAGTGGGTTGCTTTTGTAATTTTCGCCCCTCCCCCGCCCCTATCAAACACCCTCCCCCCTTCGCCCCAACAGTTCTGAACTCCCCCCCCCCCCCCCCCGTGGCCGCGCTGTGCAAAAATCCTAGGCAGAGTAAAGTCTGGTGTGTTGCAGGAAGGTCTTATACATTCGCTAAGGTGTGTCCCCGGGTGTGTTAGCGGGGTTAGCTGCCAATAATTCCTCCATCTCCTCATCCCCCTCATCAGCATCATCTCGGAGCGCCTGTACCATCATTTCCCATGCTGTCGCCATCTCCATAGCCTTCTCATCATCCGTTCTCCAAGCCATCTGGTACCTCAAAGTACTTTCACACGCTGCCCACGGCAAACATTCACCATACCATCGCTTATATGTGGGTCCCGCTTTCGACTTCCAATTCCTCGTGATTTCCCGCTTTGCAAGGATCAGCCCCAAATCTATAAACCGACTGGTATTTTTATTCTTGGATGTGTGCGGAAACCAATGCAGGACTCCCACTGCCTTGGTGTACTGTATGTCCCTATCCGTAGCATTGTTCAGAGCCCTCCCAATCTCCTGCCAGTAATCCCCCAAGGCAGGGCAGTCCCACAGCATGTGACCCAGCTCCGCCCCAACTGTGTTACACCTGGGACAGGCCGCTTGTTCCACCCCAACGTATTGCCGTATTTTCCCAGGTGTGAGGTATGCCCGAGGAATAATGTAGAAATGTATTAGCTGGAACCTGGCGTTTCTCGAGCTTTTGCATGCCCGTCGTAGCAACTGACCCCAAGTCGCATCAGGGATCTCCATTTGGAGGTCCAACTCCCACTTAGCCTTCAAAGCCGTGAGCGGCTGCAAAGCCTCCCGCAACATTCTGGAGTAAAGACAGGTTACCGCCTTAAAGGTCCCGGCTGCCATCATCGTATATTGGCACGCCATGGAGATCACCGGTTCCTGCAACCCCTCTCCCCAGTGGTCCTGCATAGCGCCTGTTACCGCCGCATGCAACAAGTAGTCGCCTCGTGGGAGGTCGAACCTCTCCTGTAGGTCCTGAAACGGGAGCAGCACACCATCCTCGTACAAGTCGCCCAGCATTTGGACCCCAGCTTCTTCCCAGCCCAGTAAACGTGACCAGTCCCCTCCATGAGGGAGGGCTGTAACCATCCCCAGCGGAATTTCAGGAGCATACATAAGGCGGACCCCCGCTCGTTTGCGCGCTCGATTCCAGCAGAGTCGAAATGTCTGTTCCTCCACTGTCAGATCCCTAACCAAGAGCTTCTGATGCAGTGTGATGTACGCCAACACATGCCGCGGGGTGCCCTCATCTCTAGCATGTTCCGGGCCTCTATATACCCTCGCGACCTCCTGAGTGAAAGCCTGCAACTGAGCCGCCAGATAATACCCTTCAAAATCCGGCTCCGCCATGCCTCCCTCATCCTTGGGCCGCAAGAGGGTATCCAGCGCGATTCGTCGCCTACCTGTGCCCCAAAGAAACGCTATGATCAGTGATCTCAGGCGTCGGAAAACAGAGCCCGGGATCCATACCGGGAGCGTCCTAAAGTAGTACAACAGCCTGGGCAGAGCCACCATCTTAAGTAGGGAGATCCGACCAGCCAGTGACAGTGGAAGAGTGGACCAAAAGTCCATATTCCCTCTCAAGGCGGTAATGCAACGGTTAATATTACCATCCAGCATATCCGTTGGGGTATGGTAGACGTAAACGCCAAGATAGTGCAGACAATGCGGTTCCCACCGGAGTTCCTGCGCCGTGAGAGGGCACGGCTCTCCGTGTCTCAGGGGGAATAGACAGTACTTGGGCCAATTGACCTTCAGGCCCGACAGTCGCCCAAACCGCTCCAATAGACGTCTTGCCCCCAGTAGCTCTGCTTCCGCATCAGCCAAGAACATCAGTAGGTCATCAGCGTACAACGAAATGAGGTGCGGCCTGTCCCTATACATCAGTCCTGCATAGTGGCGGCCCGATCTGGCCTCCACTGCAAAGGGTTCCATTGCCAAAGCAAACAAAAGGGGAGAGAGGGAGCACCCTTGCCTGGTGCCTCGTCGCACGGGGTACTGCTTCAAGATCAGGGAGCCAACCCTGACTCTAGCCACGGCTTCCGTATACAGGACTTTGGTCCAGCTGATGTACCCGTCCCCCAGCCCGAAACGCCGCATCACCTCGTACAGATAATCCCACTCAAGACTATCAAAGGCCTTCTCTATGTCTATGGAGAGCACAAATGGAATAGTGGTGTCCGACCAGTGGGCCCCCATCAACCTTGTAAGCCTGCGGATATTGTGGGTAGTGTTACGCGTAGGGATAAAGCCGCACTGATCCTTGTGAACCAGACCGGTCATGTGAACCAGAAGTCTATTCGCCAGGATTTTACTCAGGATCTTGTAGTCCGTCGTAAGCATGGACAATGGACGGTAGGAGGATAGAGCAGCGCCCTCCCTGCCAGGTTTTAACAATGGGATCATGAGGGCCTCACACATTGAGCTTGGGAGCCGACCACGCGATTGCGCTTCATTATAAACCAATTGCAGTTGCGGAGCTAGGTGCTCCAAATATTTACTATAAAACTCGATCGGGAGACCGTCAAGCCCCGGAGTCTTATTCCTAGCCATCTGCTTCACTGCACTCCCTATCTCCCCGATCGTGATGGGCCGACCCAATTCCTCTGCCTCCGAATCCTCCAATTGCGGTAGTTGTAATCCTTCTAGAAAGGTGCCCAGCTCATCCACCCCGCCCGTCTCTCCGCTCTCGTACAAACATTCGTAATACGCCCTGAACCTATCCAGAATCCCGGCCTGGGTGTGGCATAGCTCCTCCCCCACCGCCTGAATCGCCATGATCGGCGTGCCCCGCCTGATCGGATTGGCAAGCCACGCCAGCATCGACCCCGCCTTATCACCTTCCGCATGCGCCTTTGTCATATACGCTTTATGGTCAAAGCTACGCAGTCGTTCCAATTCCACCGCTAGTGCTTCCCTGGCGCCACTAAGCCCCTCCTGAAGCTCGGGGCGATTCGGGCGTTCCCTCTCCTTCTCCCTCAACCGCTTCTCCGCCTTCTCAAGATCATCCAGCAAAGTCCTACGAGCCCCTGCAGCGCTCCCAATACAGTGCCCCCTGACCACCACCTTAAACGCGTCCCACTCCACCGCCCTAGTAGAGGCGGAGCCACTATTCTCCTCAAAGTAGTGCTCTATTCGCTCCCCTAGGGCCTCCCTGAAAAGCAAGTCATCCAAGGTATCAGGTTGCAGACGCCATGTTGGTACACAGTTAACTTTCACCATCCAGTTCAGGGACAACAACAAAGGATTGTGGTCCGACATTGTTCGAGCCAAATACTCCGCGCCACCCACCGTAGAGAGCATATGTGATGAGCACAGAAACGCATCCAACCTAACATGCAGGTCATGCAAATACGAGTGAAAGGAATAATCCCTAGCGGTGGGGTGCAGTGTCCTCCAGGCGTCTCCTAGAGCCCAACTCTCCTGCCACTCCAGCCTGCGTTTAGCCACCCTGTGTGCTGGGGACGCGCGCAGCGGGAGATGGGATCTATCCAAATCAACATCTACCACCGAGTTGAAATCCCCCCCCATGAGCACTGGCCCTGCTAGATAACTCGCCAGTTTGCCCGAGAGTGTTGTTAAAAAAGCGGGCAAATCCACATTGGGGGCGTACACGCTGCAGAGAGATACCACCTGGCCCCTCAATCTCCCCTCCACCGCTACATACCTACCCTCCGGATCTACCAACGTCTTAGTGACTTGGAAAGGGACCCCTGCACGTATCCAAATCAAAGTCCCTCTTGCAAAGGCTGAATATGTCGTGTTAAACAGTTGCCCCCTCCACCTCCTTTGTAGCGCAATCCCCTCCGGCTTGTTGAGATGCGTCTCTTGTAAGAAAGCTATGTGCACACCTCTACGCTTTAGGTACGCTTGAACCTTGTGCCTTCGTGTCATAGTCTGCAGACCCCGCACATTCCAGGTCACACATTTCAAAGCCCCCGTACTAGCCATATCCCTTTGCACACACAGATAGAACAATAGAAGTCATCGACCATGCGCGTTTGCCAACCACGTGCTCCCATCCCTCCCACTCCAAACAAATGAACCCCCCCCCCAAGACAACCGGAGCAACCCCAACTACTCTCGGCCCATACCCCCCCAGGACAGGCCCCCCCACAATCTGAAGCGACCCCATCCAAACTGTCACACCCAACTACCCCTCAAAGGAAGGCACTAGTGTTCGCAGTCTCCACTGCGATGACCGTAAGGGCCAGTAGGGCGCGGATCGATGTCGAAAGGTTCGTCCAAGCAAATCAATCCCGCACATTCCGCCCCACGATCCCCTCATCACAGAGTCACGAAACCCCAAATATCAGTGTACTGCGCTCACGGGCACAGCGCCCCAGTGTCTGACCAGTAGGCCGCTCCTCCTGTCCAGCGTGTCACGCCTCAAGGATCTCCCCAGAAGTCTGCGGTGTCACTATAGGGCCTTTGGCTCCACCAAATTCCGAGAGCCCCGTCTCCGACCCCGTGCCCTGCTCTTCAGAGTCCGTGCCCTTCCCGGACTGACTCCTGGTCACGCTAGATAGGTCCACAACTGCCTGCAGAGCCGCCTTCCTCTCTGTCTCTGTTTGAGATACGGATGGTTTACCAGTTCTCCTGCGATTTTTTCGATTCCGTTGGGACTTCCTGACCAGCTGCGCCACTCTAGCTTCCTCCGCCCTGGCTTTAGCTCCATCCGTTCCAGCTTTATAGGTGTCCCACCAGGCCCAGGCATCTGCCGAGGTCGTAAAAAAAAGCGATTTTTCGTCCACCACCACTCTCAGCTTCGCCGGGAAGAGCAGGGAATATTTTATGCCCTCACCACGGAGCTCACGCTTGAGGGACAAGAAGTTGGCCCTGAGTCTCTGGGTCTCAAACGTGTAGTCCGGGAACATGGTGACTCTGTTATTATCCACTTGAAAAGGTCCCGCTTCCCTCGCCCTCTGTAGCAGCCAGTCTCGGTCTCTGTAGTGGAGCAATTTAAACACCACCGGGCGAGGTGGAAGGCCCGGGGCCGGTGGCCGAGCCGGTACCCTGTGGGCCCGCTCTAGGGAGAAGAAAGGAGACAATCCCTCCGGCGCCACTTCAGTACGTAGCCAGTTGTCGAGGTAGCCCACCATATCGTCACCCTCAATTTTCTCCGGTAGGCCCACGAGGTGAACATTATTGCGCCTACTCCTGTTTTCCGCATCCTCGGCCCTCCTCTCCAGCACCTTCAGCTGATCTAGGGCATCTGCCATCTGCGCTTTCACCGCTGCGTGGTCCGGAGCCAATTCCTGAACAGCGATCTCCACAGACTTCACTCTATCCTTAAGCTTGTCGTGATCTGCTTTCAGGAGACCCAAGCCCGTCGCCACCTGGGCTATGTCCTGCTGCAGGGCATCTTTTGTGGTCGCGATGGCCTCCAATATACGGTCTTGCATGCGTTGAAGAGCAGACTGATCACGATCCGCTCCTTCCGCAGCCTCTGTGTCGGTCGCTCCTTCCCCCTTCCCTTTCGATTTCACCATCTCGGCTGCAAATGGTAGCGGCCTCTAGGGTCACCTCGTCACCCCCACTCCGCACTGCAGGGCTCCACCACTGGGGAATTCCCCGGACAATAGGATCAGATAGTTCGGATGTGCTTAGCACAGTGGGCTCCGCTCCAATCAATCTAGATGAAGCCGCACTCTAGGGTCTACTGCCGCCGGTGAGCCTTCTGATGCCAGTCTGTGCTCAGATAGCCGGGACCGTCGTCACAGGGCCGCCGCCATTTTATCGCTTCTTCACCAAACGTAATTGTGGTCACGATGCCCAACAGCTCGCATCAGCTTGAGGAAAGTTCGCCCGTGTCCGCCGAGGTGGTCAAGAGGGGTCTTTCAATCCATCCAACACCGCCAGTAACAGGCCAGCAGAAGAGTCCGGCCTCGTGCTCCCGTCGTGTCTTTGTCTCGGGCTCAGGGGGCTTTCTTAGCTCGATGGCCTCATGCCCGGTGCCAACTTTCAAAGTCAAATTTCAGGGCCAGGAACAGCTTTAGGTCGTCCTCTGCGAGCGCCGCACCCTCCGTGATGACTTCAGATTTTGAGTTTTCCCAGTTTCGCTGGGATCCGTTCAGATAATCAGGATGATATTCGGGATCGGGCGCGGAGCTCCCGGCTCACGCTGCCTACCTCCTCGGCATCCAAGCCACGCCCCAAGAATTAATTGACTGATCTACTGTGTGGCTACAGCAACATGAAAAGATGCAAGAGACCTTTTTCCTGAAGTGACCAGTAAAACTGGAGATGGACTGGACCTTGCTGGAGTGAGTTCCGCCCTCTTAGTGATGTTGGGAGCATTAGAAGTGACATAGATGAGCTGCGCCAGAACTGGAAATTTGGGACCTAGAACATTTTTGGACATCGAAGACCTCCAGAGCGTTCAGGGGATCCTTGCGCCCAATGTGGCTGATTGCGATGCAACTTCATCAGTATATCTTTGTGCTTGCCCCTCTTGAGGATTTTGAGCTCTACAAAAAAGACTAGGTCAGAAGGTAAAATGTTTGACCGTGATGGACACACTTGAGGTATGAGACTCGTGCTCCATTGTGGTTGGCCTGAAATAGGACCCAGGTCACAGTTCTCTGCTTGCACAGACTATCATTGGTACTTAGTTTTTTTTGGCGCTTTTTTACTTTTAAAAATGTAAAAATCAAATCTTCAGTGTCATTTTTTTTTATATTTCACTCTAGTTTTCTAATTTGGTATGGGATTTTTATTGTTTGGTGTTTTGACTTTATTATGTTTTTGGTACTCAATACATTCTTTAAACATTGTCCTATTTTCAGTTCATGACTTTCGGTTTCACCCTCCAAGTTAGTGGTATTGTTCCTTGAGATGGTTGGCCACCCATCCCAAATAATAATCCACTTTCTTTCAATTCTAATCTCATATATTCTACATTTACAAATGTGAACAGTGTCTCCATCCAATCAAATATATACAAGAATCTTAGTTGAGGTGGGCACATGATTTGTATGCAGTCTTAATCCATGTATTACAGTATTGGATGCCATATTGATAAAAGGTTGTCTCTGTTCTTAAGCAGGTGTCTGGTTAGTCGTTCCATCGCCATTGTGTGTCATATTTTATTATCACATATGAAGTGTTTGTGTAGTTTTTTGTTTCCCAATTCAAGTTATCGCTTTCCTCGTGGCAATCAATAACTGGTAGATCAACGCCCATTCCCTAGTTCTAAATTTGTAACCTTGGGTTTTATCCCCAGTAGCATTTTCTTTGGGTCCATTGGCATCTGAAACCCTATTATCTCTTCAACTGCTGCCAGTACTTTCCAGTAAGTTGCCAGCTCCGGGCATGTCCACCATATGTATTTTGAGTCATCTTTATCTCCACATTCTTGCGTACAAACAATGTGATTTTTCTCACAAGACTGAGGTAATGGTTTACCACTATTAACGTGCACTAAGACTATTTATGGATGGAAAGATTTATACATTTGAATGCTAATTGTTTTGAAACATCTGTGCTTCATGGTTTTTTCAAAGAACTCCATGTTAAACCACCTTTCAACATGTGGCTTAAAAGCATGATTTACACTATGAAATCCTTAATCAACATTCCCAAACTACTCTTATGGAAGCACATGTGTATCGCAGGAGACCTTCTGAAATGTGGTTATCTTTAGTTCATGGTATCAAAATGTATTGCTAAAAATGGTTTCTATTATTTGTATCTGTATAAATAGCTTACGAGTAATGAATAACTGAATAGAGTCTTCCTATAACGCATTTGAAGGGTTTTGGTGACCTGATAATGACCTGTCAGGCTAATTGGTTTGTAAATGCCACATGAACTCTGTCACCGGAATACTATTTCATAATTGTCATGCTTTACACTACTAAATAAAAAAAAAATCAGCACTCCCAAGAAGAGGCACTTGGTAAAACATGAAAAAGCACCTGGACAGGAGGCTCAACACTAAAATGAGCCAAATGAAAAGGCAGTTTCAAAATAAAACGTGGGGTTTAATTAATGCAACTCTGTCTAACAGAAAGACTTTCCCAGTTGTCAAATGAAACAGGTAAAACAACATGCATATGTGAACAAGGTCCGAGGGAAGGACCAAAATGCGTTGGGCATTGTAACTGCCTTCTTGCACAATAAAGAAGTTGCAGAGAACTTCCAGTGAGTGCGTTCCTATTTTGATTGGCCCCGATGGTGGATTTGCACCACCTGCACAAAGAGCGTCCAATTGAAAGGACAAAAACGGCATGGATATATATATATATATATATATATATATATATATATATATATATATATATGCCACACGCTTGACGAAGATAAGCCTGCGCCTTCTTTTGATGGCGGGCCCCGACAGGGTTTCGTCTTACCCCAATTAATCCACCAGAACGCCGTCTTCAAACAGTTTACAAGACAACAAGTCGAGGCCCAATCTGCATTTCAAGTGAAATTTATTTGGCGATCACACCCAACGCGTTTCGCAGCCTCAGCCGCTTGCTCACGATTGGGCCTCGACTTGTTGTCTTGTAAACTGTTTGAAGACGGCGTTCTGGTGGATATATATATATATATCCAAATTCTCTACTCGTTTTAACTCTCCGTCCTAGTTGAAAGCAGACGCGGACCACCAGGTTGGTGCAAGAATGCCTTCTTTATTTGTTGGCCATAACGTGTTTCGGTCCAGACGGACCTTGATCACATGATAACGCTGCCATAGTCTTTTCCCCTGTAAAAGTGACGTGAGCAAAAGTAAACAGTCACTCAACATAGAAATGGAAGAAACACTACAGAAATGGTTATGTTACTGGAGCATACATTCCATGATTGACAGTCAGCAGCATTTTGACATTAGATTTTGGTCATTTAATTGCGATCAAGTAATATCCATATCTATACTACTAGTATAAAGAGAGAACAGAAACCTTTTGGCAAGGTAAACTCGGGAACCACAGCGCCAATCCACACACCCAATACATTGTTGGAATCCTCAGGGTGTGTAGATGGACATAGGCGACTTAAAATAAAAATAAAACGTAAATTTAAAAATAAAAATTTACAAACAAAGTAGTCCCCTAAAACTAGCGCCGGCCGCGACGTAGCGCTGACCGCGACCTACACCTGCGTGATGACGACAGGCGGGGAGGAGCGGTGACGAACGGCGAGGAGTGGCGCGGCGGCTCAGGTAAGGCGAGGCGGTCCGGGCAATGTCGGGGCGGGCAGGGGCCCGGGAGTGGCGGTGAAGTCTGGAGCGCGGCTGAGGTAAGGCAGAGGCGGGAGGCAGGCGGGCGGCGGGAGGCGGGAGGCAGGCGGGCGGCCGGCGGTATAGGCAATGTCGGGGCGGGGGGGCGGGTGGGCGGGCGGGCGGGGGCCGGGACTGGACTGCACAAAAGCCCAAAATGCTGCCCCCAGCCCCCTTCTACCCCGGGCAACGCCAGGGCGGGCTGCTAGTAAATATATAAATATGTCTGCAAGTAATAATAAAACCCTCAGAAGTAATCAAGTGCATGATAATGGTAAAACAAATGCAAATAATAATAATAATGAAACACTCACAAGTCAAATAATAATGGAACTTTCACAAGTACAATGCAAGGGAGCAAAATATAAGCAGATAATAATAATGCATGTCCAATGCAAGAAATAAGCACTGTCAAGTGCCAGAAATAAATACTGTCAAATGGAAGACTCAAATATAAACAGCCCAACATGAAAACGTCAGAGAGCAATGAAACTCATAGCTCAAACACCACCATTTGAGTACAGCACAACAATCTAGTCAGCAACATTCATTTGTCCAGACGTGTCAATGGGACAGCAGAACTTGCCCTGTGACGATGCATCCACTTCATGAGTGAGCTTCTGTATGAGCACCAAAACTTCTTGTCTTTAATAGTTTTTATAAACATGGAGATAGACTTCTAGACATTCCCCTCCCTTCAGCTACTGCAAAATGGGAACCGACAGTACCGGTCTGTTCCAAGGTCAAGACTGAAGCTAGACAGCCCTCCATGTTTTTACACAGGAACAGAGAAGTGCATTCCTCTGCCTTATGGGCATGTTATAATTTCCATGAATTATGGGAGACAAAAAATTCATGGGATAACCATATCTTTGGAATGCGGGTTTTGCAATTGCCATTCTTTGTTCCTTAAGTATAGCGTTTATTCCAAGAAATATATAAGTAAAGGGATTCTATTCATGGTATACCATCCAGTTATGGTTCTCTCTGTAACCTCAACTCCGATCAATTTACTATTCATAGGCTTCAAATATACCCAGTGTTCAGATCCTACTGGCCTAGCTGTCCCAGGCTGCTGCCATGCTCATTGGGCAAAGGAGATGCTCCCGTGTCACGATCTGAGCAGAGTAGACAATTTCCATAGTACGTAGTGTGCATGCGTGTCCGAGCACATATTTGCCGCAGGGTATGTCTGCTGTCCATTCCTTGTGTCCATTATCCCCTCCTGGCTTTGACGTTGTATGTCAAAAGTCTCATAAACCTGTATTATTATGCCCGCTCCACCTCGGAAATATTCATAGCCCACTCCAACTTGTCAATTTCCCTGCTACTTCATGAATCTTGCCCCAGATATACAGAATACTGAAACAGGGCCTGGTCCCGACTAGGCCTGAACTGTATTGGTTTGCCCCGTATCCTTTGTATGAACATGATCCAATGAGTGTTAGGCTTCATAGGGTTGCTCTCTTGAGATGGCCTACATAAACCAAACCTGGTCAGCAGGGCCCTGAGGTAAGCCCAATGGTTGAGAAATCCTAGTATTATCATCTCCTTCACATCTTTTCTCATTTGAACTCTGCACTGTCATTGATTTTTTGATTTTTTTTTTACGTACTGGCAGACACTAGTAGGTAGTTATAGTTAGGACCAAAGTTTCCACAGGAATAACGTTTTTTGTTTTGCCAGTAACTTGACGAATCTCCACATAATTTTCACAAAACTTCCCCTTTTTGGTTCAACTGCTGTTGAAAGTTTAGGGGTGATCCATAAAGCAGGGGCTGAGAAAAAAAGGGTGGCCCTAAAACATGTTTCCCCATGTTAGGTCTATGGGGATTTTCCATTTTTTTAACATGAATACAGCCTGAACTGCTGAACGGAAGTTCACCAAATTTTGCAGAAAGCTAGATTTTGGTCAAGAAAGTTGGCTTTTTAGGAAATCGGAATGGGGAAGGGAGCTGTGCTGGCCCCCTCCTCATTAAAAAAATATGTTTCATGGCTTAGCCCCGGGGTATGGGGTCCCCGGGGCTGAAATTGGCCTCAGGTTCGGGCCGCGTAGCCTCTTGCCCATGTAAAAATACAAAAATAAAATAAAGGGCATATCCCAGGGGATGTGGCCTACCCGTCTCAACCAAAATTGGTCCAGGTAAGGGAAAGTCATATTAAAAATATATATATATATATATATATATATAAAAGGAAAGACCAGGCCCTGGACAAAAGTGGACTTCTTCCCTCAAGCAACAGTGTGCCAGGAGACGCGTTTGTAGAGTAGTGCAGAAAGTGGGCGTGGCCTCTGACCACCTCTCAGCAATTCAGCTGTGTGGATCTTACTGGAGTTAACAGGAGGTCTAGTTGGCCCCCAAGGACCCTAAAGAGCCAAAGGGACTTCATCCCCCAACTAGTAGTACACCAGGAGGCACATTTGCAGAGTGGAAGAGAAAGGGAGTGTGGCCACTGAAAACCTCTCAGCAAACCCTTGGTGTGTGACTTGCTGGAGGTAACAGGAGGGGTAGTTGACCCCGAAGGACCCTCAATAGCCAAGGGGACTTTATCCCCCTACTAGTAATGCACCAGGAGAGTGGTGGGAAAAGGGGGCATGTCCTCCTACGAGATCTCTGAAATCCCATTGTGTGTGACTTACTGGAAGTAACAAGAGGAGTAGTGGCTCCCAAAGAGGAGGTCAACTACCCCTCCTGTTATCTCCAGTAAGTCCCACACAGCTGGATTGCTAAGAGGTCTTCGGAGGCCATGTCCCCTTTCTCAACCACTCTGCAAATGCGGCTTGTGGTGCACTACTGGTTTGGGGATGAAGTTCACTTTACTCCTGGGGTTCCTTGGGGGCCAAGAAGCCCTCCTTGTATCTCCTCTAAGTCCTACACACTGGGATTCTTGATAGCTGTTGGAGGCCCAGCCCCCTTTCTCCACCACTCTGCAAATGTGACTACTACTTAAACAAGTATTTACAATGCAATCGGTCTTGCATTTGTGAAAGTTAGAGCTATTGGTGTTGTAAATGACAGTTTTTTAGGTTTCACCTATTATCATTCGCGTGCAAATGTAATATGCGAAAATTCAAGTGCTCCACCGACTCGTCAAACCACTGCGGTTTTTCCACAGTGCATGTGAGTAACGTGACCACAAAAGCGGGTCACGTGACCACACAAGCACGCGCATCTCCCTAATCCGCCTGCCACACTTCTCTTCCCCTCGCTCGCATTCCCGCCCCCCCCCCCCCACCAGGCTCTCCCGCCCCATCCGGCTTCCCTCCGGCCATTTGCCAGCATTGCGAGGCCATTTAACTTAAACTACATGTTTCCCTCTTCATTCTTCCCAGCATGCATCTGTCCTCGTTCCACAGTACCAATATGTGGCCCAGAGGCAGCAAGGGCTATCCTGAAAGTGTTGAGCAAAACACTTAAAAACCAAAGTCATCGGTGACGCCTGGCTTTTTAGCCTATAGCAACTTGCATTCCCGGATTTCCAGGCCGCTATTGCGAATGGTAAAATAAAACTACATGCTGCAGAATTGAACCGGCGTCTGTTGACTAAAACGCCAAATCTTTGGAAAACTGTCACACACGCTACAGGGCACGTTGCACACTTAATATATATTAAGGCTCTCGGGGGCCCAAGTACTATCCAGCTGCCTGCCTCTCAACTCCAGCGGCGGCGTGTGGAGGTCGTTAACCCTTTCTCCTGTGTTTGGTGAGTGTGTGAAATGCCCTGGATGTTCTGCGCTCCTCCAGCAATTGGACGCTCATGTGAGAGATGTCATGTTTTAAAACAGCATACTGCACCCTTTTAAATGCTGTACTCAATGTATTATCAGCGTAAGCAAGTAAGACATCTCGCATCACTAGTTGCGGTCACAAAGAGGCAAACAGTTCATAAGCAAATAGTAGGAACCCCATAGGCTAACTCTCTCTCTATCCCCTCCCACTTCCCTCTTTTCCCCTTTCATCGTTATCGTATCCCTTCAACTCCGATCTTATCACCTACACATTCCAAAAGGACAGGCCCTCCCTCCCACTCGCTGGCTCCCTCGCCCCCCGCCAGGCTCTCAATGCTTGTCTTTCTCTTTCGCATGTATCTGCACTCTGCTGTTTGCCAGTACCAGCGGCACCGGTCCTCAGGGAGATATTAAGTCGGGCTGGGGCAGCCGACACGGCAGACTTGAAAGCTCTACTGATCACAATACATGCGTTTGTCGTTTACTAGGCTGACTCATGGTTATTGGATTAGTTAAATAAACAAGCACTGGCGTTGCCAATAGGTTTCGCATTTGGAAAGTTGGAGCTATTGGTTTTGTAAATGACATTTTATATTTATATATTGTTATTGACAATGCCAATAACGATATATAAATATAAAATGTCATTTACAAAACCAATAGCTCCAACTTTCCAAATGCGAAACCTATTGGCAACGCCAGTGCTTGTTCTAACTTCGGATTTAACTTACAGTAGAGGAGAGTGGTGCGAGTGTTTAACGCTCAGTAAGTGAGACTGAGAGGTGGAGCGGAAAAATACAGGAATTGGTGAGGTCAGGAGGAATTGGGGCATTAAATTGTGGAAAGGAAATGGTAAGAGGAAAGCAAAACAAAATTAAGTGGCTAGGAGGGGCTTTGTGGTGGGCAGAAAGGTGTAGCAGGAAGGATTAAACAGTGGGTATGAATGGGGTGTCAAAAAGCAAAAATGAGGCGGTGAGAGCAAAAGGTTTGGGTTAAGCGGGGATTGCACAGTTGAGCAAAAATGAGGGTGTAAATGTTGGATGGAAAAAAAAGACAGAAAGTCTTTTGATTGATTGATTGAAAGTGAAAAAATTGTAGAGTGTTGTTAAATAAACATAATGCAAGGGCGTATTAATTTATTGCATAGCCGGCATTACATTAAAGTTTAAAATCCCAAATGAGGTGTACAACCAACATAAATAAAATGTATAGCCTAAAGGTGCACTTAAAAGGATAACTACACAGGATGCATTTTCAATGCATGGCAATGCTATACTAAACTTTACACCAAGTAAGGTCTACTCTTTGCTCAAGTCAGGGACATGACATTTTCCATGTCCGTTTTTGATGTAATATTCCGTGACTCAGATCATGGAGTATGTTTTAGTGCCCAGAGCTAAAACCACATCTAGGGCGCATTCTTTTGGTTACTTTACTGCATGCCCTGTTGATGAGAGCAGAGAAAAAATAAAACAACTATCAATATGTTATTTTTATCCCAAGGACGAAATCTTTACACACAATCTACTAATACTCTGAAATATATTGTGGAGATTAAATACAGATGCCTTATACATTTCCAGTATTTGTATGCCGCGCACAACACTCAGGCCATGGTTTGAAACTGTTATCTCTGCTTTCCATCTGTTAATGTTTTAATCAACATGCTTTCAGTCCATTACAAATATCAGTAGCCGCCTGTACCCTGCCAAAGAGGAGGGGCGGGCCGGGCCCGAGGAGGGGAAGGGAATAAAAATAAAATAAAAAGAATAAAACTTACCTTCACGCCGCCGCCATCTCCCGCCGCTTCGTGCACTATCTGGTTCTGAGCACAGGCTCCCAGAATTCACTGGGGCCAATCCTGGTGCTGCAGGAAAACAGCGTCAGAATTGGCCTGAGGGGCTACAACTTGCGCTCCCATGAAGACTGGGAGCCTCTGCCTGCTTTCTCCAGCCCCATCAACGCAGCTGGGGCTGGAGAGCGCTTCACTGCACATGAGGTGTTGGCCGGCCTGAAACAGCCCGCCAAACACCTCATGCGCAGTGAAGGGAGTACCTCACTCCCCCACTAGCAGTCATTTCCTGGACCCGTCCCAAATACTTGTCAGAGTCCTGTGGGCGGGTCCAGGGGATTAAAATAGAATGCAATAAAACAGGTTTTAAAACCCATTTTATTATCGTTTTATTTGCTCGGGGTTGGTGGTCCAATCAATGGAGCGACCACCGCTGAAAAAAAACCTCGAGAACTACATTTTGAAATTGCATTTGTTCTTGCCATTAAGGTAACAATTACAGCTATGTTTAGTGGTCTAAATTAAAATTGAAAACGTGTCCATGGGTTCGTTATTTATGACGGAACGCTGCTATTGTCTATTTTGAAAATGGTTAATGGTAAAATGACTGCACGTCTACATGTGTATGAATTAAAAACTGTTGTGCGATTGATACATTTTGCAGTAGAACCTGTTCGGAGAACTCCTCTAGTCATTTACCCGGTAAGAACAACCTTCAAAGTTATTGCTTTCTCCCATGGCATTTAACTCAATTTCTCTCTCGAGCAACTCAGGCTCACAATAGGCGTTTGATCATCTCGTTTTCAAAGTGCTCAATTGGACACCCAATATGTATTTACAAATGTAAT
Source organism: Lissotriton vulgaris (assembly GCF_964263255.1). Classification (NCBI taxonomy): domain Eukaryota; kingdom Metazoa; phylum Chordata; class Amphibia; order Caudata; family Salamandridae; genus Lissotriton; species Lissotriton vulgaris. The sequence goes on from NC_141699.1 coordinate 732,781,490, forward strand.
TAAATATAGAAGCAATTTAACATGACAAGGGACAATTTTAAACAGCCTTTCAGGAACATGTTTGTTTGTGCCGGCAGTAAATCTCTGGTGCTGAATTGCTTTCTCTTTCAAAGGTTTTTATACCATCTAATACATGTAAACAATAGTGTTTCTTGCAATTTTTTATGTGAGAGACATTTTAGAAGGGCTTTCTTCAACCTTTATCACCAGAGTCCCAAGAAGTACAATGTACAATGTAAGTTATTGCGGGACAGAAAGATCTGTGAGCAGCTTCTAAAAGAACAAGCAGCAGGCGCCGTGCTAATAAAAGGTGCGAGGCTGCACAAGTCCACTGATGTGAGAGCAGCACTTTTGAGGCAAACAAAGGAAGACTCCAACATGGATCCCCAGATTGGGAGGACGTGGCGCAGCAGTCACAGCCGCCGCCTTGGGAGCTGGGGATTCTTGTTTGAGCCTTGGCGACAGCTTAACATCCTGTGAATGTGGGAAAATCTCTTGATCTTCCCCCTGGTTGCCCTAAAATGTACACATTTTTTTAAAGCATTGATGTCGGAGGGATGGGAGGGCCGCCAAGCACTATTGTGGGGTGGAGGTGGACAGAGGAATAATTAAGTGGGCAGGCAAATGAAGCTGCTCAAGGGAACCAAACACAATACTTGAGCAAAGGCAGGCCAAAAAAATGTGCTGTCACATAAATTGACTTGTAAGAGTACTTGTAACAGGGGCAGTCATCATGGGAGGATGCAAAAGTCCAAAAGGAGGGACTACTAACAGTATTCACCATTGAAAGTCCAGCATTTCGATAGGACAGCAAGAGGAACCTATGAGAAAGATGGGTGTTTTTTGAAGTCCCTATACTAGCTACAGCATGTCTCTAAGAGACAGCACAAGTTTTGCCTAGGTGAGACCTAAAAACGCCCATTATTATTCCTAGATTTACTGGCCAGAAGATCTCTGGAGCATGTGCCTTAACCCTATACATTTTAAACTGCAGGCTTTGCAACCAATTAAGCAGAACAGATTTAGTGGCACATTTCTCCTTCTCCAATTTCCTTGTGGCAAAGATTTAAAAAAGAAACGAATACCCTCAGGCCCAGATTTCCACATCAGGGTTGCGTCACTTTTTTGGCATAACCCAGATGCAAAATCTCATTTGTTAAATATTGTAATGCTTTCAAATGTCCTCATCATAGGCCTGCTAAACATGTGTGTGTGATCTTAAGATCTGCTGTCACTTCCTCAGAGTTCATGGGTTGTGATGCCACTTCCTGTGATACCACTTGCGATGTCACGTGCCATGATGTCACACAGCATGATGTCACTGGCATATTGCCTGACTTGGTTAGTCCCCCCCCCCCCACTTCTTTTTTTAGGACTTGTGCCCTGCCAATAATAAACACATTACATGTATCACAACATGCTGCCAGGAGGTCATTTCAGACACGGGGATGAGCAGTTGCCAAAAAGAGGGGAAATACATATTCTTTCCCATTGTGTGTATTTGACAACCAAAGCTGAAAAAAACAGGGTCTGGATATGAAATGGAAGACATACGCTGCGCTTCCGCCACAAGGCATGCACAGAGAGATTTGCCAGCCAGCCTCGACAGCATCTGTGCTGAGCGAATCTTCAAGCAGCCTGTCACAACACTGTATGGACGCATGGGAAGCATGCGTCCTGAGATGACTACTTCTCAGGACCAGGCTTGTTCGGTAGCCCATGGAAACTAAGGCGGTGTACTCAGAGCTGCGAGTTTGCCAGACGGCCGGTGAAGTGGCAGGCGTGGTGATGTCTGTAGGTCCCAGCAACAGCAACCGTGCTCCAGGCAGAGGGCAGTCTACAGCTGTGCACACGTGAGCAGCAAAGTGTACAGGCACAATCAAGTAAGCAGCGCAATGGAATTCAACCAAAGAAACGACAAACAAACAATAAACGAAGTACAGGATTGTGAATTCAAAAAGACAAGGAAAAGAAAGCCATGTAAACCCTAAAAGAGGATGATGAAAAGCCCAACTGGAGTGTACAGGAACTTGCATAACAAACTGTAGGTGTATTAGTTGTATACCTTGAACAAATTTGAGGCACTCAATTTCTTTTAAAAATACTGTATTTAATAATGGTTCCAGAATCAAGCCACCTCGTATTTCACCTGCTGCGCCGCAAAGCCGCTTGAGGGCTCACTAACATCCATATTGATATAGATGAGGGTAAACGGGCGTTATTTACAGAACCTAATTACCCACAGCCACTCTCCACCACAACACCCAAAGATTTCCTGCGGTACAATGAGAAAGTTTTGTGTCACACCAATAGCAAGATTGTTGGGCAAGTCCCTTGACTTAGTTTTGCTGGAGTTTTATCCTGTCGCTGAACGAGGCCAGCCAACATGGACATATGGAAAAGCAGTTGTCCTTTATGCATATGGTTTCACATAGTTGTGTGTGGGCATGTTGGTTCTCGAAGTGCCATCTTAAAATCAGGCAAAACTTTTTACTTGTATTTCATGCTTTAAGGATAGTTAATGTTCCTTATGACAGCAACTGTGCATACTAAACAACATAACAAACAAGCACCTCTTAGGAGTGGGTCACACTTGTGAGGAGAGCATCTGAAAGAGAGGAGCGTATAAGGACACATGCCCGCAGTATCAGCAAGGGAAATCCAAGCATTCATGTTTATTTTGAGGAGATTGCACACCGTAAGGAAGATAAGCCTCAGAACTAGCACTCTGTTTTAGGGAGTAGTGGTGGCAGCAGCTGGGAATTCCTCTCCAGCTTGCACACATGCATAGAAGGATTGGGGTACGTCATCCTTCCTAGCCATGTAAACAAGAAGCGGCCGCCATTGGTGAAACCGGTGTCCCGCGCGTGCTTTTTGGGGCTGCAAAATGTGCCTGCTCACACACGCACGTTTTTGAAATCACTTAGAGTCTGAGGAGCTTCCTTAATAGCCCGGCCCCAGCGTTTAATTAAAGAGTCTGTGCCTTCTTTTATCAGTATGGCGCCATTGAGCTTCATTAAACAAGAAGCATGGAGGCCGTGAAACGGGCACTGTGCTGATAGTAGGTGCACTCCTCTCTCCTAACAGCGTTGCCTTACTTGCTGTGTGCTCTAAACTTTGGCCAATACTTTGTTCCCGATCCCGCGTTTCCCGCCTGGACCCGCCCGCCAGTCACCCGCTGCCCAGCCGCTTGCAATTCCACCAAGAGCGGGGGCCGCCGAGCGGAGACCGGCGAGGGGCAACTACAGGATCCACAAGCCCTTGCGGAGTCCAGCGTCACTGGGGGAGCGCCAGGAGGCGCTGAAAAGCAGCATCAATCCCACTGAGCGGGGCACTCCTCTCTCCTAACAGCGTTGCCTTACTTGCTGTGTGCTCTAAACTTTGGCCAATACTTTGTTCCCGATCCCGCGTTTCCCACCTGGACCCGCCCGCCAGTCTCCCGCTGCCCAGCCGCTTGCAATTCCACCAAGAGCGGGGGCCGCTGAGCTGAGACCGGCGAGGGGCAACTACAGGATCCACAAGCCCTTGCAGAGTCCAGGGTCACTGGGGAGCGCCAGGAGGCGCTGAAAAGCAGCATCAATCCCACTGAGCGGGGCACTCCTCTCTCCTAACAGCGTTGCCTTACTTGCTGTGTGCTCTAAACTTTGGCCAATACTTTGTTCCCGATCCCGCGTTTCCCGCCTGGACCCGCCCGCCAGTCACCCGCTGCCCAGCCGCTTGCAATTCCACCAAGAGCGGGGGCCGCCGAGCGGAGACCGGCGAGGGGCAACTACAGGATCCACAAGCCCTTGCGGAGTCCAGCGTCACTGGGGGAGCGCCAGGAGGCGCTGAAAAGCAGCATCAATCCCACTGAGCGGGGCACTCCTCTCTCCTAACAGCGTTGCCTTACTTGCTGTGTGCTCTAAACTTTGGCCAATACTTTGTTCCCGATCCCGCATTTCCCGCCTGGACCCGCCCGCCAGTCTCCCGCTGCTTGCAATTCCACCAAGAGCGGGGGCCGCCGAGCGGAGACCGGCGAGGGGCAACTACAGGATCCACAAGCCCTTGCGGAGTCCAGCGTCACTGGGGAGCGCCAGGAGGCGCTGAAAAGCAGCATCAACCCGCCTCGCGGGACGCCGGGCGAAGCCCGGGCAAAGGGCGGGCCCTCTGTGGCCCTCAGGGGCCTGAAGAGGCCGGGACGGGCCACCCCCTTAACATCTCCTCATCAGACACCCTGTCACAAGGTAACCCGTGTGCTAGATATACGGCACATAGTTATACACCAACATCACAAGGATGTCTAAAGCAAGGAAAACCCCGGTGGCAACGAGATCCACAACAAGATTAAATTCTGTTAGCACGCCACTACCTACCATAACCGCCATTGACCTTATGCTGCAAAAAACCATTGGCGTAGTGGCGGACACCATACAGGACACAGAGAGACGACTTTCATTGACCCCAGACTTGTGTTTTCCAGACCTGTCTTTGCACACTACTGATAACACACACATCATGGACGCCACAATTAACTCTCAGGAATCCTTGTTAATGCAGTCGTTCACAGATTTGCCAGGGTCACATATTAAGGACAATACACCGAGACCTCTGTTTACATGTCCTGTAGGGAACACCATGGAGAGTAGTCCTCTGGTGTTGACTAGCCATGGCAACAATATAACCTGCCTGCACACATCGTCTTTAGACCCAGAGGTTCAATTAGTGGAGGATTTAATACCTGCTACTCAACTTACTTCTGGGATAACTCATGATCCATCAAGTGTAACTCAGCATCATAAGAAAAAACGAAAGACAAAACACCCGTTGAGGAAAACCTACTGCCCAATAGTCAAACCGAAATACTCAATTAAAGATATGTGGTTAAAACTTAGACAGGCGAAACTTTCCGCAAAAACCACAACTGGGATTCCCTTGACACCCACCCAAGACCTAGATACACTCCCAAATGAGAAGAATATTACAGAGAGTAATTCGGTTAAAGATCAGACAAGCCAAATAGATCAGTTATCCACATTGAAAACATCCCTCCTGAGTGAAATAGAATCTATGGTTAAGTCTCTCTTACAGCCCATTAGTAAACGAGTCATCAATATAGAGAAGGCTCTAGGAAAATTTGAGAGAGCACAAAATGAAGTATCCTCTAGCATTCTTAAAATGCTAAAAACGCCCAATCCTTCTTCCATTTTTGTTCCAGCAAGCAAAACCCTCAATGCTATTAACACTAAAACCGCGAAAACTACTAGAGACACAACAAATAGTGCCATCAAACAGCCTTCGCTTCAGCGACAGGGATCTCCAGCTACCCCAAACTTAGTAACTACTACACAAGTAGCTTTCAACTTACCGCAGATAGTAGCCACGCCTGTGAATAATACACAAATTATACAGGTAGATGATGAAATTGATGATAGTGAATGGGCTGCTGAGGGTCACCCTCCAGAATCAGTTACAGCAAATGCAGAGTCGTTGCGGCACCCTACATTATTAACACCGAATATTCCTATTAATACAGTAGGGGCAAATCAGTTTAAATCCATGACAGTAAAAAGACCTACCCATATAAACCTTACACCTGAATCTAATGCATACACTATTGTCATGATTGGGGTTCCCAAGCTGGCCGACAACAGGGGGGAGACTTACACAGAACTAAAAAATAAGGTAATGCAATGGTTAACCACACATAGACCACTTCCCTCTCACATAAGTGGGCATATTTCTCATGTGAAGAGAGTAGATTGGGTTGGCTCAAGATTCAAATAAACAGAGGGAGACTGCATTGTAGTTAATTGTAAAGACAGACGAGTGGCGAACTTCATCATCAGCTGGAGGAGCTCCTCGACAAATAGCCTGATTCGCACAATGGGCTTAAGCTATTTTTACCTCTCTAATACAAATGGGCAAAATAAAAATCCTCAGTCTTATCATGGCCACGAGGGGTCGCTGGAGCCTCAAGCCCATTTTCAATCATGGGCACCTCCTCCTGCCCCTAGCCAGGTGACGCCCTTAGACTTTGAACAACAAAGACATGCACAATCTTGGGAAGGCAGACCTTATAACCATCCCCCAACAATGTATGAGAGAATGGGATTCGCAACATATACATATAAACGAGATCATGCATATCCCTATCTGTACCAAAATCAATTTGGGGTCCCGACCTCAAACAGATATGATGCTCTGTATGCCCATGATTATTTGGATGAGGTGGATTGACTGACACTTGCCCTGCCCCTTAGCACTCCACCTGACCTTTCGAACTGCGTGGAACAAACCAACATAATAAGTACTGATAATCCAGCAAGTACTTTAGCCCTCTTAAGAGTGGTACCTGTTATCAGTACAATAGAGCCCGTAACAGTTTCTCCTGAGAATCTTTCCCTACAAGTGGCACCTATTCTCTCCACTCATGAATTAGGTAGCTTTCCTCCCACTATAGCTCCTAACCTGCTATCTAGCACTAGAAATCAATTAGCAGTTGTAACAAGCCGACTTAATCAAAACTTGCATCCGCTCACTAGCACGACCCAAGAGTCATTGATTGATCATGACGTACTTAATACTACAAAAATCTTGTCGTGGAATATAGCAGGACTGGCCGCAAAAGTAAAGGACCAGACGTGGATGGAATTTATAAGGAATTTAGCTATACTGTGTTTCCAGGAAACATGGCTCGTAGATAATAATGTCTTCATCGAGGGGTTTCAGAGTTTCTTCGTGCCAGCAATTCCATCGCCCAGTGGCAGATCAAAGTGGGGCTTGGCAACATTCATCAGCCTCTCCCTCATCTGCCAGGTCAAAACTGAACAACTGGAAAACAGGAACATTCAGGTCATGGAGCTTAGGAAGGGCAGAAAGGCACTAACCTTGGTTAAGTTTTATAATTCAGTAACATCACTAGGAGAGTGTAACATCGTCAAGCTCCACAATTATCTGCAAGGTGAATTGGTAAAATTGCCACGGAATAAAATAATCACTGGTGATTTCAACGCGCATATTTGTGGAAACCCGGCCGTGACAACCATGGGCTCCTTGGGGTGCGAAAACAGGTCAGGACTTCATTTTGCTCACTGTCTGCGAGACACCCATGTCAATAATCTAATAGATGACCTGAACCTGAGTGTCGCTATGTCCCTGAAAGATGACTCCTTTATTTTTGAAGTACCAACTTATAAAGGTTCTGAGCATGGCTCTTTCATAGACCACATTCTTCTTTCTGTTGATCTGGCAAACTTAGCCTTAAACTTCAAAATACATGAAAGCATCTTTAGTGACCACAATCCAATCTTAATTGAACTAGGAGTGGGTCTTTTTGAATTACGGAAAAACCATAAAGACATGGGTGCTTTAAAGTTGATCAATGGAAATCGTCGTTTGAAATGGTCCATGATAAATAGTGACACTTTGTATAAGTCTGTTAAAACGAGTTGTAATCAGGAACTTAATCTTTGTGTCTCTGAGTCCACATCACCTGAAACCATCTTATCTGCTTTTGCTGTTGTGGTTCAAAGGATTGACCAACTGCTATCTGTACCAGTAAAAGACCCAACTGCTTACCAGCCAAGATGGTTTGACCACGCTTGTTCGGCAGCTAGCCGGAACTTGAAAATGGCCCTCAAGAAAAAACCAAGGGATTCCGCACATATTAAAATCTTGCAATCTGAATATAAATCAACCCTGGCATCCCGAAAAAAGGATATAAAAGAACACATCTGGGAGTCTTTGCTTGATCCATCAACCCTGGGTAATAGCTCTAAGTTCTGGAGCATAATTAATAAGCCAATGTTCGATGACCCTAATGCCTCCAGTCTTGGAACCAACATACCCGAGGATGAGTGGGTCTCTCATTTTAGTTTAATCTTCAAGAGCGATGAACCACAGGTGATACATGAAATTAAAATTACAGAAGAAGCTTCTTTGCACTTCACAGTTGAAGAAGTTGAGAAGGGGATTTGTGGCTTAACCAGTAATAAGGCCCCGGGCCCAGACGGCCTTCCTCCAGATCTATTTAAATCAAATATCTCACTTTGGGCCCCAATCCTTACTGCGGTTGTCAATGCTGGAGTCGCAACCGGGAGCCCAAAGTCCTGGGGGGCCTCAACCATAGTACCCGTCTACAAGAAGGGTGACAGAAACAATGCAGCATGTTACAGGCCCATCTCCCTGATAAACTCAGTTGCCAAGGTAGTGGGAGGAATAATTTTAAATAGGCTGACCATGTGGCCTAAAGTCAACAATGTAATGTCCCCCGTTCAATATGGGTTCAGACCAGGGCACTCAACAATAACTCAATGCCTGAACCTATACTTAATCAGTGGCAAGTATACTATGGCCAGGAAAGGAACTGTGTATATGGCCTTTATGAACTTATCATCGGCCTTTGATTGTGTCGATAGAGGCAGGCTTTGGGACGTCCTACTCAAAATGGGGGTTGAGAGGAATTTGATTAATTTTTTAGCCGACCTCCATAGCGACACTCGAGCAAATGTCCGCTATACAAAAGACTTGAAAGTTACCAGAGATTTTAAGATAAATCGGGGGATTAGGCAGGGCTGTATTTTAGCGCCATTTCTTTTTAATCTATATATTAATGATCTTGAGGAGCATCTTTTAAAAACAAATACTGACTATCCACACATAGGGAGAAAGGGCGTACCTGTTCTGCTTTACGCAGACGACACCGTCCTTATCTCCAGAATTGCACTGGGCCTTCAAATATTACTTGATTCCTTTTTTTCATTTATGAAATCACGGGGTCTGAGCATCAACAACACAAAATCATTTGTCATGAAGATAGGTTCTGGCTTAAAAAAGTCTTATCCCTTTTTTGTTAATGAGGAAAAAAATACCGATAACAAAGACTTTCTCATACCTTGGCGTATTGTTTGACCATAAACTCACTTGGGGTCCTGCGGTAAGGAAAAAAAAGGGAGAAACAGCAAGGACTAATGCTGCAATAACAGACTTCGCACGTAAAATGGGAGATACGCCAGCGGCTGCTCTGATGAAACTGTATCAAGCCAAAAGCACCGCTGTGGCCTGTTACGGGAGTGAAATTTGGGGCTTTGTTCCTGTGGGTGACCTTGTAACAATTGAAAACAATTTCCTACAACAAGTGCTAAGTCTACCTAAAGGCACAGCTAATTTCTCCATTCACGAAGAATTAGGTATGCCCTACCTAGGAGATAAAATAGCTGTTAACCCTTTGCTGTGTTGGTTAAACTGCTGGACGAATGATGATATACCATTTACCCAAAACATCCTTCTCGAAGCACTCAATTGGGAAGGGAAATACAAGATACCTTGGTTAAAATATATCAGAAACTGTCATCATGAATTGGGTCGGCTGGAACTTTTCCTAGCACCACAGCAAGTATCCAAACAAGATGTAACTTATGTGAAGGATACCTTTATGTTGAATCGGCAGCTAGCTAGGGAAGAGTTGGAGCTTAAAAAAGGTAGCGTGAGGAGGCATGTTTTAACAAAATCTTGCGTGCAAATTGAACCCTACCTATCCTGGCCCATTTCTAGATACGAACGTTTTCTGTTGTCTAGATTTCGCTTTGACTTGTATCATTTGTTGCTAGCTGTGCCTAGTGGGGCCCACAGTGGACAAGTGTTGCCAGCTTGCGGCTGCGACAGTAAGTCTCCGCAAGACCTGGCTCACTTTTTATTTATATGCTCCTATTACACGATACCACGAAAACTGTTTTTAAAACCCCTTTTTAAACAATTGAACATTGTACAAATAAGGCCTGCATTACTTTATCTTCAAATGCTACACTGTGAAAGTACCTTGTTTTTATGTAATTTTCTAAAAACAGCCCTGAAATTTAGAAAAAGCATGGAAGGTTAATTGTTATTCGAATTATTCCTCCCCCGGTAATATGTTTTTTTAGATAAACAGCATATTTATATTTTTTAGAATTTGTATGTTTTCTTGTGATTTCTCGCTCTTGATAAAATGTCTTTTTAACACTGTTATGCATGTATATGCTTTTTATTGTACTTTTATGACTGCATTGTATACAGTCGAATAAAGGAATTTTGAATTGAATTGAATTGATAGTAGATGCATGGCCCTACACACACCCACATAAGTGCCCCTTCTAGTAACAAGCATTTGCAATGCAATAGGTCTCGTATTAGGAAAGTTTGAGCTATTGGTATTGTAAATGACAAATTTTTTATTTAGGTTTTGTTTTTGAAAATAGCGACATTAATAGCTTTGTCATTTACCATGCCAATAGTTATAACTTTCGCAAATGTGACACCTATAGCATTTGTAATGCAATATGTGTTTTATTTACGTGACTTACATGTATTGATATTACAAATAACAATGGTTTTTAATTTTTTTTAATAATTAATACTTAAATAAAAGTTATTGTAATTTATAATGCCAATAGCTTAAACTTTTGTAAATAACATTTGTGAAGATTATGTTCAGTGTATTTTATTGTGACGAAAATCCAAGAACATATGTCAAATATTAACATCTTTTTGTTACATTTGTAATAAAGCTTGAAACATTGAGATAACATATTTGAACCAGTTGTTGTTGAACGGTTGCACAGATTGATGCTGTGGTGGAGTGCAGTGATGTTGTGGTGCCACAAAGTGATGCTGTGGTGGTGCTGAGTGATGCTGTATGCTATGCTATGTTTTGTTTTGCTATCCTATGTTTTGTTTTGTTATGTTATGCTATGCTGTTTTGTTATGCTATGCTATGTTTTGTTATGGTATATTATGTTATGTTTTGCTATGCTATGCTATGTTTTGCTATGCTATGCTATGTTTTGTTATGCTATGCTATGCTTTGTTATACTATGTTATGTTTTGCTCTGCTATGCTTTGTTATGCTATGCTATGTTTTGTTGTGTTTTATTATGCTATGCTTTGTTTTGCTTTGCTATGTTTTGTTATGCTATGCTATGTTTTGTTGTGTTGGTATGCTATGCTGTGTTTTGCTATGCTATTATGTTTTGTTATGTTTTGTTCAGCCATGCTATGTTTTGTTTTGTTAAGCTATGCTGTTTTGTTGTGTTTTGTTATGCTATGTTTTGTTATGTTATGCTATGTTTTGTTATGCTATGCTATGTTTTATTTTGCTATCCGAAGCTTTGTTTTGTTATGCTATGCTATGTTTAGTTTTGCTATCCTATGCTTTGTTTTGTTACGCTATGCTATGTTTTGTTATGCTATGCTATGTTTAGTTTTGCTATCCTATGCTTTGTTTTGTTACGCTATGCTATGTTTTGTTGTGTTTTGTTATGCTATGCTATGTTTTGTTGTGTTTTGCTAGGCTATGCTTTGTTATGAGATGCTTTGTTATGCTATGCTTTGTTTTGGTATGCTATGTTTTGTTATGCTATACTTGGTTATGCTGTGCTTTGTTATGCTATGTTTTGTTATGCTATGCTAAGCTTTGTTTTGTTATTCTATGCTATGTTGTGTTTTGTTATGCTATGCTATGCTTTGTTGTGTTTTGTTATGCTATGCTATGCTATGTTTTGTTATGTATGCTATGGTTTGTTGTGTTCTGCTATGTTTTGTTTTGCTATGTTTTGTTATGCTATGCTTTGTTATGCTATCCTTTGTTGTGTTTTGCTATGTTTTGTTTTGCTATGCTATGCTTTGTTATACTATTCTATGTTTTGTTTTGCTATGCTTTGTTTTGTTATGCTATGCTTTGTTATGCTATGCTATGTTTTGTTATGCTATGCTATGTTTTGCTCTGCTCTGCTATGTTTTGCTCTGCTATGCTTTGTTATGCTATGCTATGCTTTGTTGTGTTTTATTATGCTATGCTTTGTTTTGCTATGCTATGTTTTGTTATGCTATGCTATGTTTTGCTGTGTTTGGTATGCTATGCTGTGTTTTGCTATGCTATTATATGTTTTGTTATGTTTTGTTAAGCCATGCTATGTTTTGTTGTATTTTGTTATGCTATGCTATGTTTTGTTGTGTTTTGCTAGGCTATGCTTTGTTATGAGATGCTTTGTTATGCTATGCTTTGTTTTGGTATGCTATGTTTTGTTATGCTATACTTGGTTATGCTGTGCTTTGTTATGCTATGTTTTGTTATGCTATGCTAAGCTTTGTTTTGTTATTCTATGCTATGTTGTGTTTTGTTATGCTATGCTATGCTTTGTTGTGTTTTGTTATGCTATGCTATGCTATGTTTTGTTATGTATGCTATGGTTTGTTGTGTTCTGCTATGTTTTGTTTTGCTATGTTTTGTTATGCTATGCTTTGTTATGCTATCCTTTGTTGTGTTTTGCTATGTTTTGTTTTGCTATGCTATGCTTTGTTATACTATTCTATGTTTTGTTTTGCTATGCTTTGTTTTGTTATGCTATGCTTTGTTATGCTATGCTATGTTTTCCTATCCTATGCTTTGTTTTGTTATGCTATGCTATGTTTTGTTATGCTATGCTGGTGAGGGTGAGTGAAGGTGGGTGGGTGAGGGTGGGTGAGTGAGTGAGGGTGGGTGAGTGAGGGTGGGTGAGGGTGGGTGGGTGAGTGAGGGTGAGTGGGTTAGAGCGAGGGTGAGGGTGAGAGGGTGAGAGGGTTTTGGGGTTGTGTATCCTATGCTTTTTTTGTTTTAACAAGAACAGAAGTGAAAATATTTAACATCTTTTTATGACATTTGTAATAAAGCTTGAATCATTTACAGAAAATATTTGAACCAGTTGTTGTTGAATGGTTGCACAGATTGATGCTGTGGTGGCGCTGAGTGATGTTGTTTTGGGGACAAGTGATGCTGTGGCGTTCATTGATGCTGTTGTAGCGTATAGTGATGTTGTGGTGCCCCTGAGTGATGCTGTAGTGGTGCTGAGTGGTGCTGTGGTGGTGCTGGTGGTGAGTGCCTGGTGAAAGCGTGCACCGACGTCAGGTGGTGTGTATGTGACTGGTGAAAGTGTGCACTGATGGCTGGTGGTGTGTGTGTGCCTGGTGAAAGCGTGCGCTGACGTCTGGTGGTGTGTGCCTGGTGGAAGTGTGCACTGACAGCTGGTGGTGTTTGTGCCCGGTGAAAGCGTGCACTGATGGCTGGTGGTGTGTGTGTGGCTGGTGAAAGCGTGCACTGATGGCTGGTGGTGTGTGTGTGTGGCTGGTGAAAGCGTGCACTGAGGGCTGGTGGTGGTGTGTGTGCCTGGTGAAAGCGTGCACTGACGGCTGGTGGTGTGTGCCTGGTGGAAGCGTGCACTGACGGCTGGTGGTGTTTGTGCCCAGTGAAAGTGTGCACTGACAGCTGGTGGTGTTTGTGCCCGGTGAAAGCATGCACTGATGACTGTTGGTGGCTGTGCCTGGTGAAACTGTGCACTGACGGTGTAGTTGTGCGTGTGGTTGTGCGTGTGGTTGTATGTGTGGTTGTATGTTGTGTGGCGGGCGTGAAACTTAAAGTACGGCCGGCCGGCTGTAAAAAAAAATTTAGGGGAGGAGAAGCCCTTTGATGTGGTGAAAAAATGCAATTAAGAGAGGGGAGAGTGGTGAGGAGAGTGGTGTTGAGAGGGGAGAGTGGTGGTGAGAGGGGAGAGGGGAGAGTGGTGAGAGTGGAGGAGAGATTCAGGCCTGGAGAGAGTGAGGAGAGGGGTCAGTGAGGAGAGAGAGAAGGATTGGAGAGGGAGTGTAGTGTGTTGAGTGGTGAGAGGGGAGATAGGGAGAGGGAGAAAAAGGAGAGGAGGGAGAGGGTAAAGAGAGGAAGAGAGGAGAGAGAGGGGGAGAGAGGAGAGAGAGTGGGGGAGAGAGGAGAGAGAGGAGAGAGAGAGGGGGATGGAGGAGAGAGACGGAGATGGGGAGAGAGGAGAGTGAAGAGAGGGAAAGGGTTCAGAAAAGGGGGTGGTGATGGACAGAGCATCTGAATTAAGCAATTGATCAAGGCTTAACCACCGAAACGCGTTGTTGTTGCCAATAAATCTTTATTTAATTGCACAGAAAAGGCGTCCGGGCAATCTGTTCGTAGTGAGCTTATGTTGGAGTCTATAATTCGGGACTGCCGGTGCCCTGCTCAGACCGCCCGCTGACAGCGCTCCTCAACTACCGGTACTCGTGAAAAGAAAATATATATATATATTACCTACTGGCGGTCGCCAGTAGGTAGTTATAGTTAGGATTTTTTTCAATGTTAAATCTCAAAATTCTATTTGGAATAACTTTGGCGCCGGTTGACGAATCTGCCCGAAAATTTCCAGAAAATGGCCTCGCGGTGCCCCGGTCCTTCCCTGAAAGTTTGGGGGGGATTCGTCAAGCGGGGGCGAGATAAAAGGGGGGTCCCAAAACGCGTTTTCTCCATGTTCATTTCCATAGGGCGGTCGATTTCACTTTTAGCCCGAACGGCTGAATGGATTTACACCAAACTTGGCAAAATTGTAGGGACTGGTAGCCCGATGTGCCTTTGCTATGTCTCAAGATATGTGCTCCAGTGGATTTTGAGTAATTTAGGCTCAAAAAAATATATATATCTATGGGCGCGCTCCGGTGCGCGCACCGGGGAGCGCACCAGGCGCGACACGCGACTTGCTCGCGGAAAGCTGATTGGCTCACGGGTGTCCGTAAACATTCTAAACAGTCTGGAGCGGCCGCCATCTTGTGTCTCGGTAAAATCGAGACACAAGAAGTGGCAAAAACAAAGGGGCAAATGACCATAAGGGGGCAGAGTAGACACCTCTGACCCCCTAGGTTTGATGTGGGGGCTAAAATAGGGTCCTGCGGAGCATTTAAAAAAAAAAATTCGATTTGCGCGGGGGGAGCGCCCGGTACGCGCACCGGGAAGCGCACCGGGGAGCGAAGCACGGGGAAAATCCAGGACCATATTTATGAAGGCCTTGTGCTGCCAGTTTTGCGCCGCCTGTGCATCACTTTTTGTGACGCACCAGCGGTGTAAAAAAATGCGCCTCGATACGCTATATTTAAAAAGTGACGCATCTACCTAGATGCGTCACTTTTTAAATATAGCGCAACAAGGAGCATTTTTTTACACCGCTGGTGCGATGCGTCACTTTTCTGTGCGCACTCCTTATGACATTCCAGATGTGTCATATTTAATGTATGACGAATCATGTCGCAAGGAGTTACAGATACGTCAGTATTTCTGACATATCTGTAAACATAAAAGTGACGCGAGGCAGGCGCAAGATTTTGACGCAACAGCATCCTAAAAGTGACGCAGTGAAATCTCATAGATTTCACTGCGTCGTTATCACCAAGCTTTTTGCGGGGGAATGCCCCCTCTGCATACATTATACCTGACGCAGATATAATGTGGCGCAGTGTTTTAAAAAGTGACCCATGTACCTAGATGCGTCACTTTTTAAAAATAGCGCAACGAGGCGCATTTTTTTACACCGCGGGTGCGATGCGTCACTTTTCTGTGCGCACTCCTTACGACATTCCAGATGTGACATATTTAATGTATGACGAATCATGTCGCAAGGAGTAACAGATACGTCAGTATTTCTGACATAAAAGTAAACATAAAAGTGACGCATTGCTGGAGTGTGTCACAAAAGTGACGCAACTCCAGTAATGCGTCCTTTCACAAGGGGAAAGCACCATCGCACCAGCAGTGTAAAAAAATGCGCCTTGTTGCGCTATATTTAAATAGTGACGCATCTAGGTAGATGGGTCACTTATTAAAACCCTGCGCCACATTATATCTGCGTCAGGTATAATGTATGCAGAGGGGGCGTTCCCCCGCAAAAAGCTTGGTAATAGCGACGCAGTGAAATATGAGATTTCACTGCATCACTTTTAGGATGCTGTTGCGTCAAAATCTTGCGCCTGCCTCACAGCAGGTGTAAGATTGATGCAAGACCTTTCACATGGTGCTTTCCCCATGTGAAAGGACGCATTACTGGAGTTGCGTCACTTTTGTGACGCACTCCAGCAATGCGTCACTTTTGTGTTTACAGATACGTCAGAAATACTGACGTATCTGTAACTCCTTGCGACATGATTCGTCATACATTAAATATGACACATCTGGAATGTCGTAAGAAGTGCGCACAGAAAAGTGACGCATCGCACCAGCGGTGTAAAAAAATGCGCCTCGTTGCGCTATATTTAAAAAGTGACGCATCTAGGTAGATGGGTCACTTTTTAAAACCCTGTGCCACATTATATCTGCGTCAGGTATAATGTATGCAGAGGGGGCGTTCCCCCGCAAAAAGCTTGGTAATAGCGTCGCAGTGAAATATATGAGATTTCACTGCGTCACTTTTAGGATGCTGTTGCGTCAAAATCTTGCGCCTGCCTCACAGCAGGTGTAAGACTGACGCACGACCTTTCACATGGTGCTTTCCCCATGTGAAAGGACGCATTACTGGAGTTGCGTCACTTTTGTGACGCACTCCAGCAATGCGTCACTTTTGTGTTTACAGATACGTCAGAAATACTGACGTATCTGTAACTCCTTGCGACATGATTCGTCATACATTAAATATGACACATCTGGAATGTCGTAAGAAGTGCGCGCAGAAAAGTGACGCATCGCACCAGCGGTGTAAAAAAATGCGCCTCGTTGCGCTATATTTAAAAAGTGACGCATCTAGGTAGATGGGTCACTTTTTAAAACCCTGTGCCACATTATATCTGCGTCAGGTATAATGTATGCAGAGGGGGCGTTCCCCCGCAAAAAGCTTGGTAATAGCGACGCAGTGAAATATGAGATTTCACTGCATCACTTTTAGGATGCTGTTGCGTCAAAATCTTGCGCCTGCCTCACAGCAGGTGTAAGACTGATGCAAGACCTTTCACATGGTGCTTTCCCCATGTGAAAGGACGCATTACTGGAGTTGCGTCACTTTTGTGACGCACTCCAGCAATGCGTCACTTTTGTGTTTACAGATACGTCAGAAATACTGACGTATCTGTAACTCCTTGCGACATGATTCGTCATACATTAAATATGACACATCTGGAATGTCGTAAGAAGTGCGCACAGAAAAGTGACGCATCGCACCAGCGGTGTAAAAAAATGCGCCTCGTTGCGCTATATTTAAAAAGTGACGCATCTAGGTAGATGGGTCACTTTTTAAAACCCTGTGCCACATTATATCTGCGTCAGGTATAATGTATGCAGAGGGGGCGTTCCCCCGCAAAAAGCTTGGTAATAGCGTCGCAGTGAAATATATGAGATTTCACTGCGTCACTTTTAGGATGCTGTTGCGTCAAAATCTTGCGCCTGCCTCACAGCAGGTGTAAGACTGACGCACGACCTTTCACATGGTGCTTTCCCCATGTGAAAGGACGCATTACTGGAGTTGCGTCAGTTTTGTGACGCACTCCAGCAATGCGTCACTTTTGTGTTTACAGATACGTCAGAAATACTGACGTATCTGTAACTCCTTGCGACATGATTCGTCATACATTAAATATGACACATCTGGAATGTCGTAAGAAGTGCGCGCAGAAAAGTGACGCATCGCACCAGCGGTGTAAAAAAATGCGCCTCGTTGCGCTATATTTAAAAAGTGACGCATCTAGGTAGATGGGTCACTTTTTAAAACCCTGTGCCACATTATATCTGCGTCAGGTATAATGTATGCAGAGGGGGCGTTCCCCCGCAAAAAGCTTGGTAATAGCGACGCAGTGAAATATATGAGATTTCACTGCGTCACTTTTAGGATGCTGTTGCGTCAAAATCTTGTGCCTGCCTCACAGCAGGTGTAAGACTGACGCAAGACCTTTCACATGGTGCTTTCCCCATGTGAAAGGACGCATTACTGGAGTTGCGTCACTTTTGTGACGCACTCCAGCAATGCGTCACTTTTGTGTTTACAGATACGTCAGAAATACTGACGTATCTGTAACTCCTTGCAACATGATTCGTCATACATTAAATATGACACATCTGGAATGTCGTAAGGAGTGCGCACAGAAAAGTGACGCATCGCACCAGCGTGTAAAAAAATGCGCCTCGTTGCGCTATATTTAAAAAGTGACGCATCTAGGTAGATGGGTCACTTTTTAAAACCCTGCGCCACATTATATCTGCGTCAGGTATAATGTATGCAGAGGGGGCGTTCCCCCACAAAAAGCTTGGTAATAGCGACGCAGTGAAATATATGAGATTTCACTGCGTCACTTTTAGGATGCTGTTGCGTCAAAATCTTGCGCCTGCCTCACAGCAGGTGTAAGACTGATGCAAGACCTTTCACATGGTGCTTTCCCCATGTGAAAGGACGCATTACTGGAGTTGCGTCACTTTTGTGACGCACTCCAGCAATGCGTCACTTTTGTGTTTACAGATACGTCAGAAATACGTACGTATCTGTAACTCCTTGCGACATGATTCCTCATACATTAAATATGACACATCTGGAATGTCGTAAGGAGTGCGCACAGAAAAGTGACGCATCGCACCAGCGGTGTAAAAAAATGTGCCTTGTTGCGCTATATTTAAAAAGTGACGCATCTAGGTAGATGGGTCACTTTTTAAAATCCTGCGCCACATTATATCTGCGTCAGGTATAATGTATGCAGAGGGGGTGTTCCCCCGCAAAAAGCTTTGCAATAGCGACGCAGTAAAATCTTTGAGATTTCACTGCGTCACTTTTAGGATGCTGTTGCGTCAAAATCTTGCACCTGTCTCACAGCAGGTGTAAGACTGACGCAAGACCTTTCACATGGTGCTTTTCCCATGTGAAAGGACGCATTACTGGAGTTGCGTCACTTTTGTGACGCACTCCAGCAATGCGTTACTTTTGTGTTTACAGATACGTCAGAAATACTGACGTATCTGTAACTCCTTGCGAATTGATTAGTCATAAATTAAATATGACATATCTGGAATGTCATAAGGAGTGCGCCCAGAAAAGTGATGCATTGCTGTTTTCACGTAGCGATGCGTCACTTTTCAGAAATGAGGCCTCCAGTTTATTCACTGTGTCACCTCTACGACCCTTTCTTGCGTCAATACGTCCCTTTTGCATACATTACACCTGACGTAGGAATAATGTGGCACAGGGGTTTACAAAGTGATTTATTTACCAAGAAACGCCACTTTGTAAATATGAATAAATAAGGTGCATTTTTTATTGGAATGTTGTGTCACAAAAAGTGATGCTTTGGTGGCGTTAAAGTGACGCATGGCTTCATAAATGAGGCCTTCTACCTTCAACTCCAGCAATGCATCTTTTCTTATCCTTCAACACTCCTGTTCTTTTTCAACATTTTCATTGAATATCAACATTCCCCATATTCACTCTTCTTCTTATAACTTTCTTTCCTAACACTCACCTTCTTTCAGTCCTCCTACTTCACTTCTTTTTTCCTCTCATACCTTTCTGTTCTTTCTTACTCATTCTCCTTTCAATTATCAATGCACTCTATTTCACTTACTCTTTTTCATTTTTTTAAGAATATAGCTCTTTGATGAGAATTGGAGGTAGTTCTGAAAAGAACTTTTGGTTTTCTTCTTTTTTCAAAACAGGAACAAAAACAGGGAATGGAAACTGCTCAACAGGAGCAAAATAAAACAAAAAAAATTAGGGGTGGGAAGGGCAGCGATGGTTCTCCAATGCTCGAACCATGAGCTGGACACTTTGCTCCCCAAAGGTGAGGAGTTGATTGCAGTATCTGCATCTGAGGACACCATGGTTAAATGCAGGTTGAATGTTTGGCACCTGCTCCTGTGATTGCCCCCTCCCAGAAGAAGTTGCTCCTCCGGTTGATGTAGAGGCCCCATCACTGGGAACCCCTTGTGCCAGAGCCCTGACACTTTCCCGGGCAAAATTCTGGGGGTGCTTCCTCTCCACATGCCGGATCATTGTGAAGTTCCCAAAAGAATACTTTTTCAAAGGGTTTCCTCGTGACAGCTCTTCTTTGCAGATCTTGCACTGCACTTTTGGAGCATTTACCTTTTTTAGTCCAGGTGGGATTATAAAAAATTTCCAAATGAAATGTTCCTTAACTTTTCGTTGAGGAGGCTCTTCATTGATGAATTCATTGGAGTCATCCTCACTGCTGGATTGTCTGGCAGCCATTGAAAAACCAAGAAATATCCTGGAGCAAAAAGGCAGGTCTTACAGTCACAAAAGTTAAAGAAGTAGTGAAGGAAATGGGTGGGGATTTCATTCTTTGTAAAAAAAAACTGTTAGCAACCAATGAAAAGTGTTATTTTAAGGTCACATGACCCGACACGCTTACGCTGCACGCTCCGGAGCGCTTCCGGGTGCGTTTACGTGGCGCGAAGGTAGGCGCTTCCGGGGCGCAAACGTGGCGCGAACGTAGGCGCTTCCGGATGCGTTTACGCGGCGCGAACGTAGGCGCTTCCGAGGGCACTTACGTTGCGCACCGAAGTGACGTCATCAAACTTTTACGGAAATGCATAATCATTTTTCTTATAAAAAAAAACTGATTTTATTTGTATGGTACGTAATGTTTTGCATTATTATTAACTTTTCATTCATATTTTTTTTCACGAACGAAAGTAGAGCTCTGGGTGCGCTTTCAGGTGAGCTCACCGGTTAGCTTACCGGAAAGCTTACCGGAGAGCTTACCGGAGCGCGCACCCAGAGCGCAAAAGAAAAAAATTATATATAAAAAAAAAAATGAATACTTACACAAAACAGCAAATTGTAAAAAAAAAAAAAAAGGTTAGAAACTCGATATAGAAAGGAATTAGCATTTAAAAAACCTATGAAATTCACTGAAAAAACCAGAGGTTTCACACCAGTTATAGTTAGGAATTAGCATTTAAAAAACCTAAGAAATTCACTGAAAAAACCATAGGTTTCACACCAGTTATAGTTAGCTGGAAATTTTACTGACATAAAACCATTGAAATTCCCACGTTATAGTTAGTTGGACTCACTATAACTTGCACGTGTAATGCACTGCTGATGACATCACATATTACATCACTCATGACATGGTCAGTTACATCACTCATGACATCACTGATGACACCATCCTTGTGACACAGTGACTGATCTCCTTTCACTGTAAAGTAACCCTTGAAACACATATTCAAAAATAGAAACTAACATTTTCAAAAAAGTAGATATACCCATACCAGTTACAACAACCAATTCAGTAATTTCACCATCTATGTACACATTCACCAACAGTTTTATATAGTCACTCATACATATACTCACTCATCATATGTAGTGATACACCTATTCATCCTGTTACACACCGACAGTCATCAAAAAGTTACTCACACATATACTCACATATGCAAATAAACTAATAAACATCCATTTATTTGCATATACAGATATACACACACTACCACCTTACTTCTAAGGAAACTTACACATATGTACTCTTTTAAACAATCACTTATAAAAACACATACTTATTTAAACAGGAACTCTTACAATCTCTCACTTTCACATATACTGACTTATATACATCAATACTCACATATACTAGATTAAAATATATCTTGTTACTGATAAACACACTAGTGAGATAGGCATTCAATCACTAACACACACATATACACACTCATCCACTCATACAGTCCTGCACATATGCTGTTTTCAAAAAACATACAAACAGTGAGTCAGTCATTGATGCATCTATGTGCTAAGTAACACCCCCACCAAACCATACAGACACTCATACTGATACTAAAAAAAAATCTAATAACCCATATACACACACATGTAGCTACTCAGCAACCCATGCAGCCACTTATACACAAAACGAAACACTGATACATATATTTAAATTTTTAAACATTATTCGCTAATATATGTATTCACTGAGATACACTTAATAAGCCAGTTAACCAATCAATTTAAAAAAAAAAAATCCATTTAGACACTAATTTAAACATTTATTCTTCAATCAACTTTTACATATACATATATAAAACATTTATTTTTCAGAAAGACACACATTCACTAGATGGTGTCATCAGTGATGTCATGAGTGATGTAACTGACCATGTCATGAGTGATGTAATATGTGATGTCATCAGCAGTGCATTACACGCGCAAGTTATAGTGAGTCCAACTAACTATAACGTGGGAATTTCAATGGTTTTATGTCAGTAAAATTTCCAGCTAACTATAACTGGTGTGAAACCTATGGTTTTTTCAGTGAATTTCTTAGGTTTTTTAAATGCTAATTCCTAACTATAACTGGTGTGAAACCTCTGGTTTTTTCAGTGGATATATATATATATATATATATATAGAGAGAGAGAGAGAGAGATAGAGAGAGAGACGTAGATATAGATATGTATTTATTCCATAGGAAAAGTGTTTTTTGTTTTGGTAATAATTTTGGCGCGGTTTGATGAATTTTCACAAACTCTTCAAAACTAATTTGCCAGTCACATCAACTGCTGTCTAGATAGCTTTGGGGTGATCAGTGATCGGTTAAGTGGGGGCCGCAAAATATGGTGTATTCCAAAACGCTTTTTCCCCATGCAATTTACCATAGGGATTTTAGACACAACTACATCCCAAACCACTTAACGAAACTATACCGAATGTGGCAAAAGCTAGATCTTGGTTCAGAAAGAGTGCTTTTTAGGTCTCGGCTATAACGCGCTGAAACCGCGTTCTCGCCAGAGAACTATTGTCGGCGTCTCAGCAGTCTGAGAACACCGAAGTGAGACAAGACCTGGCCGCGCGCAGCGTTTCCCCATAGGATAATGTTGTGCGTGCGGCCAGGTCTTGTCTCCACAGTGCTAATGCAGCCCGGATCGCGACGCGTGCCTGCTGGAATGCAGGTGGAGTCTGCATACCAGCGCGCGGCACTGCTAAAGAGCAGACTGAGTGCGGGAGAGGCGGAGGCAGGCTTACAGACGAGGATTGGCTATCGTTTCAAGAGCTCTAACGTGTTTTTTACCACCTTTCACAGGTTTGAACAGAACATTAAAAAAACAAGAAGAAGCGCTAACAAAAGCAACAAAAAGGAAGTTCTAGAATGGAACCCATGTCCTGTTTTTATATCTTAGTAACATGATCTGATCTTCCTTACACACGCACAAGAGCTTTTACGAACTTGTATTTGCCTATTGTAAAATGCAATGACAAAGGGAGACGAGCGTGCAGTGATGTGAAACACTGTTCTCGTTCTGCACATCTCTGGATGGGGTGCGGTCTGGAGCCCTCGGCTCGGCGGTACTGATGCAGCGAGATGGCAGCGGCGATGGAGGAGTCTGCAGCATTGTGTTTCTTCACTCTCCGCCAGTGCCCCGCTCCAGCACAAAGGATGCTGCGCCCCTCCCCTCAAAGTGACTCGAAGAGATGTCTCGCCACTCACCCCTCCACCCAACGCACACAGATTCCTGCTTCTCCATCACTGCGCAGTGGCACGCGAGAGACGTCTGCATAGAGAGCAAGAGACCTCCAACGGGCTAACTAACATGGGACCGACGAGATGTCTTCACCAGCCTTAGAGACAGCACCGCCTTTGCCCCCACCTCTCGAACACTCGCTGCTCTGCCTCTTCATTACTGCGCGCTGCGCCTGGAGGCTGGCGCACGAGGGTTGAGTGAAAGTAATTCACAATGAAGTGCAAGCCCCAGGAGAGATGGCTTCACTAACCTCAGGGTCAGCCCTTTCTAACGCCCCCTGTTCCGGTGACAAACGTGTACAGAGAGTGCAAGTGACCACATCGATCTGACAAGTTACTCAAGAAGTGTCTTCATCATCCTCGGTGACAGCCCTTTCCTAGTCCCCCATTCCCCACACACACCCCGACATCACTGCGCAGTATGTGTGCCACGGCGAGCAGCGGGTTATACAGAGTGAAAGTGAGCCGCCTCGGTGACGCCGCTTCCTATTCCTCACTCCATTTTGCACACACACTAAGTGAGCCAGCCATTCCTAGCGTATACTCGCTGTACATCCTCCAGTACACATTCCTATTTTTAGACAGCAGCACAGACATCAGACATGGAAGATGCGTGATTCAGGGAAAAAACCCCAGTACAAATAGGTACTTCAGGCAATATACCATAATACCGATTGCCTGTGCCTGACTGCATTGGCGTTTTTCATGCAAAAATTGATTTACTCTACTTGTGTCACAAGATCTCTTGCACAAACCTTTAGTAAATGTGGGCCTTGCTGTATCTATAGGAGTATCTATTGACCCGGCCCTGTCATGAGCAATGCCAATAGCTCTAACTTTAACAATGCCCGAGACCATTGCATTGTAAATGCTTGTTGTAATTTGGTGTAAATCTGTTTAGTAGTTTTGGAGTTATTCAAATAAAAGTATTTATGTATATCTAGAGACACGGATCCAGCAGATCTGCTGATTCACGTACCTATAGCAATGCTGTGAATGGCTGGCTGCCAACTAAGGTTAATGTTGCAGCTGCCGTTTTGTGCATTGGGACTCTGTTCCAAGGGGAGGGGGAATAAAATGTAAATGTGATAGAAGGGGTCAGAGTAGCCGTAGCCGTACCCTGACCCCATGGGACTGTTGGAGGGGTCTGTGAGAGACCCCTCATGGGCAAGAAAATGTTTTTTTTACATATGAGAATCCAATTAAAACACATACACTCTAGACCCACACTCCCACTCACACACATTTAAACACTCACACACTCACTCAGACATCCCTTCCTGTCACTCACACATCCACTCACAGACCCACAAAACTACTCATACGCCGACTCACAAACCCACTTACATGGTCCCATAATCCACTCACAGACCCACAAAACTACTCATACGCCGACTCACAAACCCACTTACATGGTCCCATAACCACTCACACACTCCCTAAAAGACCTATAAAACCAATCATACAACTATTCTCAACCACACATGCACTCACAAAAATCACACACCCACTCCCACACAACCACTCACACACCCATACAGCCACTCACAGACCTACAAAACCACTAACACACCTACAAAATCACTCACACAGCCACTCACACCCACAAAACCACTCACATAGCTACTCACACAGCAACCGCTGATGTGTGTGCATAGTAGTGCTTTGTGACAACCTACGCTGTTGATTGAGACTTCACTCCACAGTAGTGACTGAGAATAGTTGTTTTACGACATGCTGACCACTTTGCTTAGACCTCTTTCCTTTGTGATGAATGAGTGCAGTAGTAGTTTGCAATAAATTCATCTGTTCACTAAGACCTCTCTCTAGGGTGATGGCTCAGTGTAGTAGTGGTTCCTCTCTGCTTACACCTTTCTCTGGGATAAAAAATAGTTTGTCCGCTAAGATTGCTCTGCTGGGTGTGTTTTGTAGTGATTTGTGTAACACTGACGTCTGCACTAAAACCTCTTTTCATGTTGACAAACAGTGCTGTTTTGGTTTGCAATAGACTAGCCTCTATGGTTAGATGCCTTACTTTGGTCATTAGTGTTTAGAGTAATGGTGTAGAAGAGACAGGACTGTCTGCTGTGAGTTCTCTCCTAGGTGATAAGTGAGTGTAGTAATTGATAAGGTTAGAGTGAGCTCTCTCCTGCACGTATCTCACCAGTTCCCTTTTCTATTTAAGAAGTATATTGAAGCTTGCTTTGCTAGATGATGTGATCAGTGATGTCATTTGAGATGTCAACAGTGATGTAAAAATGAAAAAAAATACAAAGAAAAAGGGTAGGAATACCTTGACACCCGCCCCCCCCCCAGGCCTGTGGTGGGGTCACCTGGGGCAAAAAATATGTTTACATTTTGAAGAAAAATCGTAGAGGATCAATGAATCAGTAGCAACATAAAAAAAATTGAACTCAGTCTCCCACACTTTTTGTTTTAAGCCCAGTGGGTGGGACAGGTGTTGGGGCGAAGGGATATTTATATTTTGGGAGAGGGGGCACACACATGGCCCATTCCCAGGCCGTTTTTAGCCCCATTCCCCGGGGCCTGGATGCATTTATGAAGGGGGAGGGGGCATGCGGGTCCTATCCAGAGTCTGTTTTCGCCCTAGGGACCCTATCCTCAGCGTTATTTTTTTTTAAGGGGAGGGAGACACGTGCAGCCCATCCCCAGGTTGATTTTGGCCCTGGTAACCAAATCTCTGGCCAAATAGGCCAAGGGTGAGGGCACTGGCGCTTGCAGGGAAACCTGTGTTTGCTCTTGCTAGGTGGTAACCATTTCAAATCTCCAGCCAAAAAGGAGCAAACACCAAAATGATCTTGCTCTCTGGGAGCAGACTTCTTATCTGTTTCCCAAACAAATGAAAAGATGCTCCCGCCTGCAGGGAGCAGCATTATTAGATGCTCCCTGTGGGCGGGAGCAATGGTGGCTCCCACTGGTTACCTTAGGGCCCTTTGGGCTCCCTCCACAGCCCCAATTTATAGTGTGGTGGGTGCTCTGGTTAGGCACCAGAGCACCCACCCTTTGTTTGCCCGGCCCCAGGGGAGTGATTTCCCAGGGCCAAAATCAGACTGGGAGGGGGCCTGCTTGCCCACAACCCCCTCAAATAATTTGCGGGCCCTGAAGAGATGGGTTCCCTGGTGCCAAAACACCCCAGGGAGGGGGGGCCTGTGCCCACTCCCCCTAAATGATGCACCGGACCTTAGGAAATGGTGTCCCTGCGGCTGAAATTAGCCTGGGGAGGGGGCTGCATGCTCCTTCTCCTTTTTTTTTTGCAGAGTTTTATGTAGCGCGAACTAGACCCGAACCGAATCAGGTATCAGAGCACTTTACATATCACCAGTTACGTTACATGAGGACACACATTCATTTTAGGCACGGGGAGATTAAGTGATTTGCCCAGAATCACAGGAGGTTTTGGCGTCGTTTTCGAGACTCGAACCCAGATCCCCAGGTCCGAGGTTGAGCGGTCTAGCCGTTAGGCCAACTCCTCAATTTTAATTAGTTGCCCTGCAGGAAGGGGTCCGCACGGCCTAGCATGCTGGGAGTTGTATTGAGATATGGAAATTAAATATTACTTTACATTCCAAAACCCTTCAAATTCACTGAAAAAAAGTAAAGTTACATGGGGGTTATATTAGGAAATAGCATTTAAAAAACCTTAGCAATTAATTGAAAAACCAATGGTTACAGGGACGTTATAGTTAGGTTCAGATTTTATATACAAAACCATTCAAATTCAGCAGTTGTAGTTATCTCAAGTAACTGTATGCCCTAAGTTACTGTAGCTCCTGCCCTCATCATGCACTTCTAATTACACAACGTATTACATCAGTAATGACATCTTCTGTGACATCATTGATAATATCACTGCAACATTTGCAGTGAAATTATTGTTGAGAAAACTGTGAATGGAAGCGGCGCGAGTAATAGTTGTCCGAGGGCAAGAATTATAGTTGAATAAGCAAGGCACCCCCTAGAAAAATAACTAGACAGGTCAGGAAGCAGGGGGAAAAAACACCAAACAAAAACTCCCGAAGTAGTGTTCCCTCTCAGACCTAAATTTCTTTAAATAACGGCTTCTCAAAGCTCAAACATGGGGCATAAGACACATCCTTCTCCACACAGAATGGTTACTTATTATTGCATATTTTATTTCATTTTGTTAAATATTTTTTAGTTTCAAAAGTGTTTTTATTGAAAATTTTAACAGGCATATAGTAAGACATCTCTGCGAGAAAAATAAGCTTAGAGCATACATTGCGGGTGGGACAGACAAGCATGTCTTCCCTTGTGCATCAGAATAAGCAATGAAGATATGCCCAATAAGTGATTTGACATCATGCGTGGAAGGGCAAAAGAGTGACAGGAGAAAAACAACACGAACCAAAAACCCCCTCCCCCTCCCCACGAAATCCCCCCTCCCTCCACCCCGACCAGTGTGCCCATGAAAGTCAGTGTCATCTACATTATGTCGCAGAAGTGCGACGAGACCAAGAGTAAAGTCACCGGGAGTCATCGGTGGCGTTAGTGAGACGCAAAACCCTAAGGTATTTGGGGCAAGTAATTTCATTGAACTCCCTGGACAGGAGGGTCAGCAGTGGAAGCCACGTTTTGCGAAAGGCGTCTGCGGAGTTGGTGAGAGTGGCGTGGATACGCTCCATCCCAAGGGTGAACCCCAGTTTGTGGAGCCATCCCGTTTGTTTAGGTTTAGTCGTAGTGCCCCACAGCGACAGGATATGTTGCGTGGCTGCCTGCATAGCAATGCCCATCTGTCGACCTCGCAAGGACTTGAGGGGGAACATTAAGGCATTGGGTAGGCCCAACACGGTGTATGCAGGGAATCTCGGGACTTCAGTTTCGAAAGTGGAGTCTACCTCGTCCAGGACCTGTTTCCAAAAGTCTCCCAGCCCCGGGCAGTCCCAGAGGATGTGAGTTAGGGTACCCCGGTCCCCGCACCCCCTCCAGCAAAGGTCGCTGCGCTTCGGGTTCTACTGGTGTAGGCGGACTGGAGTAAGGTGCCAATATATGGCGAGTTTGACTGCCGTTTCCCTTGCTTTGGTGTTCCGTGTGGTGTGTGAGGCCCTATAGTAAATGTACCCCCATTCTTTGGATGACAAAGTCCTCCCCAGTTCAGCCTCGCAACGTCTTTGACCGGGTGATTTGGCCTGAGAGGGTGAAGGTGCAAGCATTTTATAGAGTTCGGAGATGAGGCGTTTGTCTGTGGTTTTAATAAGCAGCCATTTCTCGAAGTCCGTCATGGGGCGCCTACGAGGGTGACGACATTGGGGTCAGTGAGCCAGTGTCGGAGTTGAAGGTATTGGAAGAAATGGGGTCGTTCTATCCCGTATCCTTGTTTAATGTCCTCGAAGAGAAGGAATCCGTTCAGGTCAAAAAGGTCGCCCGCAGCTCGGCATGCCGAGCTCCGCCACTGAGAAAAGGCGCCCGGGCCTTCACCTGGGGGGAAGTCAGGGTTGTCCAGTAGGGGAGTGAAAGGGGAAGGGAAAGTAGTCAGCCCATGTTTGAGTGCTACCCGATTCCACACCTGTAGGGTCGTGCGAGTGATGGGGGACCGTGACATGTATCTAGGCCTGTGGCGGTTAGCCAGGAATGGAACCCACCACAGCAGCGATTGCGCCATAGCTCTATCTTGGAAGAGCCATCTCTTCTCCGATTCGGGTCCGTACCACTCCACTAGGTACCTGAGTTGGGATGCCTGGAAATACCGCACCAAGTCCGGGACTCCGAGGCCGCCTTCGTCCATGCTCCTGTACGCTAGCAATTTGTGAAGTCGGGCCCTCTTCCCTTCCCAAATAAAGCCAGACAGTAAGTCTTGCAGGGTTTTCAATGTACCTTTTGGGGGCATAATCGGGATTGTTTGAAACAAATATAAAATCCGCGGCAGGACTGACATTTTTACCGCTGCCACCCTCCCCAGCAGAGAAAGAGGTTGTTTGGACCATCTCGTCAGGTCTGAACGTATCTGGGAGTTGAGAATGGCGTAATTAGTGGAGACCGTGAGGTCCGTTGAGGGAGTCAGGGTGATACCTAGGTATGGTATCCGGTCGGCCAACTGTAGGCCGATGTAGTGTCCCAATGCCGGGGCCTGCGGGCGCGCATGTTTGCCTAGAGGTAAAATGAGGGATTTTGCGATATTAATGCGGAAGCCTGAGACAGCCCCAAATGAGTTAAGTTCCTCCATGAAGGCAGGTATTGAAGTATCAGTGCTGTTTAGAGTGGCTATGACGTCATCCGCATATAAACTGATAGGGTGAGGTTCGTGCCCGAAGTCGATGTCCTCTATTCTTGGGTTATCCCAGGCTTTCTGCGCTAGCGGCTCAATATACATCGCGAATAGGAGGGGGGAAAGGGGCACCCTTGCCTGGTGCCTCGCTGGATCTCGAACGGGAGCGAGTGCAGGCTCCCCAGGCGAACCGTGGCTTGCGGGTGGTGGTAGCAGGCCGCTATGCACGAGCAAAAACGGTCACTGAGACCGAACCGGCGGAGTACGTGTTGTAATTAATTCCAGTTCACGCGATCGAACGCTTTCTCCGCATCGATGGCGAGGAGCGCAAAGTCCGAAGCTCGAAATAGCGTCTTATCAATAAGGTGGAGCACCCGTTTAGTGTTGTCGCTACATTGGCGGCCAGGAACGAAGCCAGATTGATCTGGTTCTAAAAGACCAGGCAGGCACGGGCCAAGGCGGGCTGCAAGGATACCTGTAAAAAGTTTTAGGTCTAAGTTTAGCAATGAGATGGGGCGGAACGCGGAGCAGTGCGTGGGCTTTTTCCCCGGTTTAGGAAGTACCACCACTTCAGCGGCTAGCATGTCCGGAGGTATGGCTGCCGCCCCCTCAAAGGAGTTGAAGAGGCGAGCAAGCACTGGGGCCAAACGCCGATTGAAGAGCTTATAGAAGCCCGCTGAGAAGCCGTCCGGCCCCGGGGATTTGAGTGGGCGCTATCGAGATATGGCAGCCAGGACTTCTTCTTGACTTATGGGGGCGTCGAGAGTTTCCGCAGTAGACTCAGGGAGTGCGGTGATGGCCGCAGTGTTTAGGTATGCCTCAATATCCCTGGACGAGGCTTCCTCCTCCCTGTATAGGGAAGCGTAGTAGGAACGAAACGCCTCGCCCATCTGGGCGTCGTCCACGAGCACCTCACCATTGGCCCCAACCAAAGTAGTGATTTTGGCCCGTTGGGTCTTGGCTTTTAGAGCGCTAGCCAGTAGACGACCCGTTTTGTTCCCTCCGACATAGTAAGTATGTCGTAGGCGGAGAGCTGCAAATTCCGCCCTATCTGTATCCAGACTGGCGAGCTGGGCCCGAGCCGCCTTTAGCTGTTTCCACACGCGAGGGGCGCATGTGCGGCTGTGCACTCGTTCCAGCTCCGCCACCTGCGCCGTAAGGTCCTCTCTTTTGCTTTTGCGGTCTTTGGCTTCCGCAGAAGCAATAGCTATGAGTTCGCCCCGCACGACCGATTTCAGAGCCCCCCAAAGAGCCGTCGCCGAGATGCCCGGTGTATCGTTGGTAGATAGGTAAGAATCAATGCAATCCCCAATACGTTTAGTGACAGCAGGGCGTTGTAGCATGGTTTCACGGAGGCGCCACGGGCCCCGGAGGCGGCGGGGTGCGCGGAGAGCGAGGGAGAGTTCCACCGCGTCGTGGTCAGAGAGGGCTGCAGGTATAATGGTAATGTCCTCAAGGATTTTAAGAAGGTCTGAGGAACCCAGGAAATGGTCAAGCCTGGCGTAGGTATGGTGCACATGCGAGTAGAATGTGAATTGTGAGGCAGTTGGGTGTCGCACCCTCCAGAGGTCCACCAGGCCCCTATCCGACAGCCATTCATGTCCGGCAGATGACAAGGCCCCAGTATCTCCGTAGCGGTGTCCATAGCGATCGGCCTGTGTGTCCATGACGACGTTAATGTCCCCGCCCAGGAGTAGGGGTGTATGTGGGGTTTGGAGGGCTTCGGAAATGGCGCCTTGTAAGAAAACTTCTTGACCTGTGTTTGGGGCATACAGGGAGCCAATTGTGAGTGTTGTGTCACCTATAGTGAGAGTGTGTGCCAAGAGTCGGCCTTTGATTTCCCCCACCTTGTTACCCACCCTCCCCCTAAAAGATCTAGAGATCAGGATCACAACCCCGGCGTTCTTTGTTGGAAGGGAGGAAAAGAGTTGCTGTGGGAAGGCTCGCGAGCGCATTCTGTGCCAGTCCCTCTGGAGGAGATGCGTCTCCTGTAGCAAGCAGACGTCAGCTTTAGAGTTTTCTAAGTAGGAGAGAACAGCTCTCCTCTTGATCGGGTTGTTAAGCCCCTTCACATTAAGCGTCATAATCTTAAGGGTATCGTCTGTCATCGCGCAGGGGGTGTGTGGTGCAGCGCAGAGTGGGCTATGGGCGCGCCAAGGGAGCACGAGGTGGTCCCTGGCGAGTAGTGTATGGTTCGGTCTCTAGTTGTAGCTGGGAGTGAACCTCGGGCGTGGGTGAGCACCCCAAGTCGACATTTGCACCCCGGTGAAGGGTCTCTTCGCGCAAGGGCAGAATTAGCGTGGCACACTGGTCCCCACCCTGGAACCCTCCCTAACCCAACATCCCCCCCAAAACAGTCCACAGCCACCAAAGAATGCATGGTAGTACATGCAGATAAGGACAGTAGTGGGCCGCAGCATAATAACAAAACCCCCAACCCCGCTCCCCCAACCCAGTCCCAACAACCCTGAAACCTGTAGTCCCAATCCTGTCAAGGCACACAGGATCGTGGTAAAGAACATTGAAGGTGTCATCTCCGATGGCGGCTCCTCCGGACCCCCCACCCGACCCACCCGCCGGTAAAGCTGAGCAGTTGCGGTACACAGTCTCCCTAGCAAAAGCCATTATCACTCAGGGGAAGAAGTCTCTTTGACCACCTCTGCCACCGCAGTCTCATGTTCCCGGGAAATGACAGAGGCATCTGGTTTGAGGCGCTGAAGAGGGGACCGTCTGCGGTGTACAGTCTGCCAACCCCCCCTGGAAGAGCCCTGCGAGCTCCTGAATACCGGCTCAGTGTCAACTTGGTCTAGACCCAGGAGATCACACGTGTCTTTAAGAGACCGTAGCTGTTGTAGTCGTCCGTTCCACTTGAATATTATCCGGAAGGGATGCCCTCAGGAATAGGAGACTTCCTTTTCCCGCAAGAAGTCCGTGACTGGTTTGAATTCCTTCCTTTTCTGGAGAGTAGTGGCAGAAAGATCTTGGTAGAGGGCAATGGAATGGCCCCGAAACTGAATGGGCTGAGCTCTCCGGGCCTCCCGGAGGATCCGTTCCTTTAGCGGGAAATCCGGAAGGAAAGCCAGTATGTCCGGCGGCGGGGCTGGGGCTCTGCGGGGCAGTCCCACTCGATGGGCCCTGTCGATGCGGATGTGGAAGTCGTCTGCATCACCCAGAATGCTCCTGAAGAGGGTTTGCAGGTACGCGGTGACATCAGCCCCCTCGTCCTTCTGAGGGACCCCCCGGACCCGTATGTTATTCCGGCGGGAGCGGTTTTCAAGGTCCTCCGTATGGGCCTGGAGGTCTAGGTGCTGGTCAGTGAGCCGCAGGACCTCTTGCTGGAGTACTTCGATTTCGGCGCTCCTGGCTTGATCAGCTTCCTCGACTGCGACCACTCGCTCACCGAGGTCCTCCACATCTCGTCGGAGTTCCCTAACTTCTCCCGCCACCTCCTGCTTCAGAGATTTGAAATCTTCCCGGAGCGAATTGAAGAGCGTTTCCAGGAAGGATTTGGTGATGGGCACTTGGTCATCCGGGGCCACAGGCGATGCCTTCCCGGTCCCATGGGACGGCGGGTCTTTGCCAGGTCTGGGCTGCGATTTAGCCAACAGTTCAGGGAGGGTTTGCGATCCCTTCTTGCCTCTCTGTCCCGCCATGGTGCGTGAGGGCGTAGGGTCTTGATAGGCAGTAGGGCAGTGGGGCGTGTGCCCTAAGGGGGACCAGTGAGGAGGCGGACGGGGAGCAGAGGGTATGGCAGTGTCCAGGCGGCTATTTATGCCGGTGCACGGGCAGGGACCAACGCTTCCAGATGACTACACGCCCAGTGGGGGGGCGAGGAATCGGCCGCCGTTCGGCCGGCGACAGATCGCGGTGAGTGGAGTGCGGTCTCACCCCCCGGGGAGGCGCCCCAGAGGTGACAGTCAGCGTCCTGCCGTAGGGGCCCACCGGGACGTCCGATCGCCGGGGGCTCGACTGCGCCCCCGAGCTCTCCCACTCCCTGCTCAGCTCTCCTCACCTGTGGTAGGCCGGCGTGCTCAGGGTCTCCTTACGCCAGGCCGGGTCAACCGTGGCGCCCTGGGTTGCTGGGGGCTTGCAGGAGATCCAGGGGGGAGTGCCCGATAGACAACCTTGCAAGTGGGGGCTGTGCAGTAATGAATGGGGAGGCAGACGTGAGAGCGCCGTGGCAGTCACCCGGCTGGCGCAAGGGCAAAGTCTGGTGCTAGGACTCAATCCCCCTTTGACTAGGGGGCAAAGAGAAGGCGCCCGCCGAGGCCTGCAGGCACCCAGTTCTGTGTGGAACCCAGGCGCCATGAGTTCTGCTGCGCCTCGATGTTAGGGAGGCTCTCCCAGAGGTAGGTCCAAGAGAGGCAGTAGGAGCACACACAGTTATCCTGCACCGGGGGCTCGATCGTGCCCCCCGAGTTCTCCCCGTTCCCCCACCTGCTCTCCTCACCTGTGGAGTCTGGCGCGTCTGGGAGTCATCGTCTACCAGGCCGGCCCGGCGTCAGGAGAGTGGCCCAGTGAAGCTGGAGGGCCACGGGGTCAGGTCCGGGCCGCTGAAGACCACCAGTAGACGTGGGGGGTCGGTGCTGGAGCACTCCGTGTGCAGTTCGTTTCCGGCAGCTCGGGCCGGTCCCCCAGAAGCGAGCCCGGGCTGGACGAGTGGTAGGCCCAAGCCGGGGCCTCGAGTTCTCCGCTGCCGGTCCGGCTCCCACGGCAACCACCAAGTCCCCCGGGCGGTGACCGCCACTCCCCCCAGAGGCTATGGCGGTAGGGGGGGGCTCGCAGCACCCCCCGGAATGCGGGAAGGGGTCCGACCCACCACTGATTGCGCCGGATGGGCGCTGGAGAGGGCTCCGATGGTCCGCGTCTAGGCCCGAGGCCGGGGCCTCGCGTAGTAGTGCCGCTGGTCCAGAGTGTCCCGGTCCCCGGCGGAGCGCCGGAGCGGCTGGCGGCGTCCGGGACCTCCCGTGGGAGCGTTGGCAGGTGCGGTAGGCAGTAGGTCACTTGTCGGTGCGCCGAGACCCCTGCTCCAGGGGTGAGTCGCAGCCCGCCCGGAGGCGCCAAGGGGACCCCCACCTGCCGGCGCGGCCGCTGCTGCTGGGCGCCAAATGAAGTCCTCGGCGATTCCGCCCCTGCCGCCGCCGGGAGTCGCAAAGTCGCAGCGGGGGCTCAACAGCGATAAATTTCCCCTCGCCCTCGAGTGTAGATAGGGGGGAGACTGAAGCAATAAGCGGCGGAACGGCGGTATCGGGCAGGGAGCTCCGGAGACCTGCGTCCGATCACGCCGCCATCCTAGACACGCCCCCTGTTAAATATTTTTTACCAATTTTTTGTGGGTATTTATTTCACAGCTTAGAATTATTTTATTTTTACAGTATATATATATGTATTTCTTTCAACTACAACTTAGAGACTATCATCATTTGTCCAATGATGCTGTACATAAATACACAATATTTCAGCAATTATAAGGTCACATATAGTGAAATGACAATTTGATTCAACACATCCCCACACACATTCATGCCTCTCACAACTCTACCATCATGTCTCTTGCGCTCAGTTAATTCACACTTTACACCCCAGAGCAACACTGCATGCACAGATGGAAAAACCGGATGATAAGATCAACCCTCGATGGCTGTGCTGACGACTGGGGTGTCACATTCTCTCTCCGGTTGACGTACGTTTCAATGGTATAAAACTTTCAAAACCATCTTCTTCAGGACCTGTTATTTTTTGCTTTGTAACGGGTGGATGGAGGGGGAAGAAAATTCAGCAATTATAAAGGAGAAAGATCATCAATCATACCTGCTATTATCGGAACCCCTGGAGATATCTTACATTTCTCCAAAATAAACCAATATAACAAGCGAATGTGCCACTTCAAAACAATTGTCATGAATAGAACCTAGAGCCTCCATTGTATGGAATTAGTGGTGTATATATCAGATAAAAAAGATTGCAGGTGAGTTTGAAAAAACATTAGTTTAAAAGAAAAATTCAGTTTAGGAAAAGGAAAAGGAATAGAAAATAATTAATAGTTTTCTTTTTACTAACTATACACATATGGTTGCAAATATTAGCAAGATGTCCCTTACAAATGCTACAAAGACACAATGTATTTAGATATTACTTTGCATGATCTACTAAGACAAATAGCCCTGAATGCCGTTATGTTTCATCTTCATATAGTCATAAAACTGTACGGAATATACTATTATCATAATCATTCCTTGTAGCGAGAAAAGAGGAAGCAATGGGTTCAAAAATAGACCACAAGAACGAGGACGCTTCTACTCTAGAGAGTTCCATCCCTTCATTTTTTATCTAAAATAAAAATGCTAATAGTACCTGTCACTGATATCCGTATCAAGGTCTATGAGGATAGTTATGGGCTCAAAAATGCCAGTACTGGGCCTTGCTTCTTAAAAGACGATATTTCA
The DNA here is from genome assembly GCF_964263255.1 of Lissotriton vulgaris. Taxonomy (NCBI): domain Eukaryota; kingdom Metazoa; phylum Chordata; class Amphibia; order Caudata; family Salamandridae; genus Lissotriton; species Lissotriton vulgaris. The sequence continues at coordinate 732,817,445 of NC_141699.1, forward strand.
AAGATCTGTGGTGGACACACAATAAAAATATCCAACTGTCAGTAGTTCCACACAGCTGGTACTCTTGTTCTTGATGCCCTATTTTACATGGACTGTATACAATGCTTAACATGCAATTACCTTGTTTTGAGATATCCTGTTTTGTATTAGAGGTCCTATCAGAAATCAGCGCCACTATCTGTTATGAGGTGCTTGGATTGTTCAACTGGATAAAAAGGTGGTCTTCTCTCCGATGACCTGAATGTTGTGAGAGAACAGTGCACAATATCAAATCTACAGCTCTATTTGTAATCCCTACATTCTGGGTCTGTAAAAGACGCATTCGGGTGTAGCTTGCTGGTAGCATTATGAGATAGCATACCTTGATATTTACGAGTCCTTGTCTGGCTAGGTTTTCCCTATCAATTGCAATGCGGCATTCTTATTATTCTTTTTATTCGCAGTATCTTGTGATGTTGGTTTAATTTCCGATATGCATAGCATCTTGTATGCGGTCCGTGGCGCAATCTAAAAGGAAGGGTCAATAATGTAGTATGCTGTCAGGGGAATGTTAAAATAAACTTTCTCCAATATTACATATCTAGGTTTTAAGCCTGTCCCGGGGATACATGCTTCCATCCGGTTCTTGTTAGAATGTGTACGTCAGCTGCACACCACTTAAATGCCCGTGTTATCCCTGTCTGGCATAGGTGTCTTTCCCCTGGGAAACTTACGCAACTCAGAACAAGTCTAAAAAGTTGGGGCGTTACTGCAGACATGTGTGCTTGAATACCAGGGCTGCCTTCTAGTCTGACCTTAATGATCTTACCCAGCGTGGGCTCTCCCAGTGTCAGCACTACTATAAATCTATGGGCTTAGATGTTTGGCTACTAAGTCTGTCAGCTTATCCAACAACACTAGCCAACCAAGGATAACTGTGAGGTGTGCGCTGATAAACAGCCTGCCCATATTTATAAAATGGTCAAAGCATATTCTCTGACCTCCCATAGGGAAATGCGTTTGAACACATGAATTTTGCAACATACGTCAAATTGGTTATCTCTCTGCATAATGCCCACTCATGGTGCTTGGGGGCCTCCCCACATTCGTATTGTCAACCTATGTTAGTCTCCTCGCCCCTAAACATCCTTATAGTCCACAAATTGCAAGAACCCTCCCCATTCCTTACCTCTCATATAGTGCTCACTCGTCACGCCTGCCTTCTTCTATCAAGCATCAGCGGTATATGCTAATGCTTGGTCTGTTTTATTCTCAAAATTGTATCATGGCACAACTTGATATCGCGTTAGCCTGTCGCCTGGGGTGACATCATGTCCGCGGCATGCGTACCTGGAAGAGAAAATAGAGTGCTATTGGATATTGGGTCACTGGGCGAGGCATGTTAGATTCACTTAGGTTGAATTGCTAGTGATATTTGGATGTCGAGATTTTACATAGAGTGCGCCAATGTATGGCGCAACTCACTGTAGCAATAGTCTGACATTTGCGATAGCATCTTGTCCGGGACCTACATACCCGGAAGAAAAATGTATAGTTGTTTCTGCTGAAAGCAGGCGCCGTATTGGTCTAGCTATTGACTCTCCATACAAGCATACTGAATTCACTAACATTCTATTGCTGATGTTATATAGGTTGCAAAATGTTCAACATCAAGTGCACCGATGGGTGGGGCATATCATAATCTATATTATAAAACATATATGCATGTAGATGAAGGTTATTGGAACTAGTGAAATATGGAGCCTAGGTTGCATGATTCACATCATGAACTCTAATTTGTTTGTTGTTATTGGCAAATTGAATACAGTAAACAAAAGATAGTGTCATGTGCATTTAAATGCCTGTATAATGATAGGACAATCTTTTCAATATCATAGTGGTAATACAACTATGATATTCTAATACCCACATGTTGACTATAATAAGCCAATTAGAAAAGCATATGATAATACCTGTGTGTTACAAGACAATTGAGCATTCAGATTGAATTTACTGGTGCATAAGACATAACTCCCAAAACAATTGTCAATAGGACAACAAGTGGGATTTCGCCTAATTAGCTTGATCTTAGCATTAGTATTCGTATTTGTATAGCCAGTGTCATAGAATAATAGTATGCACATCTAGGTGTTTACATAAAATGAGCATATCAGTCAAAGGGTCCATATTCGTACAGGGGTGTCTTTTCCTATCCTTCAAATTGGCCACACCTCATGGCATTCACACCTAGTGTGGCTGTGGTGGGTGTCCGCAGAGGAGTACAAGGATTTGTATATTCTAGGTGTTTAGCCATACGGCCAACTCACCATGGACCTAAGCACTCCTGGGTCTAACTGTGAGACCTAATCGTTATTACTGACACCATTAGTTTATCTGCCAAACTATCTCCTCATTTAGACCCTCTTTCACTGAATTAAGGGTTTAGATCCAATAAGTTTTACGGCATTTCTTTACTTCATCAATGTTTTTTCCAGGAATGCCTTTGATTTTTTCCAAAATGAGGAAACATAGCTCATTTTCATTGTGGTTAAGATCAATACAATGTAGGACCATGCGGGACAACGTTTTGCGTGTTCTGATTGCTAATCTGTGTTCGCTATATCGGGTTCTGAACTCACGCCTCGTTTCTCCCACATACCCTTTGTCGCAAGGGCAGAGAATGAGGTAAATCAATTTGCGGCTTCAGCAATTTGTAAAATCTTTTAGTTTTCCCTTCTTTCCCCGGTATTTCCAACATTGCATAACAACTGCCGTGTCACATGCCACACAAGTCCCACATCTATGGTTTCCTAAAATGGGAGGACAGATGATGGTAGTTTGTTTCTCATGTGGAGTTTGTCTTTCCCGTGTGTGAACCCAGTTGTCCTTACGGTTTCTATTTCTCCGATGTGCTATTATTGGTTTTTGTATGGTGTCTAGATCTTCATGAGTGTTAAGGATGTGCCAATTTTCTTCCAACACCTTTTTGAATTTAAAGTTCAAAGGTGAATGGTTAATGACACAAACCAAGTTTTCATTTTTGGGACGGAAGCTATCTGCCAAAAGAGCATCCTGATTATAGTAGCGTGCTCTTATTTAGGCTGCCCTGATAAGACGTTTGGGATATCCTCTCTGTATTAGTCTTTGTCTCAGCTCATCACCAGTTTTGTCGTAATCTTCAATCTTTGAACAGTTGCGTCTAATCCTTAAAAATTCTCCAAATGGAATGGAATCTTTTTGACAGTTCGGGTGATAGCTATCATGTGTCAGAATCGTATTCTTGGCTGTTGGTTTATGGTAAAAATGTACCTTCATTTCTCCTGCTTCACCACTGATTAATATATCCAAAAATTCCACTAACCTGGAACTGTGGTGGCTAGTGAATCTCAAGTTATCGTCACTGGCATTAAGCCAATCGATAAACATCAGGAGGGTGGATTCATCTCCCCGCCAAATGAAATTTTTTTTGTCAATAAATCTGTGCCACCTGTGCACATTTTCATAGAATGGGCCAATTCGTTCATATTCTCCTATATATATATAGATTAGCCACACTTGGGGCACAATATGACCCCATAACGGTCCCCTTAAATTGGTGACACAACTTGCCTTTGAAATGGAATTAATTATTTTTTAGAAGCCGTAGAAGCCGTTATTTAAAGAAATTTAGGTCTGAGAGGGAACACTACTTCGGTAGTTTTTGTTTGGCAATAATTATAATTACTTGAGATAACTATAACTGCTGAATTTCTATGGTTTTTATGTGTAAAATCAGAACCTAACTATAAAGTTCCTGTAACCATTGTTTTTTTCAAATTAATATATACAGGGCCACAGGAATTATGTGAGTCAGCGGCGATTTGCAAACAATTATAGATTTGCTGCATATGCCATGTAATCATCTGTTGCATAATCTGCAGATTGTAACCAAAAAACATTTTATATCTAACACAGATCAAATGCCACAAATAATACAGTGACTATGATATTTGCGCACCAGAGCACTTTTTGCAGAGTTTGGCTGGTTATCTTAAACTGCTTATTGCTGTATTTGGGTGTTAAATATTCATTAATAAGTTGAACTGTTTCCCAGACACTGTTACATGGTTTAAAAATGACAAAATAATGAAAGAATACTATCACAAATTGTGGCTCATTATGCTCCATGATTGGCCTTTTCTTACTATATATTTTGTTAAACCCTGTCTCATGATTTTGTCCTCCAGCTGCATAATTCCAATAGCCCGGAGTATGTGTGTGTGTATATGTATGCATGTGTATACTCATATAAAACCATTGAAATTCAGCAGTTATAGTTACCTGAGTTAACTATAAACTCACGCCCTGCAATGCACTGTTTATGACCTCTTGTATTCTGCAAAAATGCTACCGCTAGGTGAGAGCACACATTCTTTTCCTTTTCACACATTTGTTATGTTATGTTATACCAAACTTGTATAGCGTACGCTCACCAAAAGGGTGCTTTGCAGTGGGTAGGGTAACTAAGATTACTCCTGCCCTGCAGGAGCAGAGAAGAAAACCTGCTCCACTGAACAGGAGCAAAGTGAGCTCTCACTCCACCCAGAATGGGTGCCTGTTGGGGAACCAGCGGCCAGTGGGGTCAATTGCCCATCTGGCTTCCAACATAGTATCTGATTTGTGTTCCCTAAGTTGGACCATCGTACCCACTTTAGGCCCGGTGATTGGGTCTGTGGCCTGTATTGTCTCAAGCAGAGGGTCCGAACGCCCCCCTCCCCTTTAAATGAGTATCAGGGGTTGGGGTCCCTGGAGCTAGTATTGGCTTGGGGAGGGGGTTTTGCATGCCCTCCTCCCCTTTTTATGAATGTCAGCCCCAAGGATGGGGTCCCCAGAGTATTTCGAATCTCTGGGAGGGTGGAGCTGCATGCACCGTTCGAAATTTAAAATAAATAAATACAAAATGACTCTGGGACCAGCAATGGCTTGGGGAGGGGTGAGCATCCCCTCCCCTGCAATATAAACAAGCATTTGCAATGCAATAGGTCTCGCATTAGGAAAGTTTGAGCTATTGGTATTGTAAATGAATTTTTTTTATTTATGTGTTGGTTTTGAAAATAGCGAAATTAATAGCGTTGTCATTTACAATGCCAAAATTTTTAGCTTTCGCAAATGTGACACCTATAGAATTTGTAATACAATATGTGTTGTATTTACGTAACTTAGGTGTATTGATATTACAAATAATAATGGGTTTTAATTTTTTAAATAATTTATACTTAAATAAAAGTTATTGTAATTTATAATGGTAATAGCTTTTGTAAATAACTTTTGTGAAGATTATGTTCATTGTATTTTATTGTGACAAAAATTCAAGAACAGAAGTGAAATATTAACATCTTTTTGTGACATTTCTAATAAAGCTTGAAACATTGATAGAACATATTTGAACCAGTTGTTGTTGAATGGTTGCACAGATTGATGCTGTGGTGGTGCTGAGTGATGTGATGGCGGCGAGTGATGCTGTGGCGTTCAGTGATGCTGTGGTAGTGCATAGTGATGTTGTGGTGCCCCTGAGTGATGCTGTGGTGGTGCTGAGTGATGTTGTGGTGATGCGATAGATAGAAAGAATGAGTGCGATAGATAGATAGAGTAAGGGCGATAGTTGAGGGAGGGCGATAGATAGAGTGGTATTTGGAGTGTATGTTGCATTGAGTGCAGTGTAATTATGTGGCGTATAATTATGTGGCACTGAGTGGTATTTGGAGTGTATGTTGCATTGAGTGCAGTGCAATTATGTTGCATATAATTATGTGGCACTGAGTGGTATTTGGAGCCTATGTTGCATTGAGTACTGTGTAATTATGTGGTGTGTAGTTATGTGGCACTGAGTGGAATTTGGAGTGTATGCTACATTGAGTACAGTGTAATAATGTGGCGTGTAATTATGTGGCACTGAGTAGTATTTGGAGTGTATGTTCCATTGAGTGCAGTGTAATTATGTGGCATGTAATTATGTGGCACTGAGTGGTATTTGGAGTGTATGTTGCATTGTGTGCAGTGTAATAATGTTGCATATAACTATGTGGCACTGAGTGGTATTTGGAGTGTATGTTGCATTGAGTGCAGTGTAATTATGGGGCATGTAATTATGTGGCACTGAGTAGTATTTAGTTTGTATGTTCCATTGCAGAGTGTGTGAGGGTGCAGAGTGTGAGGGTACAGAGTGTGAGGGTGCAGAGTGTAAGGGTTCAGGGTGTATGAGGGTGCAGGGTGTATGAGGGTGCAGGGTGTATGAGGGTGCAGGGTGTGTGAGGGTGCAGAGTGTGTGAGGGTGCAGTGTGTGAGGGTGCAGTGTGTGAGGGTGCAGTGTGTGAGGGTGCAGTGTGTGATGGTGCCGTGTGTGTGAGGGTGCAGAGTGTCTGAGGGTGCAGAGTGTCTGAGGGTGCGGAGTGTGTGGGGGTGCAGTGTGTGTGTGGGTGCAGTGTCTGAGGGTGCGGTGTGTGAGGGTGCGGTGTGTGAGGGTGCAGTGTGTGAGGGTGCAGTGTGTGAGGGTGCAGTGTTTGCAGTGTGTGTGAGGGTGCAGTGTGTGTGAGGGTGCTGTGCTCACCCTGCACACTCACACAATGTTCACCCTGCACACTCACCCACTGCTCACGCTGCACACTCACACACTGCTCACCCTACACATTCACACACTGCTCACCCTACACACTCACACACTGCTGGCCCTGGACACCCACACACCGCTCACCCTGCATACTCACACACTGCTCACCCTGCACACTCACACACTGCTGGCCTTGGACACCCACACACTGCTCACCCTGCACACTCACACACTGCTCACCCTGCACACTCACACACTGCTCACCCGGCACACCGACACACTGCTCACCCTGCATACTCACACACAGATCACCCTGCACACTCACACACTGCTCACCATGCATGCTCACACACTGCTCACCCTGCGCGCTCACACACTGCTCACCCTACACACTCACACACTGCTCACCCTACTCACTTGCACACTGCTCACCCTGCACGCTCACACACTGCTCACCCGGCACACTCACACACTGCTCACCCTACAAACTCACACACTGCTCACCCTGCACACTCGCACACTGCTCACCCTACACACTCACACACTGCTCACCCTAAACACTCGCACACTGTTCACCCTGCATACTCACACACTGCTCACGCTGCACACTCACACAATGTTCACCCTGCACACTCACACACTGCTCACCCTACACACTTGCACACTGTTCATCCTGCATACTCACACTGCTCTCCCTGCACACTCACACACTGCTCACCCTACACACTCACACACTTCTCACTGTGCACACTCACACACTGCTCACCCTACACACTCACACACTGCTCACCCTACACACTCGCACACTGTTCACCTTGCATACTCACACACTGCTCACCCTGCACACTCACACAATGTCCACCCTACACACTCACACACTGCTCACCCTGCACACGCACACACTGCTGGCCCTGGCCACCCACACACTGCTCACCCTGCATACTCACATACTGGTCACCCTGCACACTCACACACTGTTCACCCCACACACTCACACACTGCTCACCCTGCACACTTACACACTGCTCACCCTACACACTCACACACTGCTCACCCTGCATGCTCACACAATGTTCACCCTGCACACTGCCACACTGCTCACCCTGCACACTCACACACTTCTCACCCTGCACACTCACACACTGCTCATCCTTCATGCTCGCACACTGCTCACCCTGCACACTCACACACTGCTCACCCTGCACACTCACACACTGCTCACCCTGCACACTCACACACTGCTAACCCTGCATTCTCACACACTGCTCACCCTGCACACTCACACACTGCTCACCTTGCATGCTCACTCACTGCTCACCCTACAAACACACACTGCTTACTCACACGCCAACATCGCTCAGCCTGCACTCACACTGCTCATAAAAACCACTTGCACTGCACTTACACACCAGTCCCCCTGCTCACCCTGGACTCACAAGTCTCTCATCCTGCACTCACAGTCCTCTCACATTGTACTCATACGCACGCATGCCTCATTCTGCACTCATCCACCACTCACCCCGCACTTTCTCAGACCACTCACCCTGCACTTACACACCACTCATACACCTCTCACCAACAAATCACTCAACATTCGCACTGCAGTCACCCTCCTCTCACGAGTGTGAGGGCATTGTGCTAATAATTATCAAAGCATGTTACTCTTCAAGATACAGGCATCACAGCATATCACTTTTATCGCCAGCAATCACAGAAAGGCAGAAGAATAAGAAAGCAATAATAAAGAAAAAAAACACCATTCTTTCAAGGACTGCCAAGTTAAAGTACCTAAAATGCATGTAGATTAGCATAGCCCCAGGCATACACTGCCGATCTCTAATACACACCTTCACTCTTCTGATTGTAAGAAAAGGGAGTGGGGGGGCTAGGACTACAAAAGCTGTTATTTAATAGTATCACAGAAGCATGTGTTTGACCTAGAGGGAGAGACAGCTCCATCTCCTGCGTGCTCCTGAGCCTTATCTGGCGGGCAAAAGAACCGGCCGCTCAAGCAGCTTTATAGAAGAAAAAAAACATCACAACTGATTGGAGTGTAAGCAGTCTTTCTGTGGACACACACAGCCTTTTCCCACCCAAGAGCTGTTCTTCAGCCACCATCTGGATGGAGCCCCAGTCCCTCTCTGGAGTAACACATAAGGTCAGCTACATCTGAGCTGTCAAGCCAGACCAAAAAAGGAAATGTATAAGTGGACTGTGAGACTTCACCCCTCATGACACATCACCTTCCTACTGCCACGTCCTAACTCACCATTTATGGAATGCACAGGTATTGTTTTTAACATGTCTACAACTGTTTACCGATCAAGCAAATCAACTGTGTCTACATACACCTTAGTTGCTATTTTAAAGATGTTGAGGCACCTGTGAAAGTCTACTTAATTGTTTTACTGCTGAACTGCTTGCTGCGAGATTGAACTGTCTCTCGCCGATTAAACTTTTATGACGTTAGGTGACCTAAAGTTAGATGACAATGACTCCTTCTTTATGTCACAATTTATTTTGCCATAAAATAAATACGACATGTACGTATAGCTTCAAGGCCGGACTTGAGTAAAAATTGTGTCTCTTTACAAATTAAGGTTTAGACTCTAAAAGACAGTTTTAACACCAAGCCAGCCAGGAGTCGAACCTGGAATCTTCTGACCCGTAGTCAGACGCGTTATCCATTGCACCACTGGCCCCCACTGAGGACTGACGTCACGACAAGTGGATGTAATGACTCGGCCATGGGAGACACAGCCTCAATTCATCAGTGTAATCGTGGGGGCTTGCAGTGCAAAGTCCCAAATCAAAACAAGCAGTAGCAATACCGACAACACTAAAAACGTGCTAAGCCGCTGGTGCCCTTGGTGTGTTTGTGCAACACAGTGGGGTCAGGCACGGTGCTAGTGGAGGGTTATTTCTGAACAAACTACGTGTAGGAGCGGAATGTATATTGTACGAGCAGCTGCATAGTTTGTTGACTTGGTGCACAAAGAGAGCGCACCTTCAATCAAACTGCAGTTCGATGGACACCACAAGCAGCAGCAATACCGACAACACCGGAAACGTGCTAAATGTACAAATAGAGTAAAAAAAATGTAACTTTAAGATATGACATGCCCACTATTTGGAGTTGTAAAGACCACAATCAGTAAACAGTAGTAGAGCAAATTGGCACGAAGTCCCACTGCAATAGTAACAAGCCGAGCTTGGGTTATGAGATCGTGGCTCAGCGCACACCAAGTTGCTTCACCGCGAAACGGATGCATTTGTCTTCAATTATCGCATGCCCACACACAAGTCTTCATGCAAGCTCAACCCAGTAAATAATGCAGCTGCTTCAGCCGCTCCATTTCGCCTTTTTATTCTTTTGCCCATGCTGCACAGCTGATGTCATGGAGTCAACATGATTGCTTTTTTAGTCAGCCCCCGTGCCCGCCTCCCTGCTCGGGGCCGCGCTGCCATTGGCGGACCCCTGAGACAGGAAGCCAGGCAACAGGAGAGAAGACGTAGGCCGGGCCAGAAAAAAGAAGGAAGTCCCGCCTGCTGCTGGGCTATGATTGGCTGCCCGCCGGGATGGAGCAAAGAAGCCGAGTCCTCCCGCGGGCCGGGGCTCCCGTGAGCTACGGAGAGCCCCGGGGCCGCCCCAGAGAAGAGAAATCCTGCGTAGCCGGTGAGTGAGGTCCGGTGCTGGTGTGTGTGTGTGTGTATGTGTATGTGTGCGATTGCGGCGGCGGCGGGGGGAGGGGGTCTTTGTATGTGTGCGTGCGTGTGTGTAGGTGTGCTGGTGTGTGTGTGGGGGGTCTCTGTGTGTGCGTGTAGGTGTGCTAGTGTGTGTGTAGGTGCGGGGGGGGTTGTGCCTGTGTATGCGTGTGGCTGTGATGTGCGCATGCGTGAGTGTGGGTGCGCGTGCACGCAGCTGAATCCAGCCGGGGAGAAGCGCGTGGCAGCTTCTTGTCCGTCATTCCCCCGAGTCAGCTAGCTATAGTTCTCCACCTGGACCGCATCCTTCGGATGCGTGTTCCCAGGCTCGACCTAAAAAGTGGTAAATATGAATAATTAATAAGATGCAAAAGCCGCTCATTTATTATTCACACCTTCTTACAAGGCATGCCCCATAATGCCCTGGGGCTTTTATCACCTACATATTTTCTTGCTATGAGAGGCAGGGCATCACCAATAATTTTTTATGTTGTGGGGGGTGCAAGGAGTGCAGCAGCCCACAGCAACATTAAATAAAACAGTATGGGTAATGAAATTCATGACCTCAAAAGAGCTTACGATATTTACTATCAGCACTCTGAGCTGGAGCTGTATGTTCTTTAGCTAGACTGCAGGGACCTTTATTGCTTGGTTCTATGGTTGCACATTATGCCTTGAAAAATGTTAATAGAAAACTGAAACATGTTGATGTTTTTTTAGAGACTTTGTTCAAAATATTTTATGACAATTATTTTTATTAAACATAGCAATGTGTGAATTTATTAAATATACATTTGATTATAGTTATTGGCGACTATTTGACAATGCCAGTGTCTCTGCCTTACATAAAATGACACCCTTTGTATTGTTGCACATAGTCAGCATGGTCAGGCCCTGCACCCAACCCTATGCTGCGCATGGTCAAAGGCTCTGTGATGCGGGGTGGGGCATCCACGGGGGGTTGGGAGCAGACCCTGTATCCAAACCCTACGGCCAGTCCTGCACTCAACCCGGCCTTGTGCTACGGGGTTTAGGGTGCCCACTGGGGGGTTTGGCCCAGGGCCTGGCTACTGGCCTGGCCCGAGTCCAAACCTACCCCACGCCCAGCAATGGACATCTTCCTTTATGTTCAACAACCATAGAAATTCACTGCAAAAACCTATGGTTAAAGATACCTTATAGTTAGTTATGGTAAAAATATCCTCTTTTGCATTAAAAAAACCCATTTAAATTTGCTGAAAAAACTCAAGTTTAAAGGGATGTCAGAGTTTGGTGTGATTTCTCAGTAGAAACTTTTAGCCTTACAAAACCACTGAAATTAACCCTTTATAGTTATGTCAAGTAACTATACCTTATGCAATATTGGAGTGCCCGAAGCAAGAAGGCCGCACATTAGTGCAGTTCTGCTGGTCGGCGCCAGAATCCTTCAAATATCCTGCCTTTCTACGTGACATCTATTGACATTTTGCTGCGGCTGTGATCCCCTTACCTGTGGGCTATTTTTTGGTGTCTCGGCGGCCAAGATCTGAGGGCGATCAGCGATACAGATGTCTGACCTTGGTAACTCGCGCCGACTGCGTGAAATGGCGGCCTAGGCTCCATGAGAACTGAGGCGGCTGGTGAGGACGTGCTGCTGAGCTCTAGCTGTGGCTGACATTGGCGGAGAGCTTGTGGAGGGTATCGGTGCTGCAGAGCGACAAGGACGGTGAGGCGGCCCCGCTGGGCGAGATTGCTGCTGATGTGTGCTGGTTGGTGTCGGCCTTGCTGCCTGGGTGCGGGCTGTCGGGCACTGGTGCTCTGAGCTCGGAGGCCGCAGGAGAGAGAACGGTAGGAGCAGAGCGCCTGGGAGGACTGTTGGAGCCGGTGCAGCTCATGAGCGTCATCTCACGGTAATTATCGCTGCGGGCTGCACAGCTGAAAGCAAGTTGTTAGAAAAGTGCTGGGGATATTACCAACCCGGAACGTGGGAGTATGTATCCTGTATCACAAGATGCATTCCATTCATGCACTCCTTTCCAAACTTTCATAAATTTGCATACAATTTTTCTCGAATATTCAATAAATCTTTATGCATGGAATCTGTCATCCACGGTGTTTAGCGGGGTAATGGTGCCGTGGTGCTTCCCTCGCTAATCTCGGCGTTTAATGAAGTCCCCTGAGGAAGGGCGATACGCTTGAAATGCATTGGGCAATACTAGCATCATAAAAAAAAAATTTGAGACATGGAATATGTTGAACAGTCATGAAAACAATGATATGTTTCTAACAAAACCCTACTACAAATAAATGAATTATTGAATATTCGAGAAAAATTGTATGCAAATTTATGAAAGTTTGGAAAGGAGTGCATGAATGGAATGCATCTTGTGATACAGGATACATACTCCCACGTTGATATACCTCAATCTTGGAAGCCCAGCAAGATTACCATTCATTGCACCAACAACAGTTTCACATTTACAAAGTAACAAAAATCCAAAATAATCACCAGGAGTGCGGGACCCACAACAAATTGTTTGTACCGATATTACCAACCCGCCATTTTATATAAGGGACAGCGGAGAGTGGTGGAGGGCGCGCAAGGGCTGTTGGAACACAGAGGCAAGGAGATCGGTAAGCGGGTGTACAGCGCTTCGCCGTTTGATGACTGAAGCCTCGGATAGAAGTAAAGTGTGTTGGGCTTGATGATTTATGCGATTACTACCGATACTTGCTGGATTTCACTGCTAGCGCTGGGAGACCCATAAAAGCGCACCATTTTCAAGTGGCTCCTCACAGTGGCACTGGACGATAGTGGAAGGGGCTGCTGATTGACGCACGGAAGGGCACACTCGGTCTGAGGGCTTGCTCACCCTTTATTAAGGCTTTCGACCTCTGCAGCTTCCTGACTATCATTGGTGGAGTCCAGAGGAGTATGTGAATAGCGGGGTGCGTGCCCATAGCTCGCAAGACCAGCAATAGTGAATTCGCCTGTCCCCTTGCTAAAGAGTAGTGCCTGTTGGGACTTGACTGTCTGTCTGCACGTGGTGGAGGCTGTTGCTCATTGTTGAATTCAGCATCTCTTCACCTTCTGAGTCAATATCTGCTCCTGCCAACATCGACGCCTACTGGACTAAAAGGAGGACGGGTTGAGTACGGTTTCACACACGTGGTGAATTGTGCAGCTAATACTCTGTTACTGTATATAGCTTTAGGTGCTGGGCTCTGTGATGCCTGATCTCGATCGCCTGCCATAAGACTGCAGCTCACTGGTCTATGGGCGTAAGTGGAGTGTATTGGTTGATTAGCCGTGCGGACAGAGGCCTGTGTTTGCAGTCTGCGAGAGCTTTGGACCCTCACGTAGGCAGGATGGGCAAACCGGATAAGCAGTGGCAACCCAAGTTAACTTTTGAGTCAAAGCACCTCAAGAAAGTATCGTCACACGTTGCGCCAGACACCGAAACAGACATGGAGGCTGGCGGCTCTAGTAAGTTGGAGCGCGTGTTAGAGTCCATGCAACAGAGTTTGTAGACCATCGATGGTAAAATAGACACTCTAAACATTTGCATGGATAGTATGGCATCCAAGCTGGACAAGCAAGTAGGGCGCCTGGCAGAGGCTGAGCAGCGGATTTTGAATGCTGAGGGCAAGGTTGAGAATACAGCTAAAGCATGTGCGTAAATGGAGAAGTTGCTGTCTGTGATAGATGCAAAGAATGAGGACTTAGAAGCTAGGTTCATGCGTAGCTGTCACAGTCTGTTTCTCCTCGGGATCAGGGTGATGCTGAAAGGGGTCCACCTCCTGATTTCCCCACACTCTGACTGTACAGAAACACAGAGCGTAGAGGTAATCAAGCGAGGGAGAAGTCAGGGAAGGGTAAGGGAAGGAACAGGAACGGAAGGGATAGCTGAAACGACAAGAAAGGGTTAACACTTCAATTCTGACTACTCTCATTCAATTCTCGCTAATGAACCGATACATACCACATTAATCAGGAGGTGACCTCTGCCTCTCTATGTCATAGATACTTCTCTGTAAATGAGTGCTTCCTGTAAGAGAACCAGTAATTACTAGTGGTCCAACAACACATTAGAACACCTCAATAAACAATCATGCAGCACACATACCCTTATCTCACTTCCCCTGAAAGTATAACATCTCTCTCCAGTAACCCAGCGTGGAATTTCTTGTCAAGGCTAAAACATCAGTTTGAGGCACTGGAGAAGAAGGATTCAGTAAAGTCTTTCCAAACGATACCAGTTCATCCAAGGACAAAAATAGAACACGAAATAGTATTCCTAGCTGGGCCCAACTAAATATGGAACACTAACAAAAATAGGAAATAGCGAATTCGACCTCCTCCGAGGCTTACCAGCTTATCGTAGATATTGGACTGCACCTTTGAATGTTTTATGGCGAGCGTTTTCTTTATCCACCAAAATCCAAAAGCCAAACAGTCCTCCGGTTGGAGCACCAAAGCTGAAAACCCTTCCTCGCGGCAGCCGCACACGATAGGGTGAGTTGACAAGGCACGCCTTCTCAATGTCCACAGTCTTCAAGCTAGGATTCGCTGCTGAGACCCGTTTTCTCTTTACTCGCGGCAGCCGCACGCGGTAAGACAGGATGAAGAGAGGTGTCCTTACCAAAGTTTTTCCAAACGTAATCTTCATTCATCAGAGAAGCCCACGAGAACACAGGCTTCTATTCTTTGATCCTGTAAGCAGTTCCCAAACACGGAACTCGACACAAACACAACCAGGTTCCAAAGAGTAATCACTTACAAGGCCCCCTGGTGGACGCCGGGGATATATAGATTCAGTTCTGCCCTCTTTGATTAGCATTCTGGGATATGTAGTCAGGCAAGCGCAAGTAAGGCAAATCATGACAATATGTCCTGCCTCCTAGTGCCTCTTAGCACCAGGCTTCCCCGGGTTCTGGGCATGGAACAGCCTCACCGCACGGGGGGCATGCACACCCGTACACGGCTCCCAGGAATCGTCCTCCGAGGTATACCCTTTCCATGAGATCAAATACCACAGCTGCCCTCTTCGATAACGTGAATCCAGGATTTGCCGTACTTCAAACTCCAGCTGACCATCTCTCATTACTGGAGGAACCTCCTTACGACGACCTGCTTTGGCAGGTTTCAACAAACTACAATGAAAGACCGGATGGATCCGTAAGGAGGCGGGCAACTTTAGCTTGTATGCCACCGGATTCACCACCCGGAGTATCTCGTATGGTCCGATGAAACGAGGGTGGAAGATACTGCGGTAACGAAACCGGATGTTTTTAGTCGAAAGCCACACCCTATCCCCAACACGATACACCGGTCCCTCCTGACGACGCCGATCTTCCCACTTCTTGTAAGAGGACTTCGCCTTCTCCAAGTGCAACTGCACTCGACGGTGGATCTTCAACAAGGCCTTCATCTGGGCAGCAACAGTAGGATGGTTTTGCACATCACTAAGAATGGTGATTGGCAAGGTATCTGCATTATATCTCGTATTTGCTCTAAACGGAGACTCCCCAGTAGAACAATGCCAAGCATTGTTGTACGATAGCTCGGCCAACCACAACAAAGACACCCATGAGCCATTCGCCTCTTCAGCGTAGCATCGCAGATATTTTTTAAGAGTTTGGTTCAGTCTCTCCGTTTGGCCATCGGACTGGGGATGAAAACAGGTAGACAAAGCATCCTTCATGTGTAACGCCTTACAACATGTGTGCCAGAACCGTGTGACGAATTGCGGATCACGATCAGAAATGATGACCTTGGGTATACCATGCAACCGTACCACCTGAGTTAACAACAACTGCGCTGTTTGTGCAGCTGTAGGAAGATTCCGGCATGGAATAAAATGTCCCATTTTAGTCATGCTATCCACCACTACCAGGATGGCGTCACAACCTTTATCCAAGGGCAAGCCCAGCACAAAGTCCATACTAATCACCTGCCAAGGCCTTGAGGGAGTAGGCAGCGGCATCAACAAACCCTTACTCTTGGACTGTTCACTCTTAGCTCTAGCACATATCTCACACTGGTCTATCCAATCCTTCATATTTCGTGTCATACCCTCCCACCAGAAATGCCTTTGTAGTGCATGAAGCGTCTTCTGATGGCCTGGATGACCAGCAACCATGGCGTCATGACACCAGTTAAAGGCCATCAATCGTAGTTTATGCGTGGGAAGGAACAAAGTGTTATTTCGCATTGGTAACCCATTTTTCAGTGTGCGTTGTTTCTCCTTCCCAGCCCACTTCTACCATTGAGTTAAAGTGCGTTGATTACGAACCTCCTCGAAAAACTGCTCAACTGTTGTGGAACACACCACCATCTCTGGAGATAGAATGGACAACTGCTCTCCTTTAGAGGATGATTCTGAGTCCATTTGACGAGATAACAAATCCGCTTTTCTGTTGTCAGCCCCGGGACGAAAGGTGATGGTAAAATCGTACTCCGCAAAAAACAACATCCAGGGCATTTTTGTCGTTGCGAGAGGTGCCTGGCCGTTTTCATAAATTGCAGATTTCGGTGGTCCGAATACACTGTGATCGGGTGTTGTCCCCCCCACAGGTATGGCCTCCACTCCTGAAACGCTCTCTTAACCGCCAACAGTTCGTTTTCAGCCACCGTATAATTCACCTCCGCCGGATTCAGTTTTTTGGACAGGAATGCGACAGAATGCAGTTGACCAGTCTGTTTATCTCTTTGCGACAGGACCGCTCCTATCGCTACATCCGAGGCATCAGCTTCCACCACACAAAACGGAACATCAGACTGTGGATGTCTCAATATGGGTGCAGTGCAAAAGGCCTGTTTCAACTGGTCAAACGCTTCCCCTGCTTTAGGGGTCCAGCAGAAGGAAACACCCTTTCTCAACAACCGGGTTACTGGAGAGGCTAGCTGCGAGAAATGAGAAATGAATCTCCGATAATAATTGGAGAAACCCAGGAAGCATTGCACAATTTTCACACTCCTTGGGATGGGCCATTCCTGAACTGCCTTCACTTTTCTATCTGCCATCCTAAAACCCTGGGGATTCAAAACCACACCCAAAAATTCCACTTCCGTCACTCCAAACTCACACTTACTGAGTTTACAGTACAAGCAGTGTTCCTGTAGTCTTTGGAGGATCAAAATAACCTGACTAACGTGTTGTGCGGGATTATCTGAATAAATCAGAATATCATCGATATAGATGACAACAAAACGATCGATGTACTCTTTCATGATGTCGTTGAGAAAGTATTGGAATGCCGCAGGGGCATTACAAAGCCCGAACGGCATCACCAAATACTCAAACAAACCAAATCGTGTTTTGAACGCCGTCTTCCACTCATCCCCGGCCTGAATCCGCACCAAGTGGTATGCCCCACGCAGGTCCAACTGGGTGTAAATGTTGGCCTCCTTTACCTGGTCTAACAGGACGGGAATGAGCGGAAGAGGATAACGGTTTTTAACCGTGATTTTATTCAACTGTCTGAAGTCTATGCAGGCTCGCAACTCACCATTGGCCTTCGATATAAAAAAAAGAGGTGAGGCTGCTGGAGAACGCGAGGGTCGAATGAACCCCAAAGAACAGAGATGTTCCAGATAGGCTTTCAAATACTTCGTTTCAGAATCTGACAACGCATATACCCGGCAAGTAGGTATCTTGGCCCCCTCCACCAAATCAATACGACAATCATAGTCGCGATGAGGTGGGAGTCTCCCTCCCTTAGACATTCTAAAGAACAAACACATTCGCTCTCATTTCAACAGCCATAAGTATTACAATAAACATTTTGGACCTCGCATACCTGCCACAGAAAGCATATTGTGCGACTTCTTAATTGTCTCCAACAGCACTAAGGTAAGCATGACCAGTTGCAACCTTCTCCCGGCAGTCAGAACAACCAATACAAAATTATGAACGTCTTCCCCTTATGTCCATAGAGTAAAGAATGGACTTCTGCTGTAGCCACTTGAAACACCTGGGCTAAAGATAGCGTGTGTGCTGCACTGTCCTTCTGTAAACATTGGGACCCACATAACTCTGAAGTAAACTGGATAGTCTTTAACTTCCAGTCCATCGATGGGTCATGTTGCCACAACCAGGGCATCCCTAGAATGATTTCGTATTGTGGAGCCTCTATCATATTTAACACGATGTATTCTACATGATACCAAGGCTGTCCACGAAGAGACAATTCTAACACCTCTGTATGCTCCACTATGGGACCTGACTTCAATGGTGTACCGTCCACTGCCAAAACTAACTCAGGTTTGTGAGTGGGCACTCTCTTAAGTCCCAACCTCTTCACTAAACCGTAGTCAATGAAATTCTCAGTAGCACCAGAATACACCAGAATATACTGTTGTTATCCGGAGCCCAGAAACATGGACAAAACTACATGTGACACCGACTCTGCACTGTCAACCACCCCCAAAGAAGGTATCCTCCATTCCTTAGCGGGTGTTTGCAGACTCTCAGTGCTCTCACTTACATCATGACTTTCATAATTGCCTTCGGCCACTACAGCCACCACCTTTTTCGTAGGGAAATAAGTACTTCTCTTCTGGGGTTTCATTGTACAATCCCGCACATAGTGCCCTTTTTTACCGCAGTACATGCATAGGCCTTGGGCTTGTCTGCTTTCTCTTTCTGCTTTGGTTAAAGGAGGACGAACTGCCCCTATTTCCATAGCCTCAGGTCCTGATTCTTTCTTGTGTGGGGGACTCTCCAACTCATAACCACTGCTGGGTCTACCGCCCCGCCTACGCTCACCTCCCCTCTCAGAGAGACGATGGTCCAACCTCAGTGTAAGATTAATCAACCCCATACAACTAGTGGGCTGGGGGTCTATTTGCACCAGGACATCCTTCATTTCCTCATTTAATCCCTGATAGTAAAGCGCCATCCTCTTCTCTTCCGGCCAAGCCGTTTCCCCTACTAGTCTGTTGAACGTAGTCATATACGATACAAGATCTTTTCTTCCTTGTCATAGACCCAATAAATCGCGGTCTGCACTGAGGGTGGTAGCCCGCCTATCAAACACCCTCTCGAATTCCCTGCGGAAAGCCACCCAATCCGTTAACAAGGGGTCATCTTTGCGTATTAAGGGGACCGCCCAATTCGCTGCATCTCCCGTTAAGTAAGAGATAGCAAAAGCCACTCTAGAGTGATTAGTGGGGAAGGAAGCTGGCCTACATGAAAAGTGTAAAGTAATCTGGGTTAAGAACATCTGAATCTTAAGAGGGTCCCCTGCGTACCTCTATGGGCTAGCCAATGGTATTGGCGGGGGCACCGTAACTTGTATCTGTGGAGCTCCCACCGAAGCATCAAAAGGGTTTCGGGTTTTCTGTCCAACCTTTCTTTAAGGGCCGCTGTTTCGGCACGAGAATTAACTAACTCCTGCTGTACAACCAACAATGCCTGCATTACATCTTCTAAAGTGGTCATCTTTCAGCACACCCTGACCGGGAGTGATATTTTTCTTGGGTAAGTGATTCTGTCACAGTCTGTTTTTCCTCGGGATCTGGGTGATGCTGAAAGGGGTCCACCTCCTGATTTCCCCACACTCTGGCTGTACAGAAACACAGAGCGTAGAGGTAATCAAGCGAGGGATAAGTCAAGGAAGGGTAAGGGAAGGAACAGGAACGAAAGGGATAGCTGAAACGACAAGAAGAAAGGGTTAACACATCAATTCTGACTACTCTCATTCAATTCTCGCTAATGAACCGATACATACCACATTAATCAGGAGGTGACCTCTGCCTCTCTATGTCATAGATACTTCTCTATAAATGAGTGCTTCCTGTAAGAGAACCAGTAATTACTAGTGGTCCAACAACACATTAGAACACCTCAATAAACAATCATGCAGCACACATACCCTTATCTCACTTCCCCTGAAAGTATAACATCTCTCTCCAGTAACCCAGCATGGAATTTCTTGTCAAGGCTAAAACATCAGTTCGAGGCACTGGAGAAGAAGGATTCAGTAAAGTCTTTCCAAACGATACCAGTTCATCCAAGGACAAAAATAGAACACGAAATAGTATTCCTAGCTGGGCCCAACTAAATAAGGAACACTAACAAAAATAGGAAATAACGAATTCGACCTCCTCCGAGGCTTACCAGCTTATCGTAGATATTGGACTGCACCTTTGAATGTTTTATGGCGAGCGTTTTCTCGCACTCCTTAACCCAAGTGTTCTCCACGGAGTAAGCTAATTCCTTCCTCGCGGCAGCCGCACACGGGAAGAAACAAATGTGCAAATAAAAACCCAGAGGCAGGTTTCCTTTCTTTATCCACCAAAATCCAAAAGCCAAACAGTCCTCCGGTTGGAGCACCAAAGCTGAAAACCCTTCCTCGCGGCAGCCGCGCACGATAGGGTGAGTTGACAAGGCACGCCTTTACAATGTCCACAGTCTTCAAGCTAGGATTCTCTGCTGAAACCCGTTTTCTCTTTACTCGCGGCAGCCGCACGCGGTAAGACAGGATGAATAGAGGTGTCCTTACCAAAGTCTTTCCAAACGTAATCTTCATTCATCAGAGAAGCCCACGAGAACACAGGCTTCTATTCTCTGATCCTGTAAGCAGTTCCCAAACACGGAACTCGACACAAACACAACCAGGTTCCAAAGAGTAATCACTTACAAGGCCCCCTGGTGGACGCCGGGGATATATAGATTCAGTTCTGCCCTCTTTGATCAGCATTCTGGGATATGTAGTCAGGCACGCGCAAGTAAGGCAAATCATAACAGTAACATTCTACGCATTCTTGGGGTTCCAGAATCTACCAATGTGGGGAGGATGGAGCTCTACATCGAGGACAGGCTCAAAACACTCTTTGGTGCTGAGAACTTCTCTGGAATGCTGGTGATTGAGCGGGCGCACAGGTCTTTGGCGCCTCGACCTGTTCCTGAGGCGACCCCTCGACCAATAATAGCAAGGTTGCTTAATTATCGTGACTGGGATACGGCGCTTCGTTTGGCGAGGGAGATGGGCACTACCACTTATAAGGGCGTGGAGGTTCTGCTGTTCCCGGACTTCTCGGCGGCGGTGCAACAGGCGCGGAGGGAGTTCCAGGCTGTTAAAAAATGGCTGCCAACTCTGGAAATACAATACGCTATATTATACCCAGCGCGCCTTCAGATCCAACACGGTGGTAAGACCCGATTGTTCACGACCCCAAAAGATGCTACGCAATTCATCAAACAAATTGAGCGCAAAAGCATTCGCAGAGTGGATGGGGATGAGACGGATAATGAAGATTGAACAGCTGCACGCATGACCTTCTGGATAGAGTGGGATGTTTAAGGTCTGTAAGGTTTGAGATGCATGGACCGTGCACTAGAGGCTTGTTGAACGTATGCCTCTTTGTGTATTGGGTGGAGAACATTCCTGATTAAGACAGTGACATTTTGCAGGGTCCATTCTTTACTCTATGGACATAAGGGGAAGACGTTCATAATTTTGTATTGGTTGTTCTGACTGCCGGGAGGAGGTTGCACCTGGTCATGCTTACCTTAGTGCTGTTGGAGACAATTAAGAAGTCGCACAATATGCTTTCTGTGGCAGGTATGCGAGGTCCAAAATGTTGATTGTAATACTTATGGCTGTTGAAATGAGAGCGAATGTGTTTGTTCTTTAGAATGTCTAAGGGAGGGAGATGATATTGTGGCCCGACCTCCCCTCATTACATCGATGGGATCGCTGGGCCTCTGGTGTCCTTCATGTGGGTGCACCGCAAATTGCTTTCTGTTGGGATGTGGTTGCACTGGGGCTGTTGAAACTCACGATGGGTGGGACGGAATTTTGATACATGTCGTTTGTTTTTTTCTTGGGGATGTCCTCAGCATGGTTGGGGTGCTGGGGTGGGTGTGGGGTGTTTGTCACAGGGTTGTTCACAGGTGCAGCTGTGTAAACAGTGTTACTTCTCTAATGCTTCGAAAGTATGGTATTGCAATGTATGATCATTTGTTTCATGTAATGCCTCAGCAAGGAGGGTAATGGTAGAATCAGGGAAACGTATTTGGATAACGTGGAATATCAGGGGGTTAAAAAATCTGAAAAAAACTAGGCAGGTACTGGCATACTTAGACCATCACAATGTTCAAGTTGCGCTATTACAAGAGACTCTTCTCAGTAGGCTTACTTCTGCTGTGGCCAAAAAGTTGGCGGGTGCAAGATTCACATCGACATACTCCTCGTATGCACGGGGAGTGATGGTGTTAGCTAAAAAAAAAATCCCCTTTGAGAATAGTTATGTAGAGGTTGACGATAATGGTCGATATGTCATAGTGCAGGGTAGATTATGTTGCACTTTGATCACAATGGTGAATGTCTATGGCCCGAATATTGACTATCTGGAGTTTTTCAAAATGCTGTGGAACAAAATATATATGTTACCTTCATCAGCCATCATATGTGGGGGGGATTTTAATGTGGTGCTGAACCAAGAGATGGATCGTCACTCACACGTGAATTCCACTATTAAAAAAGCTGTGCAGGCGGTTCGGGTGGTATGTGTGACCTGGGTCTCACTAATGTTTGGAGGCTGAGGCATCCTGGGTTGAAGGAGGGAACGTGCTATTCATATACACATAACACATGGTCCCGTCTAGATTACTGGCTCGCAACGCACGACATTAACACATGGGTTACCCGGGTGGTGCATCTGCCCCGCACCTTATCAGATCATGCACCTGTGTTGCTCATCAGCCCCGTTTCAATGGAGACTGCAGCCCTCGGCGCTGCTAGACCGAATATTTAAGGAAGGGATAAGAGTGGCTATAGAAAATTATTTTAATGAAAATCTAGGATCAGTGCAAAGTATAGGCAATGTATGGGAAGCATTTAAGGTGACTATACGTGGGGCATGTATAGGCTTGCCAGCTGGTGTGCTCAAATCTCTACAGGATTCCATGAAAAGGGTAGAGAAAGACCTGATGGCATTGGAACAGCACTATGAGGAAGCACCAGAGAATACCACCCTGGTTGCAATACGCGAAAAGGTGAAATATAATGAGTTGGCGGAGCAGGAAGTAAGGCATCTGTCGCAGCGCTGTAAAGCTAGGTATTATGGTGAGGGTGGCAGACTGGGGCATGCATTAGACACCAGGATTGTAGAGCCATGGGCAA
This sequence comes from Lissotriton vulgaris, assembly GCF_964263255.1. Taxonomy (NCBI): domain Eukaryota; kingdom Metazoa; phylum Chordata; class Amphibia; order Caudata; family Salamandridae; genus Lissotriton; species Lissotriton vulgaris. The sequence continues at coordinate 732,840,828 of NC_141699.1, forward strand.
GACATTGCACGGTGCAGGTGATATCAGAGGAGGACACTTCCTATTCTGATATGGCTGGTATTCTCGGTCAATTTGTAAAGCATTACAAAGATATGTATGGGAGCCGGCACACGGCTAGTGAAGAGGAAATAGCACAATATTTGGATGATGTGGCTCTGGTCTGGTTGTCCAAGGGTCAACAGGATTTCCTGATGCACTCGCTGACAGCCGAGGAAATTTAAGACGCCATATCTTCTCTGCCTAATGGGAAAGCAGCAGGCACTGATGGACTGAGTTCTATAAAGAGTACATGGAGATGTTGTTACCCCATTTAACGGCCATGTATGACAAAGCTTTCGAACAGCAGAAGCTACCTGACTTGCTTAGGGAGGCATTAATTGTAGCTTTTGTTAAAACCAGGTAGGCCACCAGACAGGTGTGAGTCGCATAGGCCACTATCACTCATGAACACTGATGTAAAGATTCTAGCTAACGTTTTAGCCACCCGGCTGCTCCTGTTGTTGCCAGTAATGGTCCTTCCGGATCAGTCTGGCTTTATTCCCACTAGGTCCACGGCACACAATTTGCGTGCGTTTGTTGCTGTCAAGCTTCTTTTGAATCCCAAACTGCTAGAGTCTGCGGTTCTACTAGACGCCGCAAAGTCGTTTGATTCTATTGCCTGGACTTATATGTATACAGTGATGCAGCGAATGGGTGTGCCGCTTTTCTTCACCAATTGGATTCTTTTGCCTTACATGGACCCAGTAGCTCGGGTATGTATAAATGGGCACACATCAGAGGTGTTTTCGTTTAAGCGGGGCACCAGGCAGTGGTGTCCGTTGTCACACCTACTATTTACAGTTGTTTTGGAACCGCTTGCATGTGTGCTGAGGCAAAGGCATGCAGGGACGGCACTCCGTTTTTACCAGCGGCCATTGGCAGTGTCCATGTATGCCGATGACATGGTCTTGTATGTAAGGGAACCGGCACAACATTTAGAGCAGGTAATTTGTGAATACATCCGTTTTGAATGGTATTCTGGGCTAGCCATCAATTGGAACAAGTCCATAGTATTCTCTCTAACAGACTGCATGGAGCAGTTTGTGCTGAACTATCCTTTAGAGTGGGCTACTGATCCTGTTAAGTATCTCGGAGTGTGGATTCATAGGGACCTTCAGGAAGTCATTAGAACCAATTATGGTACAGCGATATCCAAGCTTGAAGATCAGGTGGCCCGGTGGATCTGTTTACCTCTAACGTTTGCAGATAGTGCTGCCAACATTTTTGTATCTGTTTATAAGTGCACCTATTACCCTCGAGCAGCATTTTTTTACTAGATTGCATTCCCTGTTGATTACTCTTGCATGGGGGTCAAGAAGCCTCGAGTCAGCTGGGAGACATCAATGAAGCCTTACGCGCTAGGTGGGTTCACAGTACCTGACATGCACCTATATTATCTATGTGCACAGGCACAGTTTGCTTATTATTGGCTAAATGCACCGTCTTTCACACCGCATGTTGCGGTGGAAGCCGGTGCTGTTCACCCCCTACCCTTGAAGGCAATGATTGTGAATCAGTACTCGGTGTTTGAACGTGATGAGATAGTCGCGGGTACAATGCACAGCGCGAGCATGGCATACGCTCGGAAATCGTGCTCAGCAGCTTCCGTTGTATGCCCCGGCGATGCCTCTCCTTCATCATGCTGCACTCTCGGTAACAGGGGAACTGGGGCCCTTAAAATCTCAAATAATACTGGGATGCGTAACATGGTAGATGCGTTCCCTGGTGGGAAATTTCTCATGTTACAGGCTTTCATGAAAGAGGGGACTAATGAGGCTATGTCCACATTCATTTACGCGAGGCTGCGATCTGCCATGCAAGGCTTATTTCCATTCTTCCCTGAGGAACCCACAGTCTTGGGCGCTCTGCAGCTACTCTACACTGCACAAACTCAAACTAAATTAGCATCACGGCTCTACTTTCCTTCTCAGCTGGATGAAGGTGCAGAGGTGACCAGTTCTAAAGGTAAATGGAATACCTTTCTCCCACAGCCACTTACGGGTGATGAATGGGAAGAATGCTGTAAGATGACTGGTTGCTTTGCGGTAAATGGGAATTTTAAACTCATTCATTACAAATGCATTCATCAGATGTATTATATGCCGGCACAACTTTATAAATAGGGCCTAAGGGAAACTAATTGTTGTAAAAGGTGTGGTGCAGAAAACGCCGATTTTATGCACTTAGCGTGGGCATGTCCGAAAGTGGCTGCTTTCTGGGGCGATATAATGACAGCTGTAACTGAAATGGAGGGTGACACAATAATGTGGGATGAGAAGATATGTCTGTTGGGTAACAGCTCTAAAATTCAGTTGAGTGCCCGTAAACTGGTGGCAATGTTGTTGCAACTGGCCAAACGTAGGGTTGCAATTATATCGGGGTGGTAGATCAGCACCTAAGTTGAAACAGTGGTTACATGATATCGCTTATTGTCGTGACCAGCTCACTTGTTATGCAAGAATTACCAACTGCTTCAAGGCCACGAGATTTGTGGGGTCTGTTTTCTGCCTACATGTTGAACCATTCCGAAGACGGCTGACCACAGGGCCGGCTCTAGGCTCATGGTGGCCCTGTGCAGGGAGCGTAGGTGGAGGCCCCGGAAGAGGGGGTCCGGCCGGGGCGGAGCTCAGGAAGGTGTTTTAATAATACGTCCAGAAAAGTCATTAGATGACCAGTACCTGCGGCTGCTCCTACCCTTCCGAATTCGTCTCAGAACCGGGTCACTCAGTGATACAGAATACAATCCCCTGCTACATACAGCGCTTAGAACAGGCGGAAATGTAAACCTTGGAGGGGGGAGGGGGCAAGAGCGGGAGGGCATCAGAAGGAGCTCAAAATGTGCTTTTGTCATGGCCCCTATCTGAGCAAAAACCCGCCGTGGCTGCAGTTATAACAATTTAAACAAGCATTTGCAATGCAATATTCTCGCCTTTGGGACCTTATATGTGATTTACCTATGTAGAACTAGGTGCTGAAATATCTACTGCTCTTTAACATGGAGGGAAAGTAAGCACCAAACTACGTGAAAAACGCCTGGTATGGGATTACATGGAGAGAAATATTGCCTTTCAGTTGGAAATGGTATAGTCCAAATCTCTGTTTTTAATATAAAATCCGGGTCTTCTGTGGTCATATCACTGTACAAGATTTGAAAAAAATATTATTGTATATGGGTGCTCGTGGAATTCAATTTCTAAGGCCTGGAATCTAGAGAATGCTAAAGTGCACAGAACACTGCAGGGAAAAGGGCACGCCTCAGAGGTGAGAGAAAAACTAATTATGCTTAAGGCTTTCTACAAGACGGACAGAACCCCTACAAAATAACAGAGAGAGACGCCTCATCCAACTCTCAAAAAGTCGGAAAAAACTGTATTTTTACATTGGATTTTTTCCTTTATTTTGGATGTGTTCATATTTTCAATCTTACTTAGTTTTAACATAAAATGTTATCACGGTCATCAGGGTAACCCGGCTCCGCGGTAGCTACGCATGGTGGAGTCCTTGTGGTAATAGTGTCGGGGCAGCAGAAATAACCCCAGGATGGACGGGTGATTGTGAACAGAGATTCTGAACCTGAAGGGTCTCTTGCAGCCCCCTATACTACCCTGCGTTACTGCACAAAAGGATAGTAAAGGCAAGGCATTAACCTGCTTCAACAAACGCCATTAACTGACGCAGCAGTCAGTCAGAGTCAGTGACACTGCTGCAGAATCAGAATCGACTACATTCAGATCTGCCTCCCACGCGCCAGGTGCGTTATACTATTACTTCACTTAGTTTACCTTATTCTGAGCTCAGCTTTAGGACCACCACCAGTGGCGCCACCACACCAGAGAAATGGCTGCACTGCAGAGACTAGAGAGAGAGACTCACATACGCCAAGGCACCACAACGCACGGGAAGCACTAGGTTAGGTTGAGTCTCAGGCTTTGGTTGGAAGTTAGTAAAAAGCCAGGGTCGGAGGCAGGGGCGTAGCTAGAGCTTGTGGCGCCCGGGGCTATCCCTCAGATTGCCGCCCCTTGGGGGTAGGGGGAGGTGCTGGGGAAAAAGGACGGTGAGCACACTGGATACCACGCCCTCCTAGCTGTCCTGCCTGCAGATGCCTTGGACTCAACAAGCAATGGGGAACAAAGATGGCCTGCCTTGTGAATTGTAAAATGATGGGTACTCTTATTCTCATCACATGCAAGTGAAAGGCCCTTTTTAGTATTTCGGGCTATTTGGTCACATACCCCCACATGCATCAACCTATTTAGGAAGTGCAAACGGTGCGAATCGGTAAATTCGTCCGTTTGCACTTCCTAAATAAGTTTTTGGGATGCATCATGCATTTTTGTGAAATTCGCTATTTTTAGCGATTTCCAAAAATGCGATTGCTTTTAAGGAATCGCAAATTTGAGATTCCTTAAAAGCAATGCATGATTGTTTTTCTAATTGCGAATTAGCAATTAGGAGGTGCAAATTACCACGAGGTTGAACCTCGTGGTAATTTGCAAAAAGTTTTGAAAATGCTCAAAAATGCATTTTTTAAACTTTCATGTTTCAGACACACATGTCCTTAGGACATGTGTGTGTGAAACATGCACTTCAAATTACATTTCTGGGGTGCAGGGGGGGTTCCTTTGGACCCCCCTCTGCACCCTTGGAATGCATTAACAAATTGCGATTTTCAAAAAGAAAATCGCAATTTGTTAAAGCCTTACCATTGATCCCTATGGGCCTTTTGGCCCATAGGAATCAATGGGAATTGCGACTTCGCACTTTGGAATTTGCATAATATTTGCGATTCGGTAAAAATTGCGATTTTTACCGAATCGCAAATATTTTGCGAAAATATACATGCATCCCATTTTGCGAATTCCAAATTGCGATTCCCTATTTTTCGCAATTTGGAATTCGCAAAAGGCCGGGATGATGCATGTGGCCGATTGTGTTAAATGTTCCTGTAGTACTTAAGCAGCAACTTTTTACTGTAACTTATACCCTGACTTAAAGAAACCTTATAAGTTTAAAGTAAACATATCTAAAATGTCAGTAATAGTGTTTTAAACTTCATTCACACAACCCACTCTCCTGCAGTACGTCGTCTATCCTCTTTCCTTTACATGTTTTGCAGGCTATATAATCGATAACAGCCATCCGGGCACCGCCACATTCATCCCACCTAAAGGCCCAAGTTAAACTGTAAGGTGCGCCATAATACGCATGCAGTGTTTTTTTATTTATTTATTTATGCGTTTTTATATAGTGCGAACTTTACCCGAAGGCGTCAGAGCGCTTCACAATAGGAACAGAAAATTACAAGTGAACAAATTACAAAAGCAGAATTACAAAAGCAGACGATAAGTTACATGAGGTAAAAGTGACAATTGTGAGCAAACTATATGAGGTAGCACACAGTGCATTACAGGATGAAAGAGTGACAAGTGTGCAGCTTACAAGAGAAAACAAAGTACATTTAGAGGTAATATACTGCAATATATGCTAGACACAGAGGCACAAGAACAAACGTTATGTAGGCAATGGTGGCACTAGTGCAAGTATCAAAAGCAAACAAAATGTGAGAGGTAGCAAACAGTGTGTTACAATAGAAATATACATTTGCGGTTTCCATAGAAAGGATAACTTTCTAAAATGTATTTCCATCCTCATATAAATACACATGTTAGCTGCCTTACATAAAAATAGGAAACTTCATTTGTTCATTGGTGGCATGATTAGGATTTAGATATTTCAGTGAATTACGTTTTAACAGTGCCGTGGGAAAAAACAGAAGCGCCTGGTGAAAGAGCCGAATGAAATGACGAGGAGAGCCTGGCAATCCGGTGCATTATATCTGGTAAATAGAGCCTCTGAAGTTTAATTAAATAAAACCGATGCACGCACTTACCCGCCCGACATTGCAGGTGATTGCTGTGCTTTTCCTACCTTCATCTGGTCATCAGGCAGGCCCCACTTCACAGATTGGCCTCATGCTGAAGACTTCCTTGCCTCTGGCACGGGCTGCCTGGGCCCCTTGTTGCAGTGCGTCCGGATCCCCTAGACTCCGTGCCCAGAAGTTTAGCACAGCATTAGACAATGGCGAGTGGAGACCCGGGTGCTCCGTCAGGTCAGGACTGCGCTGTACGGTGAGAGGAGGCTGCTGCGGCTGGTGCAGTGCTGGTAGCCGGTGGCTCCTGACTCCTGTGCCCTTGGGGGCTGGCTCTGGGAACAGGGGCCCCTCTGAAGACATTTGCCGCCGCCGGGGGCTAAGCTGCGTGGGCAGATCCAGGGCCTCGCAGCCCTGTGGAGGAAACTCTCCCTGGATTGAGCGAGCGCTCCAGCCTTCGCTCGCATGATTGGTGCTTGAACCCCACACCCCCGTAGGGCTGTGTACGGGTAAGACTTCCGGGGTCTTCCGCGCCTAGTATATAATCTACCTTGCAATTGGTTACTGGCAAAAACTGAGGCCTACACTTGAAACGGGGCATCGGACCAATTATAAACGTCGCAGCCGCCGCCTCAAAAATGGTGCTATGCGGGTGGTCGGACTCGGAGGCCGCCAAATCCTGCCAGGGGCCGCCAGTGCCATGAATATTGTATGATTGGTATCCGGTCGTCGTGGCGGCCCCTGGGGTTTGGCGGCCCTGTGCAGGTGCACAGTTTGCACATGCCTAGGGCCGGCCCTGCTGACCAACACTGTATGGAAAAACTGCTATTGATGAAATGTTTTGACTCCGATTTCTTGTTTTTAATTATGCCAATGTACTGATTCTTTTTAACAACTAATGATATGTATGAGGTACAGGTTGTGTTTACAATGAAGGGCTATACTTTTTATTTTTAGTTTGAAAATTCATAAATAAAATAATATATATATATTTTTTTAAACTATACCTCATGCCCTAAAGTAACTATAACTTGTGTTTTTGCCATGCACTGCTAATTACCTCACATATTACATTACCCATGGCATGTTCTATGACATCATTGATAACATCACCACAACATCTGAAATGACACCATTGATGACAACACAGTGCAAGCTGGGGTGTGAGTTATCAACCGATGGGAAAGGCAGGTCATGTCATGGAGTATAATTAAAGCAGCTGTTGATAGAGCGAAAAACAAAATGCAGCTTTTCTTTCTTCTGCTCCGTTTCTCTAGCTGTATGTTGGCAAGAACAAAGGAGATATTTATGGCAACATGTTTATTTTTCCACTCCTTGGGTAATTATAGAACAGTTTTACTATTTCTGCATTTTTCTACTGCAGCTTTTTTATTACAAAAACTTGTATTAATGTGCTTCTAATATCTTTTTTGCAGCACATATCAAACAGCTTTTTTGATGTCTAGAAATTCAATTTTTATTCTTCATGTTTGCAAACATGTTCTCTCTTTCATATGAAAAGAGCTAAGCACCAAGGAATGAAATGGTTTCTGGGAAAGGTGATGGTGTGAACAAGTATTATAAGATATAATGTACCTCCTTCCGTTCATAAGGATATTGCAAGTCACCTCGAAGTTCCATAACCTTATAAAGTAACTCAGCCCTCCTTCCTCTATGTGGTCATGGAACTCCTTGGTGACTTGCAATATTATCATAATGTACAGTAGAGGGGTACTTTATCCCATCATTATTGAACATTATTACAGGTGTCTAATTTGAATGTGGTGGTTGATTTACTCTTATAATTTCAATTCTTTTTAAAAACAGACGTTTGATAATTCATTCCCATCTGAAGACACAGTTCTAGGGTTTGTTTCATGATCTATTGACTTAACTCTGAACTTTGACCTGAGGTTGCTCCTGCCTTTATACTCCTGGTCTTATATTGTCGTCTTTTTGTAGGCTGTATTCTTAATCAGTCATGCATACCACTCAGTTGCATTTTGACCACCAAGATGTTTTTGCCTCATGTACATTTTGTTTTTATATAATGTAAATCAACTATATAGATAGGGCAATGGATAAAAATTATTTTTTTCTGTTAAACCAGAAGCCAAAAACAACTGGCCTTTGCCATCAAACTGAAACCTCAAAAATGTTTGGTCTACTAGACTGAATCCCTATACCCTTATTTTATCAACTCTTTTTTACATTATTTTGCTTAGCTGCTGCTAGTAGATGCATTTCCAGGTAATTTATTCTACTTCCTATTTGATTGATTCAGTCTTAGCCATTAGGCAGACTAGTAATGGCAGGTATGTTACTTGTTAGAATTAATTATTGGGTGTTGCTGTCTTTGCTTGTGTTAATGGGCTCACAATGGGTGGCCTGAACAATGTTCCAGTTGTTTTAACTGAGACACTTAGGACTATTTTTGTACTTGTTCATTAATTTAGGAACAATCTCCATGATTTGCTTTCTCTGTGATTTGTTTTAGTTTTTTTTATTCAAACAATAAGCTATGTTTTTTATAGAAGAGAAAGAGATACGGGTGTGAGCAGGAAATGGGAGGGACACAGATGATAAAGGGGGTAACATAAGAGTGGGTATGAAAGAGTAAAAGGGGAAGAGTGGTAAATGAGAAGGCAAGAGAGCAGTGGCTGTAAAGAAAGGTCTAGACCATAGAATAAAAGAGCTATATATATATATTGAAATTGAGATTAGGAGAATTTGAAACAATGAGAGGGGGGGCAGCGTTTACAACGCAACTTTTACCACGCACTACCTTTACCACGCAACTTTTACAACGCAAGTCGTTACAACGACTTCCACTGGGGGGCGCTCTAGGATAGGGAATGGTTTAATTTCCTATCAAAAACCTTCCCTACTATCCACGGGGACTGGAGTTGGAATAGTAAATTAAACTATTCACTATCCAGCGCCCCCCAACGCAAGTCATTGTAACGACTTGCGTTGTAAAAGTTGCGTGGTAAAGGCATGCTTTGTAAAAGCATGCGTAGTAACGACATACATCCTGAGAGGGGTGAGTGTGAGGACCTGCATCAACAATGCAGAGGTTGTTAATCGTAGCAGTTGAATGGGCAGCGCATGAAAATTATGGTTCAAATCATATGTCAGTAGGAAAAGTATTTTTTCAAAAATCTCTATGAACATTGGCAAAAATCTTTTGAAAAAATGTTTAGGTGCTCCTGGGAAATTCTCCTGGGAAGTTGACCGCTTAAGTTAGCCAGTCTCAAGAGTTGAATTTCCTATTCACATTCCAATAAAAAACCCTAGCCTCTGCTACAACGAAAACAGCTTGAAATGATTACACCAAATTTGTGATGAAGATGGAGCTTGTTGTACATTTATTGAGTCATTTTTGAGAAAATGGATTAATGAAAATGAAGAAAAATCTTGTTTTTTGGGGGTTTAGGGACCGATGGGAAAACCAACTTCTTATTCTGAATTTGTATTCCGTTTGACTTTCTAGCTGATCATTTTAGCTCTGCCAGTTCACAAGCCTTCCCCAAGTCATTAGTTTTAATTAGTATTAGCTTTGGCTGTGTGTTGGCAAGGTAAACGCAGTTCAAATCCCAGGCGTCATTGAGGATCAAGTCATTAATACAACATCACTGATAGAAGAATGGATGTACGATTACAATTACCATCATCATATAACATTATATAATTTAAAATCGGACCCTGCATCCTAGATACATAAATTGAGACACAGCTTTGCAGTATGCCAAATGGAAATAATATAGTAAAATACCTTGGGTGTGCAGAGCATTTTTGGAGTAGAAGCTAGTAGTTCTTTTACATGTTTGTTTATTTTACAGGTTTATATAGTGCATAGTTACCCAAGGAATAGATGTGCTTTACATGTTAATAAATGGGACACAATATTTTGCATAAAACTAGTAATTGGTATAGAATAAATGACACTGGTCTTAGCATAGACTGATATTGGTAAACGAGAAGGAGAGCAGGGGGAAGTAGGATAAGAGTAGGTAAGTTAACAAGGAGAAGCGTGAAACGTAAGGAAGTAGCATTAGAGAAAGGAGGTAAGGGTGTTGGGAGGAGGCGAGAGCAGATAAAATGCATTATGACAAGGAAAAAGGAAGAGAAAAGGGGAAGACAGGTGACATGAGGGCAGGGGAATGGAAGGTTACACATATGTTGGAGAGTGTGTTTTTTTAATCTGATCCATTTTGGAATTGGCAGTGGGGCCATTAGGCTCCTGTACTATCGCACTTATCAAAAAGGTGTATTTCTCTCATTTGAGCTATGCCTGCTTGAGTCTTGGAGCCGTGATCCCAGCCCATCATCGTTGGTTACGTTGGGATGTTAAGTGCAAGATCAGTTTCAATTCTCAACAGTTTTGTGCTTCTCTTCGATCCGTCACACCATAGTGTAACTTACTCCTCAATTTAGACATTCTGACCCCAAACCCCTCCCCCATGTGCATTCCTATCAGGGTCTACCTAAATGGTTGACATGAGACCAGATCAGGTTAGTGCTTTACCTCATCCTTCAGGGGATTCCTTGCACATTGATTTAGATGCACAGCCTCCTGTGGGTTACTGGGTGGCCCTATTTGTTCTTGTTTTGCCTCATCCTGATGCACTTAAATCCAAGTCAGTTCAGACATATCAATCATCATTTCTTCTTTAGTTCTCCTACCATGAGGTGCATCGCAGTACTCCACTGCCTCCTGGGTTTTTCTCTGGGCAATTCACAGTGCAGAACACTTCTCATGTGGTCTGGTAGCCCTCACAAATTGTATCCCATAGCAGAATAGTACTACTGCAGGGCTAGTGCCCGAATCTGCTACCTTCATAGCGCCCCCAACCCCCTCTAGTGGGACACCCATGGCCTGTCAGTCCTGCTGCCTGCCTACATCACTTGCCAGGATCTGCATCCCTCAGGCCACCTCATTGGGCACTGCAGTCAATCGTCAGATTCTCCTCCAGTCCCGCAGCAATGACTCATCTGGTCTCAGCAGACTTCTGGCCTCTGATATGCAGTATCGATCCTGGCCCTTCTGGCCACCGATGCTCAATACATGGCATGTCCCCAGCTCCATGAAACAAGCAAAGAGACATATATGCCCAGCTTTCACGTTCCTCATGTATTCTTCCTTCTTGGCTCTTGATTGACTTCCAAACTTTCAATAATAGGTAGTCAAGCCGGCGCAGTCCCTTTTCTTTCAGTATTATACCTGATGGTGGCGAATTATTTTCTTGCATCCTGGAGCTTCTTTATGGTGCGATCATTTTACTTGCCATCCTGGCCATGCCCCCCAATTCGCTAATTTGTAAACTTAAATCTTCAAAGGTCATAGTTGTACAATGTCAGTCATTGACATTGGTGCCTGGTTGGTTTTCTTTGTGTATTCAGGTTTCGGATTCAATCAGCATTCCTGAGTCTTTAGAGTTTCTACCTTCCTCATTAAAGGGCCTCCGAAATGGCTGACTCTTCACAGAATGGCAGCCTACACGTCCGGTAACAGTCTAACATTAGCGTGTTTACTTGAACTTAATTTATTTATTAACTATGTATGTTATGTAGATTGTACATCTGCCTTCGATTACGTTTTATTGTGCATGGATGTTGCTCGTTGGAACACTGAAAATCGTACGTGTGTTAACAATTTGGGGTGGCGGAGGGGGATTAACGGCAAACACCAGGATTTTTGTCAAACTTAAATAGGGTGCATCCTGGCCCTTGTGTTAGATCATTTATTTATAGTTTACTTGAGCTAAGGATTAGGTCTCGTTGCTCCATTCCCTACACCCTATGGAACTCATTCTGTCAGACTATATATTAACAGATCATACCCATATAGGTGTTTAAAGCCTTCACAAGTAAAACGAATGAGCTGTATTTGAAATCAAATACAGCCAAAATTGGGGGTTTTGGTGTCAGGAAATCTCCATGTACATCGTACTTAAGAGTGCAGCAGTCAGAGAAGGTGAAAATACCAATGTTTGTGTTTTATTGTGTCTTCTGCTTTATGCTGATGGCACCTTACTATTGCACCAGATACTAATTTGATAGTAGATTGAAAGGCTTGCACTGCCTACTGAAAAGAAGTACCATAATCTCAGTGTTGCCCACAAACAAAGCTAACATCATCCCTGTTTTTAGGTCGCCACCTACCAGACAGCACAGCTGTCTGGTTATGCGCAAGACATCTTGGGGACTTTCACAAAATTGACCTGGAAATGCATGCCGCCCATGGTTTGCTTTTGGCTTTGTCATTTGTAACTCATGTTTTCTACCTTTCAATTAGCTGGCTTAATTTGCTCTAGGCTGTGCAGCTTGAGTCTGTGCCTCCCCATGCTAAAGCTGTGTTTACAGTATTCTTCCATGAACACATTTTCTGTAATAAGCAGGCCTTTACATTTTGTTCTTATCTCTTCACATTTGCTAGGCATTCAAAGAATGAGTTCAAATGTAAAGGTGTGTTTTTGTTGGAGCCTGGTGTTTATTTAGCTTTTGGCTGACTTAAAAGAGAGAGCATTTATAGGAAAGAGGAATGCAGCCTGCGTGTGCCCTTTTTTAAAATGTTATTTTAGATATAGCCATCTCAAAAGGTATCTTGTTCTTCAGCTGCCCAAAGCATTTGCAAGTTTTTTGCTAAATTCCTCTTCTTTGAGGAATCAAATTAATTTGTGAATCTGCATTTTTAGGAGCAAAATACAAAACCACATTTCAGTCTTAGGATCAGACTAACATATGATGATCTTGTACAATTTACACTGTTTATGGTCCATTAACTGTCAATCACAGGATAATATCTTTTCAAACGAAAGAGCCTGCCACATTGTAACACAATTCAACAATGATTGGTTTTCACTTTGATGCTTTCTTTAAGACTTCTGTGATAACTAGTTTTAGAGAGCTGGATAAGTTTATAGACACTTTTTATGAAAGCTTTTGTGTTTGTTTAGCTACACAATAATTATGTATTCCGTCTGCAACTGTGCCTTTTTCGGAGCACATATATTACTGGATATAAATGATTTCCTCTGATCTCCTTGCAGGCACAAGGGTCATGATTTCAATGGTGCAGCAGGTGCAGTGGCACAGGGGCCAAAAGTTTTAGGAATCCCACTGAGCACTAAATAATGTGATTATTTTACTACTTAACAAGCAGTCACAAGTGCAATTACCTTGCAGGCCCTAGGGTCATGATTTGAATGGGGCAGCTTGTGCAGTGGCACAGGGGCCAAAAGGTCTAGGAAACCCACTGAACACTGATTATTTCTATATTTTACCACTGAACAAGCTGTCACAAGTTCACTTACCTTGCCGGCACTAGGGTAATAATTTGAATGGTGCTGCACGGTGCAGTGGCACAGGGGCCAAAAGCTCAACGAAACCCACTGAACACTGATTATTGGTATATTTTACTACTAAACAAGCAGTCAAGTGCAATTACCTTGCAGGGCATAGGGTAATAATTTGAATGGTGCTGCATGTGCAGTGGCACAGGGGCCAAAAGGTCTAGGAAACCCACTGAACACTGATTATTGTTATAGTTTACTACTAAACAAGCAGTCAGGAGTCCTCTTTCAATTTTTTTACCACCATTGCATCCAAAGTAACACTTAGCCTAGGCATCACTGTAAAAAAGCTGTAACCTATTGGACTTTTCTATCTATCTAAAATGTATGTTACATTCAGCACATTTATATGGCCCATTTTCCCAGTTTCTGTATGGTCCTAAAATGCATCTGACTCTGGACACACTAACACCTTAACAAGGGCATTCTCCATTCTATAACATTCACACTTCAGTCATTGTAAACACTATATAAATACTTATAAGTTACCATATGGCATTCCATACGCAGCATTGGCAGTGTCAATAGGTCTCACCTACATGAGATATATTGGCTTTGTCAATGTTTTTTAGCCATATTATTCGGTAGCGCTAGCTTTAGTGCAGCATAGCTGAAAATGTAAAAAAACTATGTGCAATACGTGGACAAAACTGGCTGTGTCATACAGCTTTTTTAAGTTACTTTCAGACATTTGCAACAGAGCTAAAACACATTAGCAAATCCAATAAATCTCACATGGGCAGGACCTACTGGCTTTGCCAATGCTTGTTTACTATGTAGCTGCATTACACATTTAAGGGTGGCATTCAGTGCTGTATAGAATTCAGAAGTAGAATGTGCAGCATGTGTTTTCCTTGTGACGAAAAACTACCTAAGTGGCTGCTAGACATATGTCACAATTTTAAAATGTAAGGATGGAAATAGATTGATTTTTGTCTAAATTGGGAACTTAAAAATGCAATTAAGCCATAAAGAAATCATTTGATGTACCAATTAGACTGGTTGTTTAAGAAAAATAATATGACTGAAATTTGGAATTATGATGAAAAACCAAGAAATGAGCTTTACATTATTTTATACCACAACTTTTGTCACAGATCGATTGTTAATGAAGTGGTTGTTCTTGTCAGTGTTAAGCAGAAGGATTACATAGGAGGTCTAGCACTTTTATTAGTGCACGTATATATATGAGAATTGCGAAACCTTTTACCAAGGTTCTTTATGATTTAGCTTTAATTATTAACACTCTTTAAATGATGAACAAGGCATGGCTTAATCAAGAACGAGATCCTACCCTCATACAGTAGCGTACATTCTTCTAAGTTATCCAAGGCGCTGTCAATCTTGTGACTCACATGAAATCCATAGTAGCTCTTTTTAAATGTTGTTTTTTGTAAACCCTGGAGAAATGAACACATGTTGTACTGTTCTTAAATCGTGTGTTAAAGTCATTGACTGAGGGGCTATGTTTTTAGGTCTCGTGGCGTAACAGCGCGTTAGCGCTGTGTCCGCCAGGAGATCTTTTGTTACTGGGTCTGCTTCCCAGGAGACAGCACCTGGCCGCGCGCATCTCGCAAAAGGCGATCGGCGCAGGCCACGCGCGCGCCGTGGCTGTCTCCTGCGGAGCGGAAACATACACAGGCACACCTCCCCCTGCACGCATGCGCACACACATACACAAGCGCACATACACGCAAGCACGCACACACACATACAGAGACCCCACCGCTGCATACACACATACAAGCGCACCCCCCCCCACTAAGCCCCACTTACCGCCATTGTAAACTTCTGCAGCCTCCGCGGGGCTCTCCCTCGGGCATGGGAGCCCCGCGTTACCAGCACTGCTTCTCTCCGTGGGCGCGTGCGCGGGCTTTCGAAGGCGGAAGTCCCGCCCCACGGAAGGTTTCGGTTTTTCTCACGTCGCCCTGCCGGACTAACCATGCTGGCAATGTCATATTGCGCTGTAGCCTGATCCGACCCAGATCAGCCCCGAGGATTAAAGGGGTGCCTTTCGGATGCTGGCCGACGAGGCAGCGCCTTGTGAGCTGGCACCAGGCTGGGCCCGAGAGTCGGCGGTCATCCGGTGAGAAACAGAGTAAACTGGTTATTTTACTTATGGTTCCTCAACCGATAGACTTTAACTTTTACATTTTGTCAGGTTCTTTGGTGCCAGGTTCATTTAGTGTGACCTATAAACTGTTCATCATACATCTCTGCCTGTTAGACTGACACCCACACAACAAAGCATGCATCACGAAAATGTCTCCTGTCAGAACTGACCTTTAACTTTCTAATCAACAACAGCAGGAAATGAGTCGTGGCCTGGTGCTTGCATAGACAGTGGAGAGAGACAAAAAAAATATGACCTGTGGTCGGTTTTAGCATTTTCATACAACTTCCATTCCGGTCCATTTTTTCCGTAGGTCACTCCCCCGACATCATATGTGTCAAGTAACATATTCAACTCTTTTCACATGTAAATTATAGCTTGAAATTACCTTTTCATCTTCTAACTTTTGTGGCAAATATTAAAGTTAACAATTACCATCAAGGATTTTATTTATTCTATCATAATTGAATTTTATAGTTCTTGCTACTATAGTTAGTTACGTAGCTCGGCCACAACAGCAGGCCCAGGTCAGGCGCGCGCCTGAGAGCTCGTCTGCCGCACACAGGCGCTGGAACAGTACCGTGGGCCGGGGGGGCTGGAGAGCTCTGAAGTGTGCTTGGTGAGCCTGGATGGGCTCAATGGCTCCGAGGCTCTGGACAAGTACCAGGGCAGCACCAGGGGGCGGGGGCCCGAGGTCACCGAGCAGCTGGCCAGGCTTCTGCGGAGCCTCTGGACCCTGGAATACAGCACAAAAGCGAGTTCAAGGTGAGGAGGAGAAGGAACCGAGTGGGCAGGAGAGCAACTAGCTATGTGCGTGGCTCACTCTGTCAGCATATCCTCCCCTACACTGTAGATGTCATTTTTGTTTAATATTCACGTTTCTAAGTGGATTCTGCTGGGGTGGGGGGTCGGCCACTTTTAAAGGGCTCAACTCTGCTCTACCACACTGCTTTTAAGGACAGCATACTCTTGCACACACTCTCACTACTCACCAATTCAAAGTTTGCTAAAAATTTAATGCAACGCATTGTCATACACAATGCCAATAACTCAAAGTTTAATGCTGCGAGACCTATTGCATTGTAAATGCTTGTTAATATTTGTACTGTGACGTAAGATGTTAGCAATAAAATGTAAATAAATAAAACAATTCAGGTCCAGAAAATGCTAAATGAAAGATACTTTTTTTTTAAATTGTTATTATCATCTGAAATATAAAACTATCGACGATTGATAGATAGTACCTTACATATTCACACTTTAGTTCATTAAAATTATATTAAACTCAGTGGCGTAGCCCGTGGCAGTCACTGTTTTTTTTGCCGGCCTGGGGCAGCATTAAATGGTGCAGCATGTGCAGTGGCACAGGGGCCAAAAAGTCTAGGAAACCCACTGAACATTGCTATATTTTACTACTAAACAAGCAGTCAGGAGTCATGAATGTAAAAATATTAAGACGATCTATATCAGCGATTTAATTGTTGTTCAGATTTCATGTTTTACTTAATCTTACATTCCCTAAGAGAGTTTTCTGTAACATTGCTCTTATATGATGTGTTTCTGTATTTTTTTCCATGTAGCATATTACTCTTGTATATCATATACTTTGAAATGTCACTTCAAGTTGTTTATAGCGTGACTCCATTGAGAGCTCAGGAATTGAGATTGAAGGCAGTGCGAGTTTCTCACAGTAGCTATTAGTGGGTCAGAAAGGTGCTCAGAATGCATGTTCATCGAGTATTTGTCCTCTCTGCAGAGCACACAGGTCAATTGTCACATATTTAGTTTGCAGTTATGATTCTGTGCAAATGTGCATGAAGGAGGTACACAGTTGTCAAAATATTGGCAAGGCGAAAGTAAATGAGAATGCAGTGCTTACAGGTGTGTTGTGTGTTTGAGGGGTAATGAAGGGAAGGAGATGAGAGGAATTGTGTTCAGAGGAGAGTAAACATAGGGTGCTGAAGAGGAAAGAGATAAGGTGTAAAATGTTGATGTGGAGAGAAAAAAGGGCCAGTCCTCATGGGAGGTTACAAATTAAGACAATGCAGTACAAAGGTGGGACTGACAAGCCTATTACCGAATCAGAAGCTAGCATTTACGAAGGACAGCGACATAAACCAATTAAAAATATGGGCGGTGAGTGGGCAGGCTTCAAGTTCATTCTCGAATACAGCATGCCTTGCAGGGCAGCTCATGCGCTGCCCGGCTCGACCGAATAATCGTAAATCTAGTTTACATGTATAATCCACACTCTTTATTACACAGGCCACACCCCTTCCAGAACCCCCACCCATTAACCCCTTGTATGCTGATGACGAGCCCCAGCCGTCATGCACTACGGTGCTCGTGTGCTGATGACGGCTGGGGTTCGTCATGGCCCGCCCCTGTTCGTTTGTTTACCGCACAGCGGCGGAAACGGGCCAGCAGCGAAGGGGTTAATCTAATTTCATTCCATGTAAAGCCGGTCATGTTTTTTTAATCCCTTTATCTCACTCTTGCAGGATCATGCGTTCTCTGGTGGTGACAGTTTTTGCGTCTTTCTCTTTCTCATTCTTTCCCTTTCGTGACAACTCCCTTTCATGCTTTTGGGAAACATCTGATGAGGAAACATAAGTGCTGATCCCACTATTACTGGCTTAAATTAAGCACTGCATTGTATGCAGTGAATGAAATACAGCATTAAACAGACAAGTTTGTAATCGCTTCCAAAAATGTATCAATTATTGCTTGGTGTGAAGTATCACTGACGAGGAATTCCAGAAATAGATTGTCCCAAGTCCTTGATCAAAGGTTCTGTTCTTCATAATCTTAGGTGCTCCAAGTCTGCCAATGGAATGTTTCAAATAGACATACGTTTATTAGAGATGTGCAATTACTGGTCACAGTAGGAGGGAATGCAAAGAAGTTCTTGAATATCAAACACAGAACATTGAATATTAATCTTACTTCCCAAGGCGGTCTCTGTTGCGTTGAAGTATGCAGGTATGCAATCAAACATCCTGCCACAACTCACAACCTTGGCCCATCAGGAAGCACTGCCTAAATTGGAAGAAGAGAGGGATTTGGTGAGGTCAGAAAATACTGCATTGCTATATTCTAGTCAGATGGCACCAGAGCATGTACTACAGATGTGGTTCTTGTTCTTTTGGATTCAATGAAACCCACTCAATCACTAATGAAGCCACAGACCCCCCACATAAAAAAAGTCTACGATTTGAACTTAAAAACAGTGCACAAAAATTCTGAAACATGCGTACATCAATCAAATACACAAATTGTAGAAAACTTTATTTCACAAAAATAAATATGCAAAGATCAAAATGTTAATATGGAGGTGCTCTTCAAAATGTAGTTTTATTTCTAATGGTGAAAAATGTGCTTGACTCTTGCGTATAGCTGTCTTTTTAGCACCTAGTGCATGTTTTCTTTTCGTTGGCGAATATCAATGTTGCTGTAATTGAGCCACTAAAAGACAATATTAGATTCTGTTTGCTGCACTTGCATTGATCCCAAGAATAAAGATAAAGATACCAATGTAATTTTTAGCTTCCGATTTCAAATTCCTACACATTTACAGAGTGTTTTAAAACTTTCATTCTACTTTTCTATGGATATGTACTTTTATTAATCTGCTCATATTTTTAAATTTTTCAATTTATTGTCTGTTTTCGCTTTCTTAACATTCCAATTTCCTCATGAGGATCTTAGGCTGCATTTCTTTCTCTCTGTTGCTACCGCTTTCCTTTCCTGTATTCACCATGGTTGTTCAATGGGACTAGTTGCACACATCCTGCTTGATGATGGCGTCTCCAACTACCAATGCGATAGACACAATCTCCATCTTGGTCTGTGTTCCAATTGCAATTCCTTATCTACAGATTGCGACTATTACTGAATCACTAGTTGATTAACCAATATGGTCGCATATATTGATTAGCAATTTGTGAGTTGATAATTGTTGCAAATTCCCATACTAAAAATGTTAATTTGTTGTGAGAACGATAGTGAATGTTTCTTGATATAGTCACGGACCCAGTACAACAATATAAACACAGTCCACAACATCAGATCCAAGAGAATAGATTATCTAACTCTGTTCAAATGCAATACTTAATAAGGGTAATAGATAAAGATATATCTTTTTTTTAAATAAAACATTGAAAATACAATATTATAACTTTTCATTTATTGATGACCGATTTAGGTCCAAAATGTCGCTTTCATTATACCCTTTCAAATTAATGAAACAAGGATCTAAAAACATTTAGCAGAATAGTGCCCAAACTACGAACACTCCTGTGTTTTGTTGGTACATAATGGGAAAAACGCTGTTCAGCAGAATGCCTCTAAAAGCCGCTAAGACTGCTGCAATGGGCAATCCATCAACTATTAAAACAAATAACGTTCTTCTAATATTAAGTTCATTAGCCACTCACAGGTGTAGGTGCATCTTACCTAAAATTGCCATAGCTACAATAAGATTATAGGTTTTCAATGAAGTACAACAAAATACAATACAATTTATCAAGCCTGAAGGTAGTTAGTGGAATTACTCTTTTAAAGCAAGTTTCAGGTGGCTATAATTCCAGTCTTGTAGTTATTCAAAGGGAATTTCCAGATTAGATAAAACCTGATATAGATTTATTTTAAAAACATTGATCTGGAATTTAAAAGATTGTACCTCCTGCTCATTACAGCAGCACAAATCTAAACATAAGCACTCAGAATTCTTAATATTTACCATAGGGCCTAGATTGGTGTGCTGGGTGCTACTGTGAAAAATGTTATGGTATGTGTATTTGTGTAATGCACTACTCAACCGGGAGCTGAGAATGTGTGGAAACGTTTACCCTCCATTTTAACCTCTATTTTTTTAATTACATGTTTGTGTTTATGTGGAATATATTAGATTCAATAAGATAATGTGGGTGCAACTGTAGACATGTATGTTTTTGTAAGGTGCATAGATGCTTTTTCCACCAGCTTTTTCAAATGGATTTGTTGCTTCAATATGGCTTTAAGCCTTCAAGGGTGTATGTGCAATGTGTGATTTTAAATCTAGATTTTGGTAGAAGTTTCAACCTAGATAGGAATAGGTTTTCTCACATTTCAATGACACCCTCAATTTCTGGTAATATAAAAAAAATGTATTCAAAAACTACAATTGAACTTTCTGCACATTGATTGTATGAAAATGTTTCACAGTATAATCATATAAAACAAAGAAATTCCTTTGCAAACCAATGGGAGATTAATCCGAAAAACCTAATCATCACTATAAAAAAGACGCTGGCATTTACCTTTTTTCTAATTAAATAGGGAAATTATCAATCGAACAAAATAACCAGGCAATTACTTAAAGGGAAAAAAATAGGGGAGCTTAAATGCATCCTTGTCCAATTTGAGTCATAATTAAATTGGAAAGCCCTCTAGCTCCACCCAGCAAAACACTGGACCACGTTGATGAGTGCAAGGCGACATTCCCAGTCATACTACATTTTCCCAGAGAAGGGGGTTATCCAATGGTTAAAGGCCATTGAAAACTCAGTGGAGGCAGCATAGATGGGCTGATTTCACTTATTTATCAAGGGTTGATTGAAGGACAGCTATGTTATCAGTTATTAGACCTTAACCCCTTGGGCGCGGCTGGAATTTCGCCGAGAAGTTAATGTTAATGTTCATGAGATTTGTAAAGCGCACGAAAACCCTCAGGTGTCTTGGCGCTAGCGGACTAAAAGTGCTGTGCTCACCTATACTACTACTGAAATAACCAGGTCTTAAGCTGTTTCCTGAATTCCAGATGATGGGTAATTTTTCTGAGATATAACGGGAGAGAGTTCCATTCTTTGATGGTATTAAAAGCTAAACTCGTCCCACCCCAGTGTCATATAGATGCTGCTTTTCTATATACTGTGTTAAGTTAGCATGAGTGTATTAAGTGTTTAAACAACATATTTTCTTTTGGCTTCAGTTTGCACACGACACATATTTGTTGTTGTAGCTTTCAACCTAGACGAAATATGTGATTTATTTGAGAATAATATGTTATTGCTCTGATATCAGTCGTGCTTGGTACACTGTCTGAACAGTGAGTGCTGAACCCTCTAAGAATAACCTAACACAAGGTTGCTGGGAGCTCTGATCCTCGCACCACTAGACATAACACAAATACAGTTGCTGCCAACATTGGGCTCTAAGCGGGTTTAAGATAGCGTTACTGAGAATGCAAAAACACACTTGATGGTGCTTCGCATGCAGAGAGCTGGTAGCTGATGATGTGATCCTCTCCTCCTGACATTTAGAGGTATGGGCCCGCCCTGCTAAAACCCAAATGAGACCTTCTTAGATATAATATAGTATGCTAAATAGGGAGCGCGAAAAATAGGTGATACAAATTTCTATTGATTTTTGCATTATAATATGCTATCACCGTTTGCTTATTATGGATTAGTGACTATGCTGATAACTCTGGTTTTTATAATATGTCTTCTCGTATTATATAAGATACTGCGTTTGAGAACTTTGCATTGAATAATAAATATTTCAAAATTGCACGTGGCCTCTTTTACTCCACGTTCTGGTTTGAAATGATTATAGAGCGAAAGAGTGTTCATGTGTTCCACGATACCTGAGGTAACCTAAGTTCATGTTCTGGTTTGTCTAAGTCATTGGTAGTTTGTTATGACCAATGAGACACTGTAGCTAGCTCGGTAAGGGGATTATGGATACTGAGGTGAGTTTTGGGTCACCCTAATTCACTGAGGTTCCTGATCTCTGTGCACAGTTCTGTAAGAGAACGGAATCCCTGCTACATGGCGCCCATACGTTGTTGGCCTTATATCATGACACTCGAGTAGTATATCATTCAAACCTTAACCCCTTCATTCCCGTTTCCGGAAAACGGTGGTGTCGGAAAAACCTACCTATTTTTGAAATAGGTCTTTTCAAGCTTGATTCTATCTAAAACGGTTTCCTTGAATTACTACCCAGTTGTGCTACAAAGTAATCTTTGTTTTTTCAATTTCCTGTGCAGTCATGGCACAAGCCGTGGACATCCCGCTGCATAGTCGCATTGCGGTGCGTGATCATTTGCGGGCTTATGATGTTCCTGTGGAAGGCTTGGCTGTGGTTCTGGTGGTGAGTGCGGAACATGCTTACCCGTACGAACTGTTTTATTCGTGGGTGACATTTCCGGCGGTGGACGCAAATTCTGGTGTGTTCCACTCGTACACTGTGTCATCTGTACCTGCTGAATATGCTCCGTACAGAGCACAGGAAGTACCTATTGATGTTTGGCAGCATGGAGTTTGGTTTGGTGGCGCCCTACCACACTCTTTAACCGCTCCGAGATTAGGTCCTTTGTCCATTCCGGGCGCAAATTGGCCCGCTTTGGCTGGATTTACTCCTCACCCTAATCACGGCAATTGTAACTTAGGTGAACTTAGGCGACTTCATGTAGTCGCTTTTGCCGTGATTAGAGCCCTTGTACATTACACAAGTCGTAATGTTCAAGGTGCAGCCCCTAGAGGTGCAGCCCTTCCGGCAGGGCAGGCTGGTTTGAAAATCAGTCCTGTCATGGTAAATTCCGTAATGGGCAAGAAGCCCCAGGATAAGGATGATTTTCCTTTCTGGCTTGACGAGAAATTTGACCAGCTGGAAGCGGTATTTCTGAATACGACTCCTGGTGAAATACACCGGATTCTAACGCTTAGCTTGCCGAAGGATTTAGCCCCTGAGTTTTGTGACTGTGAGTCCTGGGGTAAGACTTTTGCAGCGGTCTATTCGAGGTGCTATGGCACCCCGTCTATGTCCAATCTGTCTACGGTCCTTAAACGTGTTCAAGATGACCACGAACCGGAGTCTGCGGTTGAATTGGGTATGCGGCTGTGTGGCACCTTTGATGTGGTTTGCGATCTGATCCTTGCAAATGTCAAGGGAGATGCAGTGAACTTTCAGGTGGCTAACGCGTTAAAGGCGATTCCCCGGGACAGACTTCGGCAGCGGGGGTTCAACCCAATACCAATAAAAAACAAAATTGGCCTAAAAAACAGAAACAGGGTAAGCAACAGCAACAACAGGCTCAGACATCTCGCCCTGCGTCTCCCTTGCCTGCGCAGTCGGAACGTGTTTATGATTTGCGCGACCGCGCGATGATTAAATCTCCTGATCGGTTTCAGGCTTCTGACCAACGCTATCCTCGTTCCTTTCAGGACTCATCGGCTCCGTCAACCGGTGGTGGAGGGGGCGGCAGGGGCCGGGGTGGCCTGCAAGGACGTGGTCAGCCCCGCCCGTGCAACGGTGCAGACAAGCAGGAGGGCTCTACGCCTCAGAGACCGCAATTTGCCAAGAAGAAAGTCGCGGCCTTAACGGCGCATCGATATGCCCCAGATTGTGAGAACGCGGCTTCGGAATCTGACGTGGGCGTTGACCTTGCTGGACAGCGCGGCGGAGATTACCATAGTGAGAGAGGCCCTCCGTCCACTACTGAAGGTGACAGCGACTGACACTTATGTTGTGATTGAAACAGCTGATACAAGAGTTGCTCCCCCTGATAGACTTTTTGAAATTGTCCTGTTAATTGAAGGTGACATACAGCGTACCATAAAAGGGGTATTTTGGGAAAATCTTTCGTCTACGTATGACATTTTGCTTTCGGAGGCTGACTGGCCCCCACCTTTTGTTCTTGCAGCTGCGCGAGGGGAGGAGGTAATCCTCCCCAGTTTCGCGAACACTGTTTCGAGAGTGGAAGCGCTGCACTTTGCAGAAGAGTGGGCTCTGGCGCTTGCACCGGCTGTGTACCAGAATCAATGTGGCTGGGATAAATTGTCCCCAAGCCACGAGATTCCTTTACGGTCTCAGCCGCAGCCTCAACCTCAATATCCCATCCGACGTGAAGCAAAAGCTTCAGTCGCGGCTATCCTTGAACAATTGGAATATCAAAATGTAATTGAAACATGTGTGTCACCGATGAATAACCCCCTTTTTACTGTGAACAAGCCGGACGGCTCATATCGTTTGGTTTTGGATTACCGGCATTTAAACTTGCGTTGCCGTAACTGTGCAGTACAGAATACTCACGGCTTTGCCCTTGTAAATAGTCTTGTGCGTAAGCGGTTCAAAACCACGCTTGACATTTCCAATGGTTTTTATGCCCATACATGGGACAGTCTAAGTTCCCAATGGACTTCCTTCACATGTGGCGGTGTCCAAAAAATGTTTCGCGTCTCCCAATGGGCTATAAGAATAGTCTTGGAGTTTTTTCCGCCCGCATTGTCTCTCTGTTGGAGAGAATTGACCCGGATGCTTGTTCGTATGTGGATGACATTTATCTCACAGACGACGAGCTTTGGGAGCATCTGTGTCGAGTGAACAGTATTATTTGTAACTTTGCAGACATGGGTTACAAGTTTAACTTTGCAAAATCGCACATTGCTGATTACACAGTGTTGTTTCTAGGTTATGAACTCAACAATGAAGGAAAAGGCTTGGCTCCTCACTTCCTGGAGAAATGCGCACAGTTGCGCTCTCCGACAACACTGAAAAAATTACAGTCTTTACTGGGCTTTTTGAATTTCGGAAGAACATACATTCCGGAACATGCCCAGCGTATCAAGCCTTTGTATGCTTTGATACAACCATCTTTTTCCAAATCATGCTGGCTGCCTGAGCATTCGGCTATTCTGCAGTCTTTGCAAGCTGACTTGCTCGCTTCTGAATATTTACAGACTTGTGATAACCAGACCAACCTTGTGATAAGAATTGTCCCTGGGACGGTAGGTTTCACATACCTAACGTTTAATGAAGGAGATACAGTAACTATAGCTTACAAGTCACACTTGTACACTTCGGCTGAAATGCGTTTTTCCACTGTGGAGAAAGTTTTGACGGCTGTGCAGATGGCCATTCTCAAGGAACGTGCCCTGTCACAGAGAAAACACATGTTGGTTGTTACCCCGTGTCCTGCCCTGGAGGCAGTTACGAAAGCCAGTGTACCAAATTCCAAAGCTTTGCACCCTCGGTGGATACAATGGGCTGCATCCTTGACATCCCAAGATGTCACGTTTATTTTTGACGCCACTTTACGGTCGCAGGAGTACTTACAGTATGAATTCGTTCATCCAGCTCCTTTAGCTGTGCGGCCGTTGGAGGATTTCCATTGCATCATTTACACTGATGGTTCGGCGCAGGTTGCGCATGGCTCTAAACATGCCTACGTTTCCGCCTGCGCCATTGTGGTCGGTGCCATGGTGAACGATGAGTTCAAGTCTAGTGTCGTGCACACGCAGACACTTGGGGACTGCACCGCGCAATTAGCAGAGTTTCCTGCTCTGATGCTTGCATTGGAGTACGCAGATCCTAGTGTGACGACTTTGATCGTAAGTGACTCTTACTACTGTGTCCAGTCTTACAATGAAAATTTGTTCTTTTGGATTCAGAATGAATTTCGTGATTCCAAAGGTAGCACAATAAAACATAAAGGGCCATATGTAGGTAATTTGCAAATACCGACTCCCTAATACCGAATCATACCGAATCGGTATTAAGAATGAGGTAAACGTGATGTATGTAAAAATCCGTTAAACATTACCGATTCGTTGCAAATCGGTATTAAATACCGATTGTGAACAGATCGGTAATAAAAATACATACCGAAAGGCTATTACCGATTCGGTGTTACCGAATCCACACCCAAAATCGGAAATACCGAATCGGTAATTTAAAAAATAGCGTTTTGGTGAATCAGCCAATCCTGATACACCCATTTACTTCCCAAACAGGAAGTTGCCACACCCAGCCAGGTGCACAGGGCCTGGAGCTCACTGTGAGGCAGGCAGGCAGGCAGGAGAGCTGAGGAGCCAGCAGCAACACAGCCAAGAAAAAAAAAAGATAAACCACTGAACAAGCATTGAAATGGCAAGCCAGGACAAGGAGAAGGAGGGAGGTGAAAGAAAAAGAAAACTCAAGTTCAGCGACAAGGAGCTTGAGATCCTGATCGAGGATGTCACCCAAGAGTACCACAAGCTGTTTGGAGCCCAGTCCCACCAAGTGCCAGACGCACAGAAGAGGCAAATATGGAGTGGCATTCGGGACAAGATCAATGCCATAGGTGTGACCCTGCGCACCATAGAGGACATCAGAAAGAGGTGGTACGACCTCAGAAAAACAGCAAAACAGAGGATGGCAGAGAGACATAGGCTGGCAGGGAAAACTGGAGGAGGAAAAAATCGAGCCCCAGTACCAACACCACTGGAACAGATGGTGGAGTCCACCATCCAGCGGGAGAGTGTGAGTGGCATAGGAGACGCAGACAGCTCCGCCAGAGCAGCTAGAAAACAAGGTAAGAAGCATGCCCAGCATGCTGCCCTACCCCCTCCCCAACCCCAACCCCCATAGTGGTAAAAGTGCTCCCACTCCACACCATGTCTTACTGCTTACCTGCAATGCATTCTGGGTGATGTAGTCAGTGTGAAATCATGATCAGGACTGTCAGGGCAGCTAACACAATAGCATGGTAATAGAATTGGATAGGTCAGGATAACCACTGCGCACTGTTGGCATGTACTTTAATGCAATGGCATTGCAGACATAACATTGAGAATATTTACATTTGTGTCATTTCAGGCGAGTCATCTCGCAGTGCAGCTGAGGGCAGCAGAGGCAGGTCAGCCAGGCCAGAGGGGAGTGAACAGGATGAAGACAGCATGCCTGCAGGGAACACCAGCTCTGCGCCATCGCAGCCAGCCAATCCTCCACCACAGACATCACCACAGCGCCAGGGAGGGCCGCAATCCCCTCTCACTCAGTCACCACTGCGACGTTCACCAACACCACCACCACCACCACCACCATCACCACCACAGTCACGCAGGAGGCATGCCGTCATCACCCTCCAGCAGATGGAGGAGTCGGAGGAGGAGGGCAGACAGCGCGAACAAAGTCCTATCGTAGAGAGATCCAACAGGGAGCGGGCTGGTTCTGCATCCGAGGGTACGAACATCTCATCACGACGCCGCAGGGCAAGGCCGGACAGTCCAGTGGCATTTGAGCAGGGTGACAGTGTGTTTGCTGGACTGGAAGGCAACATGCTGAAGGTCCAGCGCCTGCAATGGAGGGAGATGAAGTCATTACACAGGGAGGTGGCAAACATTAACAGACATATGTACAAGATGGAGAAGGGTATCAGTGCCATGGGGGAGAATATGTCTGCAGGGATGGAGAGGGTAGCAACCTCGGTGGACAACCTCTGCAGCCAGCTGGAGCAGGACCGTGTTGGCATGCGCCGACAGAGACTGAGACTCCAGGACTATACCAAGTCGGTGAACCGGCTGGCCACTACGACATCACTGATGTGTCGCCGGTCCATCGCCATGCAGGAGGAGATGGCGCATTGCAGCAGGGATGTGGCCAGGGGGATGGTGTCCATGACCTCAGTGCTAGAGCTCATGCAGAATGCTAAGGCCTCAAATATGGAACGGGGGGGGGACAGTGAGGAGGCTACCAGCCGTGGTAGCATTACATCCTCACCCACCGAGTGCAGGAGGCGTAGTGGACGTAATGTCCCAGCACAGGAACGGTCCAACTCACAAGTCTGTGGCGATGGGGAACATGCACGTGCAGCACGGGGACGAAAGAAGTGAAGGACACTGGCTGTCCACATGCATGTGATGGGTGATGTAACCCATGTCCAATTGGACAATGCTCACAATGCTGGAGGTGTGCCAAATAAACACCTCTACATGTAATTTGAAATGCCTCAGTGTCGTTACTCACTCAGAAATAGTGTGATGTAATCTCTGCCCGTCTATGTCTCCCATCATGTTCAATAGCAGCACCAGCTGCGCTGGGCTCTGGCTGAGGGTTGTCCTCGTCCTCGTCCTCTGACTCAGTTAGTTCCACTGCAGTTCCTTTTTTAGTGGCCAGATTGTGTAGCATTGCACACGTAGCAATAATCTTGCAACATTTGATGGGGCTGTACAGACGCGCACCTCCTGTTTTGTGGAGGCAACGGAATCTGCTTTTGAGCAAACCAAAAGTGCGCTCCACCACGTTGCGTGTGCTCCTATGTGCCACATTGTATCTCCTCTCCCTTCGGGTGGTTGGGTTCAGATATGGTGTGAGGAGATACGGCCGGAGGGCATATGCGCTGTCACCTATGAAGAGAAGTAAGTGGCATTGATTGGTGTGACCAACAGCTTGTGGCAGGGTGTACATCAGGGTGTGTGACATTTACTTACCTAGTATGTATCCGTCGGCAAATTCACCAGCAAGCAGACGTGTATGTATGCCACTGTTCCTGAAGATGTAAGCATCGTGGGTACTCCCGGGGTATTTTGCCACGATGTCTGTTATAATGTGTTTGGCATTGCAGATCACCTGCACATTGATTGAGTGGGTGGATTTGCGGTTCCTGTAAATGTATTCACTTGCTGCAGGTGGGCAGATGGGAATGTGGGTCCCATCGATGCAGCCGATCACGTGGGGGAAGTGGGCAAGTTGATAGAACTCCAGCTTGGTTCTCTGCAGCTCCGCCTGCGTACTGGGGAAGGATATGTAATGTTCCATTCTGTCCATCATGGCGTCTAGGAAGGTGTTGAAGAACCGGGATAGGCAGCTCTGTGATACTCCACCCACTGCTGCTATCACACCCTGGAAACTTCCTGATGCAAGGAGGTGCAGGCAGCAGAGTACCTGGACATGGGTGGGGATTGCGTGGGCCCTTGGCGTCTGATGCTCCAGATAGGGTGTTAGGTCCCGTATTAGCTCCAGGATGGTGTCTGGGTGCAATCTGTATCTCTTGTGTATTTCTGCGTCTGTCAACTGGAACAGAGTGATGCGTACTCTGTACACCTGCTCCTCACGTCTCCAGATCCTCATTCCTGCTGCTCTCAGGCGTAGCCGCCTTGCTATGAGATAGAGGCCTGCCATTGTGTTCACACTGATGCATTTTGGGTCTGTTTATATAGACTCCTCCTGATTACCACATGCTCCTGAAACGTGGTAATTACCGATTCGTTATTACCGATTTTGGCCAAAATCGGTATTACCGGGGTTTGCTACATAGCATATTTGGGGTTTTTACCGATTCGTTTCTACCGATTCGGTATTCATTGTTTCGGTAATTCCAAGTCGGTAACTTATGGTTTTTACCGAATCGTTATTATCGAATCTATTCGGTATTACCTACATCTCACATGGCTACATATTTGTCGGTAACACCGAAAATGACCCTTTTTCGGTGTTACCGATCGGTATTTGGCCACCTACATATGGCCCAAAATGATCTAGGTCCGAGTGGCGGAACTTAAAGAAAAGTTACCACTCGTGTTTGTGATTCATACTCTTGGCCATCAGCGCGTAGGAGTCCACGCTGTCGGTAATTCGCTTGCTGATGAAGCGGCGAAGTCAGCAGTATCAAAATACTTAGTTGCAGCAGTCACGCGGTCCAAAAGTAAGATAGATGATGACACTTTGGCGACTGTTGCTGCCACTGAGAAGGGAGGTAAATATCCTGCAGGGTTCCCTTCGAAGTACTCATACCACTTAAGTCCCGATAAGGTTCCTTATGTGAAAATTCCTGATGTTGGAGAACATTTAATTCCCAACTCGGATCGCAGAGCTACTTTGATTACAGCGGCTCATGAAGGTGTGGCGTCTGCGCATGCGGGCGTCTCAGCCACTGTAACTCAGCTACAACAGAGGTTCTGGTGGCGGGGACTGTACAAACAGACGCGCGATTATGTCCTTCAATGTGACATTTGCCAGCAGATTAAGCCTTCAACTGCTGCACGTCCGCCTCAGACACAGTTGTACATTTCTAATAAACCACTGGGGTGCCTTTATTTAGATCACTGCGGTCCTTTTTCTTCTGATACTGCGTACAAGTACATCTTAGTAGCAGTTGATTCATGCACACGCTTTGTGTGGGTATGGCCCCATCGGAGCGCTGATTCACAGACTGTCATTAAGGATTTGCGAGTCTTTGTAGGGATTTTTGCCTGTGGTACCTTCCATTCGGATCAGGGTCCGGCTTTCACCTCTAAGGCGTATAAGGATGCTATGGTTTTGTTGGGGGTCCAAGTCAAGTTTTCGTCTCCATACAGACCTGAGGGTAACAGTCTAGTGGAACGAATGAACCGTGACTTAAAGCAATCTTTGACAGCTCGAGTTATAGGCACTGGCAGAAACTGGTTGGCCCATCTCAATGGCATACAGCGTGCGCTTAATAATCTCCCTAGAAGGTCTCTGGGTGGGCGGGCCCCATACGAAATGCTCTTTGGTATCAAGATGTAAGTCCCTGACCTCGACGGTCTAGACTTCAAGGCCCAGGCCGCGGCCTTTGACGTAGATGAACATTGCAATGTTTTACAGGATCTACAAAAGACCAGAGACAGTCTAGCTAAGGAACATTTGCCCTCCACATCGGATGATGCGTTGCAGATCCCGGTAGTTGGCTGGCTACCCCAAGTTGGAGAACTGGTTCGAGAGAAGATCGATAACAAGAAAGAGTTTGGTCCCTCATATCGTGCACCGGTTCGAGTTCTTGGAGTGAAGGGCACGAGAACAGTCATATTACCACCACTTCCAGGTCGTAAGGAAAACAGATTTATCTCAATTGACAATGTCAAGACACACAGGGTGGCCGATTCTTCATAGTATGATACCGGCAGTATCCTGTCCTTCCATGGTGAGTGTCACGGTTAGCAGCGGACAAGTAATCCCAATGAAGAATACACAAGCCACTAACCTGAAGTGTCCAGCTAGCGGGAACCACGGCTAGATGATAGTCTTCCCTATACCAGATAGCACTGACCCTCCCCGTGTGACATACACACCGGAGACAGGTAGTCCTCCAGGTAAGGGGAAGGATAGTTGCTCGGGGAAGGTTGTTGTGAAGACACCCCTCAAGGTCTGGTCTGAGACTTCGGATGACTTCAAGGCACAACAATTGTCTAGAGACACAAGAACACTTGTTAGCACTACAAATGGGCAGAGGCTATTAATGTAACAGTTAGACATATAACCAAATGTTCACTTACGGATAACCACCGCTTGTAATATCCTGAAGTCTGGTTTAGCAAAGACTCAAGTTCAAGCAAATGGGTTGCTGTTACTTCACAGCTAGTTCCACAGGAAAAAAACAAGTTTCTGAAAAGACCACCTCGTAGTTGGAATCACTACTGGTGGGATTGATGTTTTTAGTATCTGAATATCACAACTATCCTCAAGGGTGATCCGTAGATAAAGTAGAAAACTGTACTCTAACAGCACGGCCGTGCTAACTGTATGTACCTGAATTCTACTTACTGAAATACAACAAGGTTTCTTTGGCGTCCTCAGCGGGAAGGCAAGCGTCCGCGCACCCTCGGCTCTCGGCGTCCTCAGCCGGAAGGCGAGCGTCCGCGCACCCTCGGCTCCACGCACCCTCGGCTCCCGGCGTCCTCAGCGGGAAGGCAAGCGTCCGCGCACCCTCGGCTCTCGGCGTCCTCAGCGGGAAGGCAAGCGTCCGCGCACCTTTAATTCTCGAATAGCTAGTTCCCAACACGATCGATAAAACCGGAAGGATTGACAAGCATCCGGTGATGGGACAAGAGTGTTTTTATACGCTCTCAGAGGGCGTGGACAGATTCGCCAGGCCCCGGGGCATTCTGGGAGATGTAGTGCTGCAGCGGTATTTCCTTACACTAGCTCTCCAGCTATGGGTAATCGCGACAGGCACTCTGTGTTGGCTATTACTTCTGGTGCTGAGCCGGAGGTGTCCCTCGAGATGCCTGCTATTTCCAGTCCTTTATTAAATACTATTCCTGTTACTAACACTGATGAGCTGAACTACACCTATCCAACTGATTTATCAATGCCGGGTTTGCAGACTCGTTTGGCCAGCCAGTCCAGATTCTCTTTTGACTCTGTTTCAGAACATTCTAAGAAACCCTCAACTATTGCAAAGTATGCCACTTTATTTAAAAAACATTTTTTAATTCCCCCTTGGACATACATTTGGATGATTCTATTTTCATTTTATCTTTTTATGTCAATTGGTTTTGTGTTTTATATTTTCCGTCTGATCGATGGCCACTATGTCAAAGAAAGAACAGGAATTCGGTACCTTAATGGAACATTGGCCCCTCTTTCCTCTTCACATTCAGCACACAGACTGAAAAGAGACTTGAATACAGTGAACATCACTGCTTTGCCTGTTCTTGATGGGATTGTGTGGGATGCGGTTAGGTTTCAAATACATGGCCCCACTGAAGTGATTAATGTCCCGAATGTGCTTAGGGTAAACATGGGGGATGTGGTAAAACAAAATATACGTTCTGATGATTGGGATATTCAGGCCGTTGAAGCATTATTCTCTGATTTGAAATACTATGCTGCATTTGATGCTGAGGATTTATACTTAGATTCTGTGAATTATGGTGATTTGTTTTGCTTTCAACATTATGGTAATCATTTTCTACATAAAACAAATTCCAGGAGGGTTGCTGTAAATTACACACAGTGGGAACATTGCCCAGCTCCATTGGAAGGCAGCTCCAGTACATTTCTGAAAAAATACACTTATTTTACAGACTTTAATCAATCAAATCCTGAGTCATTTTATTTCAAAATGACACAAAAGTCCATGTCCAAAGTTAGACTTACCGATACAAAATTGTTGTATTCGAAGTCCTTTCTAGAGAAGTTAGCTGTAGATGGCTACGAGCTGTGGAAAGGAACAATAGACCTTAAATCGGTGTGGGGTACCAAAGATTGGCAGGTACAAGGCACTGAGGCTTTGCACCGTACATGTCTCATCCCGAATCACATGTTGTTTCTAAATTCTATTATTTCCCAAACAACCTGCTTTGGATTGGCTACTTCTAAAAAATTAAATACACCAATTATCCCCGAATTGGAAGAATATTCAGGTTGGGGTAATTATACTGAATTGTCCATTCGTGAGTTACAAACTCTATTGCATAATTCATCCTTTAATGTATCCAGTTTGGATCCGAAGGGTTGGCTGATGTGGCATAGAAGTGCTGATTCTTGCCAACGTCGTTTTCTGGGTTTGGCTGAAGGGTTTACACAAGTAAGACCTGATCCCCGTTTTGAAACTGATTATACTGTCACAACTTACTCTGTGGGGAAACTGTGTCAGAATTGGTTACAACATTCCACGTTAGCTGCAGTTAAACTACATCTATCTCAGTTAAATGATAATGTGAATTTAAATGATTTTATAAAAGGCCCGGCTGATGGTAGGTCTAAACAGTGGATTTATGCGGTTTACAACGAAATTTTCACAAATTGAGGCTGCTAAGCGCCTAAGGGCGATTGACCAAGCAAATTTGGAAAAAGTGCTTGCAGTTGTCGATAACAGTATTAACATGCTTTCTTCCCGAATTTACACGTTGAATAATATTGTTTCTTCTGTAGTTGACATTGTGAATGATGAGGTGTCTGTATTGTACCATGGTCAAAATCAATTGCGTTCTGTAATGCAGTTTGCGTGGACACTACAGACTCTTAAGGCGGGCCACGTGCCCTGGAGTTACATGAACGTGTCCTCCCTATTTGCCCCATTTAATTTGACTGACAAGCAGCGCCTGCTTTCCATGCGAGATGCATCATTTTCTATGTTACATATTGAAAAGTTAGAATCTTTACCCTTTTCTGTAGCTGAAGCCGCTGCTGCAACATGGCTTATCCATGGAGTTATTACGTTACCATTTGCTTTGTACAAATTTACTAATTGTATGCGGTATATTGCAATAGGGCCATATGAACCACTAGGCAGTGCATTCCTCCATGAGGCATGGTCTTTACCATACACGTACAGATGTCTGAAAGATGGAAAGGAAGGGAATCTAAATGGTGAAGAATGCACACAGTCGCCTGACCGTTCACTGATATGCAGACACATCCAGTTGCATGGTTCTTGTAATCAGGAACGGCCTAATTTAGCTTGTGTTTTGAAAGGCACGCCAGTTCCAGCAATAGTTTCCACATTTACATTATTGACAAATGGTAGTTATTTGCTTTTGAATAATGAAGAGTGTTGTGGGTTAATGGTCGGTATCGCTTATGTTGTTACTGTATCTGAACGTGTGGTGTGTTGCAAAAATGTGCTATGTCCTCCCACGCATGGGAATTCAGATGTTTCCATCTGGCCGCGCATCCCAACCTTGAAAGCGGAGTTCAATGGCATGAGCAGAATAAGAGCTCTTTTGTCTCAAAAGGAGGTGGCCCTGAGCTCGGCCCATGAAACGTATGTCCTTCACATAGCTAACACACGCACAGAGGTGCAAGCACTTTTAAATACTGACTTGCCGTTTCATTTCTGCGAATTAGTACATCAAATCTTTAATGCCTCCTCCACGTCTGGCTTAGCTCATTTTTTTAAATTGGTTAGCAGTGGTCTCGTGACTACATTTGAAAAGATTTTTGGTGTCATCCCTGCTTTCTTCCATTCTATATTTTCGAGTTTGTTTGGCGGATTCCCTGTTTTGCTGGCTTTGGCTGCAGGCATTTTGATATTATTCTGCTTCCTAAAACATGGATGCCCATCCTGCGCAAGAAGCCGCTCAGTTCCTTCTGACACTGTTTCGCAACCGGATGCTTGATTACTATGGCACCCTGCCGCTTGCGACTTTAAGCACGGCATTTGGATTATCGTTTCAATTTTCCTATTTCACATGTGTCCAGCCTGTGTTTCATTGCCTGAGCTGCGATTTCGACTGGGCCATTGATTTGTGTCTCTGCTTGCCGATATCTCCTGACGTCGATTTTAATCACCTGATGGGCCCCGTAGTTGCTCACGAGTTGGTTTGTTCTGGCGAAAGGATTATGGCCTTGGCAGCGATGCATGGACTAATGGGTCAGTGGAACATACCCGCAGCGGCGCATGAGTTTCTGGCACATAGCGTTCTTTAGAACCCACCGAGTTGTCCTCTGATGTTGCTAGAGGGTCCGGTGCTGGAGGAGCACGTATGTTCTTTCCCATTGCTTAATTGGATGGCTGAACTGTTTTCGGATGATGACAGTAATTTCATGTTGGAAGCTGTTGCTGCCTATTTTGCATATTCTGTCCAATCATGAGATACCTTTGAGACTTTCATTATTATGGCACATGACTTTTTAGTATTTTTTGAAAGGTGTCTTTTTTCTTACGAACATTCAACTTTATATGATCTAGGCCTATGATTTTATATTTGGCCACAATTTCAAGACTTTGGATTACATTTTGTTTGGCCACTATAGGCATTCGTACATATTTTTATATACATTTTATATGCACTTTTAGCTTGGCTCAATATTATTGAACTCTGCTTTCATGTTATGCCTCTATTCTAGTATTGGCTTGTGTTTTTTTTTACCGTCCTCGGATCAGTGGGGGGGTGTCATATAGATGCTGCTTTTCTATATACTGTGTTAAGTTAGCATGAGTTTATTAAGTGTTTAAACGACATATTTTCCTTTGGCTTCAGTTTTCACACGACACATAATTGTTATTGTAGCTTTCAACCTAGACGAAAGATGTGATTTATTTGAGAATAATATGTTATTGCTCTGATATCAGTTGTGCTTGGTACACTGTCTGAACAGTGAGTGCTGAACCCTCTAAGAATAACCTAACACAAGGTTGCTGGGAGCTCTGATCCTCGCACCACTAGACATAACACAAATACAGTTGCTGCCAACATTGGGCTCTTAGCGGGTTTAAGATAGAGTTACTGAGAATGCAAAAACACACTTGATGGTGCTTCGCATGCAGAGAGCTGGTAGCTGATGATGTGATCCTCTCCTCCTGACATTTAGAGGTATGGGCCCGCCCTGCTAAAACCCAAATGAGACCTTCTTAGATATAATATAGTATGCTAAATAGGGAGTGCGAAAAATAGGTGATACAAATTTCTATTGATTTTTGCATTATAATATGCTATCACCATTTGCTTATTATGGATTAGTGACTATGCTGATAACTCTGGTTTTTATAATATGTCTTCTCGTATTATATAAGATACTGCGTTTGAGAACTTTGCATTGAATAATAAATATTTCAAAATTGCACGTGTCCTCTTTTACTCCACGTTCTGGTTTGAAATGATTATAGAGCGAAAGAGTGTTCATGTGTTCCACGATACCTGAGGTAACCTAAGTTCATGTTCTGGTTTTTCTAAATCATTGGTAGTTTGTTATGACCAATGAGACACTGTAGCTAGCTCGGTAAGGGGATTTTGGATACTGAGGTGAGTTTTGGGTCACCCTAATTCACTGAGGTTCCTGATCTCTGTGCACAGTTCTGTAAGAGAACGGAATCCCTATACACCAGTTCATCTTATAGATCCTGGATGGCTGCATAAGGTAAGCATTTGCTGACCGTAGCACTCTGTTTGGGGAGTACCATCTAAACAAGTTCTCTAAGAACTTTGGTCCTTTTCTATGTAATGCCTTGTGAGCAATGCAGAGAGTTTTAAATTTTATCCGCTGGCAAACTGGCAGCCAGTGGAGTTTTCTCAATTCAGCTCTCACCAATTGAAATTTTTGAATATCCAAGATCAGTCTTGCAGCCACATTTTGTACAGCCTGCAACTTCCTGAGGAGGGCAGACTGAACCTTAGTGTACAAAATGTTACAATAGTCAAGCTTGGGCATGACTAAGGCAGTCACTAATAATTTTCTGCAGGATTTAGGAATGAACGGTAGAACTTTCCTAATAGTCTTAATCATATGAAATGAAGACGACACTACTTTGGAGACTTGAGTCTTAAAATTCAACTTCCCATCTATAATGGCCCCAAGATTTTTTGCTTTTTCTACGGGTGTAGGGGGAGGTCCAAGACTGTCCAGCCACCAGGTAGGGGACCAAGAAGGAGAGAGATTTCCAAACATTATCACCTCTGTCTTACTCGAATTCAGCTTCAAACAATGAGTACTCATCCAGTGGCTAAGAGACAGCATGCAATTATGAAGGTTAAGCGCATGATTAGTGTCCTTATCCACTGTGGAAATCACCAGCTGAGTATCATCAGCATATGATGTTGGAATAAGATTGAAGCTTCTAATCAGAGGCGATAGCTCTGCTACGTAAATATTAAAAAGCGTAGGGCTTAAGGAAGAGCCCTGATGGAACCCACATGGGAGAGAAAAAAGTGCTGACCTAAAGTTCCCCAGGTGCACTGATTGAGTTCTCTCAGATAAGAAAGATGTCAGCAGGGCAAGGGCTTTACCTCCGATTCCAATCTCTTTTAAACGGCGAACCAAGTGAGAGTGATCCACCGTGGCTGCTGAACCCCCACTGTCCAATGACACGTGTATTTCCTCTGTGGTCTTAATCAGAGCAGA
The DNA here is from genome assembly GCF_964263255.1 of Lissotriton vulgaris. Taxonomy (NCBI): domain Eukaryota; kingdom Metazoa; phylum Chordata; class Amphibia; order Caudata; family Salamandridae; genus Lissotriton; species Lissotriton vulgaris. The sequence goes on from NC_141699.1 coordinate 732,878,533, forward strand.
CTCAGTACTATGGTTTGCTCTAAAACCAAATTGACTATGGTCTTAAACTTGATTAGTCGCAATAAAAGTAGCCAGTTCGGCATTCATGATCTTCTCTATTAACTTGGCTGGAAGGGGAATTTTCGAAATAGGTCGGTAGTTAGCAGTGTCCATTGCGCGAAGTTGCTTTTTTTAAGAGAGGCAAGATACAAGCCTTCTTCCATATGGTGGGTAAGGATCCCTGATCTAACATCTGGTTAAATATTTTGGAAAGATGGGACCAGCAAGATTATTGATAGATTGTAAAATTTTGGGAGGGCAAGGGTCTTCTGGGGAACCAGACTTAATCATAGTTATTAGTTCAGTGACTTGCGTAGGCGAAGTCAGCGAAAAATTGAACCCAAGATTATGCTCAGTAGCATCATTTAGAATTGTTTTATCCGCTGCAGTTGATTGAGTAAACTGCTCATAGATATGTTCAACGTTGGATCTAAAAGAAAGAGCCAAGGTGTCGCCAAATTCTTGGTTAAAGGTAGTAGGGTCTTCTTTTTTGACTGTATTTAGGTTTTTCAAAGTCCCAAAAAGTTCTTTGCTTGACCCACTAGCTTTTCCAATCTTAGTTGTATAATAAAGAGTTTTTTCTTCAATCAACTTTTTCTTAAAAAATGAGATCATAGATTTATATCTATTTTTCTCTGTAAGTTCATATTTTTTCCGCCAGATCCTTTCCTGTCTCCTACATGCCTGCTTCTCTATCCTTAAGGCTTCAGAAAACCAAGGGGCCAAGGGTAATTTCCTGTTTTTATTAATCTGCATATTGGGGGCTAATTTTGCAAAGTTAGTTTCAAGCCAGAGGGTATATTTTGTGGCTGCTATGTCAGCATCATTCTCCACCTTCTCTTCGCTATTGCCAAGCTCATTGACCAAAGTTCTGTGGTCAATTTTTTGCCAAGCCCTACTTATAGTCTTTATGTTCTCATTATTTAAATCATTAGAACGTGAACGCTTATATTTAAATAAAATAACTTGGTGGTCCGACCAGATTACCGGGAAGGTAGTGACTTTAGAGATGGCTAGGTCATTAGTGAACAGGCCATCAAGAGTATGTGCTGCCGTATGTGTAGCGCCCAAAATCAACTGATTGAGACCATATTCCGCAGTTAGGTCTAACATTTCCTCCGTGTCTCTGTCTTCCCTAGTTTCCAAGTGGAAGTTCATATCTCCCAAAACTGTAAAATATTTCGAGTGGAGGCTATACTCCAGCAAAGAGTGAATATTTACTAAGAAATCAGCTCTAGTGCCTGGCGGACGATATATCAAAAGGCCTTTAAAAGATTCTTGGGCGGAAAGAGTGATCTTAAAAAAGCAATGCTTCACAGGCTGGCATATCTATTTTTTAAACAGAAAGAACCTAGTTCGACTTTATGTATCACCGCAAGACCGCCACCTCTTTATAACTGCCTGTCTAGTCTATAATTACTATAGCCTGGTGGAGTCGCAATATTAAAATCAGATGCGGCAAAATTCCACGTGTGCGCAGATCAGACGGCTTCCGGTCGTGCAATGCACACGCCCACCGCGGTGTCGGACGGGGCTGGGGTCCATCCGACGCATGCAAGAGTTAAAAAGGATTAAGAACAAGGTAACCCCCACTAAAGCTCAATCTTAAAGATTTTCATGAGTACTCTTGGCTAATTTCTTGCCCACAGCAACCAGTGATCTCTGTAGTTTTGATCAAATTTATTTTTATTGAGTTCAGCAGCTCTGTAGTTTTGAGGATTTTTTTTATTTTTTTACTTTTTTTGTGCAAAGAGATGATTATGCTCCCAATCCAAGATCTAGGTATCTTACCTGACTGACAACAGTATGTAAACACTGCTGGTAAAATATTACTCCAACCCTTCAGATAGGATTTCAATACTGATATGAGAATCTGATCAGCTCCCATCGTTTCAGCCTGTCTTAACCCATTTACCGCGGCGGCAATTCCGCTGCGGTGCGGGCGTTCCAATGCGTGGGTGGGGCCGCATCGGCCAACAGACGTGCGCAGCACTACTGATGTAGTTCTTACGATGGCCATTGGCCGACACATGCAAGAGAGGTGTTAAAGTGCATATATATTTTTCAATCTGTATCACTGTTGGAGAAGAAAATTCTTCTGTGGTACTTTCCGGGGGTGAGAGTAATCCAACTAGATTTGTACCATATTTTTAATTGGGCTTGTATAGGTTACTTAAACACAGTAGCTATTCTTCCTGAGGTATAGAAATAGCTGATGTTTTCAATCTCGAATGACATTGCTTTGTTATAATTTGCCAAAGTTTTAAAGAGTTTTTTTCACCTTGCAGCTTTAGCTGCAGCATGCCGTAAAATATCTGCTTGTGGCTGTTTCTGTCTTAGTCTACACTTATTTTGTCGTCTCCTAACCTTTTGCACTTTAGTGGCCTTTAGTAAACAAGGAGACAGCATTTGTTTACTTGTTATGTAAGTCAGCTCCCTAGAGAAAATATACTCTAAATTATCATGCATTCTTATCTAGTTTTTTCCATATTTTATTGAGTGAATTGTCTATGTCTGGGTGGTGCTGAAGCTTCTGATTCTAGCCAGTACTCAACAATTTCAATTATTTTATCAGTGGCTTGCCAAATCTCAGCAAGAAAGGCCCCAACAATTCTCTACAAAAAGACAGCTCTAGAATTCCAAATCAATCAAGTGACTTGTAAAGGGTAATTACTCACCAGTAAGGGTCTCAAGGCTCTTGGGGAAGAGGGGCTGCTGATCCGTCGAAGGCACTGTGGTTCAGTCAAAGAGTCATGTCTTGAGATCCTTCCTGAATTGAGGCAGTGAAGATGATTGCCTGTGGTGGAAGGCAGGCTGTTCCAGGTCGTTGCTGTGAGGTAGGAGAAGGATCTTCTTCCATGGTGGTTTTGCGGATATGTGGGACAGCAGCCAGGACCAGTTAGGCGGAATGGAGGTTTTTTGGTGGGTGCGTGGAATGGGAGGCTGTGGTTGAGGTATGCAGGTCCCACGTTGTGTAGAGCTTCGTAGGCATGTGTGAGGAGCTTGAAGGTAATTCTTTTTTTGACTAGAAGCCAATGGAGGTCTTTCAGGTGGCCAGTGATATGGCCGAGGTGGGGGATATTGAGAATGAGTCTGGCAGAGGCGTTCTGCAGTTTCTTGAAGAGTTTCTGGGTGATGCCGGCATAGAGTGCGTTGCTGTAGTTGGGTCTGCTGCTGATGAGTGCAGGGGTGACTGTCTTACTGGACTTGGTGGGGATCCATTTGAAGATCTTTCAGAGCAGGCATACCATGTGAAAGTAGGATGATGAGACAGAGTTGATCTGGCAGTTCTTGATGAGCGAGAAGTCCAGGATAATGTTGAGGTTTCATGCATTGCCTGTGTGGGGGGAAAAGAACATCTGCAGCCACCAGGAGTCATCCCAGGTGAAGGGGGAGGAGCCCAGGATGAGGATTTCGGTCTTCTCCGAGTTTAGTTTGAGGCAGCTGTCTTTCATCCAGGTGGCGACAGCCAGCATCCCATTTTAGAAGTTGTTCTTGGCGACTTTGTGTTTGTTGGTGAGGGAAAGGATCAGCTGGGTGTCGTCAGCGTAGGAGACGATGTTGAGTCCGTGGTTCCTGACGATGGCTGCGAGAGTGACAATGTAGATGTTGAAGAGAGTCGGGCACAGTTAGGAGCCCTGAGGCACTCCACAGCTGATCTCTGTAGAGTCAAAGTGGAATGGTGGTAGTCTGACTCTCTGTGTTCAGCCAGTGAAGAAGGAGCGGATCCATTCCAGTGCTTTGTCGCGGATGTCAACGTCATAGAGTTTTGTGCATAGAGTGCAGTGGAAGACGGTGTTGAAGGTAGCCGAGAGGTCCAGGCGGATGAGGGTTGCAGTTTTGCCTCGATCCAGGAGGATGCGGACATCTGTGGCGGCAAGTAGGGCAGTTTCAGTGCTGTGGTTGCTTCAGATGGCAGATTAGGAGAGGTTCACGATGTGGTTTGCTTCAATGAACTCGGAAAGTTGGGCGTTCATGGCCTTCTCAATGGCCTTGACTGGGAGGGGAGCACAGAGATGGGTCTGAAGTTCTTGAGGTCTTCAGGTCAGCAGAGGGTTTCTTCAGCAGGGGGTTAATCTCTGCATGTTTCCAGTCTTCCGGGCATGGTGCAGAGTTGATGGAGCAGTTGATGCAGCAGAGTTAGGGTGCAATGGCGGTGCCGGCTTTGTTGAAGATTTGGTGCAGACAGGGGTCCGAGGGTGTTCCGAACTGGATGCTTTTCATGATCTTGAGGGTGTCCAACTGAGAAGGGTCTACTAGGGTCCAGTGTCATTGGGTGAGGTGCAGTGGGGTGAGAGGGTCTTCGTTATCGAGGTTATTGAAGCTGTTGTATATCTCCTTAATCTTGCAGTGGAAAAGTTGCCAAGGTTCTTGCAGAGGTCTTGGGAGGGTAGGATATCTGCTGTCTCTGAGCTGGGTTTGGTGAATTCTTTGACCACGACGAAAAGTTATTTGCTATTGAGTGCTTTGGCGTTGATCCTTTCTTGTAGGGCCACTTTCTTTGTTGGTCTAATGAGGTTTTGGTGTGCATTGACCGAGGTTGTGAAGCCTGAGCGGTCTTCCTGGGTCTTGCTTCTCCTCCAACTCTTCTCGTGCCGTCTACAAGTGTGTCTGGACTCATGAAGTGCAGGAGAGAACCAGCTGGCTTTTTGGAGTGTCACTTGCCTAGCGCTTTGTGGAGGGGTGCCAGTGTGTCATTGCGGTTAGAGATTCATCAGTGGCGGTAGCGTGCTGAGGTATTCGCATCCGCGGAAGTCGAAAGTGGGATTTTGGTGAGGGAGATGGTGAGCTGTTCTACTGTGACCTTGTTCCAACTTCTACGAGGGTAGGTGCTGATGTACATGGGCTTGGTGAAGGAGAGGTGGACACTATGGTGGTCAGTCCAAAGCAGCTTGGGGAAGTGGCTGAAGGTGATGTTCTCGCTGGCGGAGAAGATAGGGTCGAGCGTTTGTCCTGCTAAGTGTGTTGTGGAGGTGACCATTGTTTGAGTCCAACGAACACAAGGTTCTCCAGCAGGGACAATTTGTTCTTGTTGTTGGGGTTGTCCAGTTGAACGTTGATATCACAGAGGAGGATGTAGTCTGAGGAGGTGAGAGCGTGGGGTGCGATTAAGTCAATTGTTGAGTCGCTGAAGGGTTGTTGGTCTGGGGGGTCTGTAGATGAGCGTGCCATTGAGGGTGGTGTGTGTCAAGGTTGGTCTGGGCATGGAAGTGGAGGTGCTCCATGTTGGTCGAGTGGTCGTCTGAGTGGTCGTCTGAGTGGCTGGTGAGGCGGAGGTTTCTCTTGTGTACGATAGCGATGCCTCCATCCGGTTTGTTGATGCAGTCCTTGTGAATGAACTTGTGTCTGGGATGGTGGTGGTGATGTCCGGGGCCAAGGTGGAGTTCATCTAGGTTTATGTGAGGAAGGCGATGTCAGGATAGGCAGAGTCGGGTCCAGTATTTGTATGTCATGTAATGGGTGGAGCTGGTGTGCAGAATAGCCTTTGCAGTTTTTGTGACTTCTACTAATTTATCATATGGGTTCCAAACTGTGTTCTTTAATGAGTCATTTTAGCATGACTGACAAAATGGAATGACCCACTCAATGCATTCTGTATTACATCCCCTTTGGATAATAAATTGAACTGTGTATAATTACAAGTTATGTAAACTATTATTGAAGATCTAGAGAGAGCACATCTAGAGGGTTTTTTAGGAAATCTTCTTCAAAACACCCCTAAATTAATGTGCATCCTAATTCCCTAATTTTACTCAGAAATGAGTGCCTTGTAATTTGCTTTACCAAGGATAAGCTAGGAAATAGAGCCGTTGCCCTAAATTGTTTGAGAGCCCTATCTCTGAACATAGCGATGTAAAAATGTGAATTATTTTTGCATTAAAGTCACCTAAAAGTATTATCCAATCTTGACGTGCAAGAGGTAGAACAAATTGAAGCTATTGCCCTAATTTTATATCATCTATACTACCAATAAGCCAATACACATTCACAAGCAAATATGACATTGGTTTAGTCAGCAAATGGTTAATAAAAGTTAACTTCAAACCCTGGATATTTGTATCCAGGACATACATATTTTGATAATTCCACACAGCTTTGTTGATAAAAGGATTGTGAGCCCACCACTTGCATGACTATTGATATAAGGAGTACCTGAGTTGTTAATCGAATTTTCCAACGTAAGATTATTGTCAGCAGACCAAGTGTCTTGGAGGCAGATCATGTCCCATTTTAATCCAGCAGAAGCTGAAGTTTGTTGGGGCTCTAAGAATTAGTCTGCCACATTCCAGGACCAAACTGTTAAGTGCATGCTAAAATTTTAATTGGTTGCAGGATGGCTGATTCCTGGAATTGATCACCTCTGCAACCAAGTCCAAACATTGACATCAATTTTGCCCTAATGGAACATGTGGGCTGTATTTGAAATGAGGACCATATGTTTTGAGAGCCGCAGGTGATTGAAACAGTTTTAATGGGCTCAGTAAATGAATAGCACCAATTGGAACTTGCCATATTTAAAGCTAGCTTGATGTAATTCCTATTGGTGATATGATCCCAAAACACTGATTCCCAATGGCTTTGACAATGGTGTTTCTTAGTACAAGTATCAACACCATTACAGAGGAAAATGTCACTTGTATTTAGAATTATAGAGAGGATTAGATTCGAATTAAATACCACCTCAGCTTGGTCTTTCCTTATATTTTATAATTTTATATCTGCTGACTGCAGCATCTGAAGTTGTGGATAAGAACAAAGTAAAGTGTGAATGCTATGGCAATTCAAGTACAATCGAGGCAATTCAATTGTTATTACCTCCGGTGTGTTGTAAAACAATTATCAGAGATCATCTTTTTGTAAGCAACGTTGTATGTCAGGTGATTTAATTTCCGCTTTGTGCACTGCATTCTGTTCTGTGGCTAAGGGATTTAAGTCTGACTCCAAAGTTGGAACCGATGGGGAGATCTCTGGCAAAAAACTGCCCTTTTCCTCCACCCAAATGGAAGTCTCTAATTGGGATTTCAACCATCTAGAGTGCTTTTTCATGTGCCTACGAGTTTTACTCTTCTGCTTGCTCGAACTCTCAAGTTAAATATGGAAGCAATCTTTTTTCTAAAAGTACAATATAGCACCCAATATTTTGTTTAAAACTTGAAAAGGTGCTGATAACTCAACATATTCCCCTTGAGCATTGAGAGATCTCTCTAAGTGAGAACTGTGGTTTTGGACAGATTTGACCATAAACCTAAGAAGCTGTTTGAGGTACTTGGCATATTATTAAAGAGGACCCTCCTGTGACTTTGTTGGACCTTGTTTACTGGACTTTTAATTTGAGCAATTTCTATATCTGGAAGAGTATTATCCGTGGGTACCCTTGAGGTAAAATTGGAGAAATCTACATTTTCTGCCAACATACTCGCAGATGGATCAACACTATCACCTGGGACCAGCCAGGACTAGCTACTTCTGTGTATATTTCCATCTGTGCATTTTGTAATTTTGTCTCATCTCCCGAAATAATTTGGTGGGAGGGACACTTGGGCATTAAATTGGGGAAAAATCAAGGAATCGTCGGTATAGCCATTTGAGATCCTACAAATTGGGTTTTTCACCTAGACAGATTTACTTGGTGAGGTAGGATTTTCTCTTTGTGATTGTCCTTTTTCGTAGTTAATTAACTGCTATTTTTCAGGAAAAAGCTACTCATCTAGCCTTTCATTAATTTTACAAAAGGAAACAGTAAAGCATGAGTTTTAGAATTGACAGAAAAGAGTAGCCTATATAGAGTCCATCACAATCCTTTTTGCCTTGATCGTCTAATGTCCAAAACCTTTTTCAGTTTTTTTGTAAGTCGTATGGAACTGTATGGAAGCAGCTGAACCAAACTTGAAGCAAACCAAATTAGACAAATAGAATTTCTGTGATGAAAAGCTCAACTCGACTCACCTGTACTGAGTAGCAAGCCAGACCGCAGCCACCTTCTGTTTTCTCGGGTCTTCAAATCCTCTCTCACACCGCCAGCCATATGCTATTGGTGCCTGTTAAATTATACAATGAAGCAAAACCAAAGGGGATGATGGACGGAGTGTTGAACATTGCAAGCGCTCAAACCCGGTCAACTGATCCGGGTTTAATCCATCATTATTCTTTAGCTCACTACACCACCCCAGTTCGGACATGGCCATATGCAAATCAGTCTGACCCTGTGCCTCATGGGAACAGTCCAGCCCAAACTGCCAAGCCATGTCTTCCCTGGACTGGAAACAAGCATCCTGGGATTGGTTTCTGGCTAATCAGCCGTCATCATCCAGGCTAGCTTAAATCCAGTGGCAAAGTGAGCGAGGGACCCACGTCTGGGCATACCCTGGTAACTTAGGGCGAACAAAGCAAAACCAAAGGGGATGATGGACGGAGTGTTGAACATTGCAAGCACTCACCCCCAGTCAACTGATCTGGGTGTAAACCATCATCATTCTTTAGCTCACTCTGCCACCCCAGTTCAGAGATGGCCATATGCAAATCAGTCTGACCCTGTGCCTCATGGGAACCGTCCAGCCCGAACTGCCAAGCCATATCTTCCCTGGACCGGAAACAAGCATTCTGGGACGGGTTTCTGGATAATCAGCCGTCATCAGCCAGGCTAGCTTGAATCCAGTGGCAAAGTGAGCAAATTATACAATGAAGCAAGTTCTGATGGAAGCTCACCTACGTTCCTCATCACACTGAGCTCCTCCAGCAAACGTTTTCAAACTGGAGCCAGCGAGTCAAAGGGTGAGCCACCCTCTCTTCCTGGATCCCCAGGACCAGGGATTAACCCAAATGCATTAGCAAGTTACTACGCTCAATTATGAGCAGACGTGCACTTAATTCTATGTATCCGCTTGATAAATATAGACTCCCTTGTGGCAGTCCTTGGGCAACCACTGGCTAACCAAAACCAATTTCATGATCGTCAAAAAGAAGCTGACCACTAAAAAGTTGAGCAAATGGCTGTTCCTACACACCAAGGCTCAGCATGGCTCAGGTGGGTGCCGGAGGTTGGGCTGAGCAAAAATTGGGGTGGAAGGCAGGAGCGCAGAGTCCACTTATGTTTCTTTGCAAGCTTCAAAGCCACCTGAACATGTTACAGTGCAGGGAGTGGGACATTTGTAAATTAAAGTCTTCGTACAATATGTGCAGTACTCTAAATCTTTAAGGTTCGACTTAAAGTAGTGAAAATAATATTTAGGTACAGCATATGCAGACCTACAGTTTGTTCCAGATGCAATTTAGAGCATTAATTAATATCTGGGAAGATGGAACATATGAACGATGCACACAAATGTCCATTTTACTCAGGGTGCAAGACAGTTGTAGAGGTATCGCAAATTTGATACAGGAATCTGCTGAAAGAGCCTGCTGGCATCAGTCACTAGTCAAGATTGAGCTTCTGGTGTGACAGAAGCAGTGGCGGCTCCTCCGAAATGGCGGAGTAACATCTCCCCACTTGCTCAGAGCCAGCAGCTAAAAAATAAAATATTTCATTATTGTTTTATTTTAAAAGCAGCCGGTTCAGCCAGTGTGTGCAGGGAGGGGCAGGGCCAGGCATGGGAGGGTGTAGGAGAAGTGCTAGGTGCTCTCTCTAAGTGTGCATATGTGTTTGGCCGGCCGTCTCAGGCTGACCAAACCGCACATGCACACAGAGGTTTCTCTAACCTGGCTGCATTGAACAGCCGGGCTGGAGAAACCCCCACAGACAACCTCACGTGAGCGGAGCATATTTCCAGCCCACTCAATCCAGCGCAGGGATTGGACAGGGAGTCTGATACCGCCCCAGTGCCTTCTGGGACAAAGAAGAGGAAACACCAGGTGGGATGCGGCTGGCAACTTAAGGTTAATTTTTTTCTCCTTTTTAAAATTATTAAACTCCCCCTGCGCTCTCCCTCTCCTCTCTTACCACCTTTTATATGTGGGGGCCACCACTGGACAGAGGTAGTGTGGCTACAGTAGACTATATAAGCTCTTGTCATAAAAAAGATCATTCAAGACTAGACGAATATGATGGGATGACTCCTGGAGACCAGAAATAGTGCGTATTTATCTCTCACACAGTCACTGAAAGTATTAAGAGTTTACATTTGACATGTTTGATGCTTGTAAGATCACGGCGGCTAGCCCTTTTCCCTATCAAGACCTTAGGAGACTAATATCGGCACTGGCCTTTGCGTTGACCCTTCACTGAGGCGCGTGTCCAAGCTGATACCCTAGGCGGAGAAAGGTTAGCATATAGTAACGGTTTAGGTTTAAGCTTCAACTTATTACATTTACCCTGGTACTCCCCTTACTGGATATAATCGTATTTTAGGTAGTTGTTTTCAAATTAGTGGTAACGTCTTAGTAGGATCTGTGTTGTGGTACATGTGACAAACAACTCCACCAACAGATCTCATGGATTCTTCCTTGTGACTCCTGACTACCTTCACGACCTCTGACCTCAGAGATCACAAAGACAGGGGCAGGAACAGAAGGAAGAACGGGGCTGGCATGAGCCCTGTTTACTTTCTGTTGATCCAGCAGCTCTGGGAAGTTTTAATTCATTGGAGTTTTTTTTTTTTTTAGAATGTTTTGATTTTGCAAATAGATAACATTATGCAGAGGGGCAATGTGTACTGAAATAAATGTAATTGATACTTTCCTGCAGGCTTATTAAAAGGCCCCACTTAATTTTAGGTGTGCCAACAGCAGCTATTGAACTCTGCATGAACCTTTTCAGGACTTTGTCCTCCAGGAAAGGGGAGAACAGAACCAAAAACTAAGGGTGATCTGACATTTTTTACCTTCCTCTTATTTAATTATGGTCACGTCTCTTCTGATGCTTCCTATGAGAAGCAGGCTTGGGCCCATATAGAGCAACATTTTTTGTCGAGTTTGCATTACTTTTGTAATGCAAACCTGATGCAAAGTGTTAAGCTGGGATTTACTATCCAATGCAAATAGGATTTACATTGAATAGTTTCCTAAAGTAAGGAGAAGTTGCGCTATGCACTGCTTTGCGCTACTTTTCATCAAAGAGGCGTTCCATTGATGGTAGATGGGCATTCCTATGCATCCTCCCATGGTTTTTTATGCAAATCCCTATCTACAAAAATTCATAGTCCGGGATTTGCACCTAAAATCTTACACATCCTCAAAGCTGGCGTAACGAGGAGAAAGATTTTTCTTTTGTCTTGTTTTTCTACCTTTACATGTTGTAAATTGTGCCAACTCAGAGAGAGAGGAAAGCAGTGCCATATCTTAGTATATATAGGGCTGTTCTGCTCTCTCTCTATTTCACAAAATGCAGCAACTATAGTTATTGTGCTATTTTCCATAAATTATTTGTAAATTTGTACCTTGTGTGATGGATGCTTGAAATAATGGTTGAGCCTTTAAATTGAAGCTGAGTGGAAGAATTGAAGGCTGTGTCTGGGCTCTGGGTGATGTTTCTGGCCCTTGGTTAGGCCTTGACTAATTCCGGTAACTTTCTAATTGTAGGGGATTTAAACGTGCATTTGGATGACTTCAAGAATACTATTGGCAGAACTTTAATCGCCGATCTTGAGGCCATGAACATTAACCTGCAGAATTGCGGCCCTACTCATAAGGGTGGTCACTTTCTGGACCCCATTTTTTCCAATGTTCCTCTTTTACACTGTTTTCCTGCTCTACCTGTTCACTGGTCTGACCATTATCTTATTAAATTTACTTTCACCACCACTGATATGTCGCCTCACTTTAGAGGCCCCACTGTCACCAGTAGAAGAGACTTGAAAAAGTTGGACATTGTCTCCCTCAATAACGCTCTTGCAAAGGATCCTCCAACTGAACTGCTTGAGTCCACTGATATAGAGGCAGCAGCAGGAATAACCAAACTCTGGCTCCTTGATGCCATTGATAGCTGCCCTCTCTCATAAGAAGGTGACGAACCATAAAATACTGGGACTATGGTTCAATGACGCTTTAAACGCGGATAACCCACTGCAAAAAACTCAAACGTACTTGAAGGAAAGACTACTCTCCCATGGCGGGCACCATTTATAAAAATGCTCTGAAGATTTATCATAAAGCCTGTGCCCGGACTAGGGCCGCCTACGTCACTAAAACCATAACAGAAGCAGCTAATAAGTCTAAAGCACTATTTTACCTGATGAAAAATCTTGCTGGCTCTCACACCATTGCAAAACCTCCGCCCTTATCGAGCAGCAAGTGCAATGAAATCGTGCAGTTTTTTATCACTAAAATTGACATGATTTATCAGGATATTTCCGATCTCAAGGGTAGCAACACCTCCCTTGCATCCACCTGCAAATCTGTTGATACTAATTACCCCCCCTATCCCCACCTACGCCCCGCTTCTCTCATGGCCTGAATTGCACCCAGCTGCCCTGCTCGAGATTCTGTGTATGGTTATATCGGGCTCTCTGACCGGTCCCCTGCCCATCCCAATACTTCGGCTATTGGACTCCTCGCAGCTCTCCACGATTTGTACCACGCTCAATCTCTCATTGAAGTCGGCCTCTGTCCCTGCTTGTTGGAAGCATGCAATGGTCACGCCACTGCTGAAAAAGCCCACTGTGGACCCCAAAGTTCTCTCAAACTTCCGTCCTATCTCTTTGTTGCCTGCATTTTCTAAAGTCTTAGAGAGACATATCCACCACCACTTATCTCACTTTATTTCTGCTAACAATATACTACATCCCTCCCAGTCGGGTTTTCGCCCCGGTTTCTCCACCGAAACCACGCTCCTCGGAGTCACGGAGAATCTTCGTTTCTTGCTAGACAGGGGTGATACAGCTGCACTGATATTACTTGATCTCAGTGCAGCTTTCAACACTGTCTCCCATAATATTCTCTCATTCAGCAACCTCCAAAACCTATCCATCCCCTCATAGAGTATCCCAGGACTCGATCCTCAGCCCCCTCCTTTTCAATCTTTATGTTACCCCCTTGGCTTACATTGCCGAGGGGGCCGGGCTTACCTTATTCACCTATGCCGACGATTCGCAAATTGTTTTCTCCCTGTCCCAATCTGACCAGGCCTCTACTTCCCTCCTTCAGACTGGTCTAGGGGAGATATCCAATTGGATGAATTCAAATCTACTCAAACTGAATGGAGGGAAGACTGAGGTCTTGGTCCTTGGTCAAAAACACGACCTCTGGAGTTCCAGGCACTGGCCCTCTGAGTTAGGCCCGCTCCCATTACCATCGGAGCATGTGCGTAACTTGGGGATGATCATAGACAAGGTTCTGACATTGCAATGCCAAGCCAACAAAGTGTCCTCCATCTGTTTTGTTATTCTGCGCTGGCTGAGGAAGATTCTTTGGATGCTGCCGTATGACACCTGGAGATCTGTGGTGAACGCCTTGGTCACCTCCCGGTTGGATTAAGGTAGCATACTCTACCTGGGGGCGACCAAGGCGGTCACCAGACGCCTCCAGCTAGTGCAGAATGCTGCTGCTCGTTTGCTCTGTGGTGGCCGCAAAACGGATAACATAACAGGAGGCCTTCACGATCTTCACTGGCTGAAGGTGGACAGCCGAGTGAAATTCAAAGCGCTAAGTTATATGCACAAAATCAGGATGGGCAAAGCTCCCACCTATTTGCAAACTCTTGCTAGAATTTACTCCCCGTCACGTTCTCTCCGCTCCTCCTTTCAAAAACTTTTCGCTGTGCCCAAGTTTAGACTGTCTAGGATGGGTGGCAGGTCCTTTTCTTATTTGGGACCCAAACTCTGGAATTCCCTCCCTCTAGACATTCGCGCCGAGAACTGCTATGTTCGTTTCCGCAAGGCCATTAAAACCTGGCTTTTCAATCAGTAACTGAGTAACCTCGGGGCTCTCCACTTTGTGACATTTCTAGCGCCGGGAAACCCTTTTTGGGCTAGCTGTTGCGCTTTATAAGCTTAATAAATAAATAAATACATTGACATATTGAACTATGTCTTGGTTTGTGGGCCTGTGCATTTGGGAATGTGTCCATGCTGGCTGTATCTGCGTAGATAACTGCTTGCTGCAAACCTGATGTATCAAGACAGCAATCTGGGCATATATTGGCTGCACTCATAGAATATCATGACACTATATGAATTAATATATATTTGTGGTACAAAAATGGATCTGTAACTGCTTTAGAAACCTTTTGCATTATTTATTAATCTTGCTTTTAATGTTTACTCTTTCATTTATTGCTGGTATTTTGAGTTTGCGGTGCCACTACCTTAATGCCATTGCGCAAAAGGTCTTGTGACAACACTTTCTCTGGCATTATCAGGATCAAAAGGTCATGTGATGTCCCTTCCAATGATGTCATCAGCGATTGACCATTTGAATGGGTTCTCTTCCCAACCCCTGACATTTTGGTAAACTGACATCCGTGAAAGATCCAAGAGGCACAAGAACAATGGTGTACCACCATCACGCATGAGTAGGGAGTATATAGTTGTAAACTCAACGCTACAGCAATCTCAGGCCCGAGTCTAGTTTGCCTGCATCTGCTTGTCTGTGTGTAAGGCAGTGCTTAATTTGAGCCAGTGGATTCCTGTGCTTAGCACCAGAACTTAATTGTTAATACCGGCGCTTGTGACAGTCTGTCACAAGGTGGGGCTGTCTGAGATGACCTCAAGAACAGTCAATTATAAATTCAATATACATTAAAAATGACTAATACCTACCGCTCAAGCCATTCTTATGGCTTTGTGGGCCTGGAATAGTCTGAAGTGTGTCACTCGTAGGAGTGTTATGGTTATTAGTTGTGTTTGTTCTGTCATTGGCAGCATTGGCAGGGACAGTGCATGGTGCAAGTTGCAGTAGCCTCCTGCCGAGAGCCCTGGTATTTTTTTTTTTTTACAAATTAAGCACTGGAGTAAGAAATGCATGCATCCATCACTTTACCAATAAAGGGCACCTTGATGGTGGGTTAATGCATCAGACCACTCTTTAGGCAGTGTGGAAATCTACCTTTAGCCCCATAGAGGTTAATCAACGGATCCTTAGGCAGGTCTGGTGTTTGAAAAATTGCCTTAGGCAAGCCTTAGGCAAGCAAAAAGATAGTCGGCCTCTGGCAAGTAAGTACCACCTAATTTAAAAAACTCATCTGAAGTAGTGGGGGGGTGCTGGATATTGGTGACATCACATAAATATCGGAGTGTTGGTAAAACCATCATCACTTAGCAAGTAAGCATTACAAGATACCAATTTGTTCCCGGGGGCCTAGGTGGATTTTCAGTCTCCGAAAAGTAATAATGTCCTAGAGCTTCAGAATTATGTCAGTGCTCATTAAATACATGTTGTGCCCTCTTGACATTTTATTTTACCTTCCATTCAAGCTTCACTGCACCATGTGCCTTTTTCACTTAGCCTCATCACTGCACAACATTGGAGAAATAATTCAGCTACTTACTGGAATGTCATGAGTGGGCGAGGCTGCACAAGCAACCCATTGTTCATGATATGCAACTATCTCTGGTATGGTGCCACCTGGCTGATATTTTAGCACGATGGCCAGAATTTCTATGTTAAGGCCAGATAAAAAAAATAGAAAACGTTAAAATAAAATAGCAAAAGGTGATATTTTTCCCCTTATAATGTAAACTTAAAATATACAAAACGAAATGCAATCTCTTAAAACTATTTTAGGAATGTTTACAGTAATTCAAAATAATTAATGATTCCAGCAGATGCCGAATTGACACCTAAGACTGAGAATAGAGGATTTTTACATCCTGTCAACGTCATAAAAGTACCTGCTGCTGGACGCCCTGTATTTTCTCAGAAGAATTTGGCAGCGCTGCCTCTGATGCACAGAGACGTGCTCCAGCCCTTCCAGTTTTAATGTAAAATGGCCATTAGCAATGAAAGAGAACAGGTGCTGTTCCAGCGTCACTGGTCTGAAGGTCAAAAAAGCACATAATGGAGAAAGCCGAGCATATCTCCGAGGTCTGGGGAATTGGGGGAAGAAGATTGGGATACATTCCCTGAATCCACAATGCTTTCAACTGAATTTTTGGAAAGAATGTAGAGGCAGAAAACACAAAACTTCGTTTGAGATGGATGAAAAACATTGTTTTTAACGGGAGAAAAAAAGAGTTATCTATTTGCTGAAATACTTTTTACTATGATTTTCAAGAATGTGTTGTGAAATAGGCTGTGATAGCCTTTGCAGTGCAAAATATGCATTTAATGTATAAATGTCTAGTTTCGGATGTTGCTAAAGTTTATATACTGTAACAATCTGAGAAAGGGATTTTAATGTAGCAGTTGGTATCACAATGTTGCCATTTCATCACGCTGCCGTTAACCAGCAGTACTATTGTTACCAGTGCTTTAAATGGGCCGGTACTCGCCAGTACTGAGTACCGGGACTTCTACATTTTTTTGCCGTCAGTACCGGCACTTGTCTGGGGCCAGGGGAGAGTACCGGTATTCTGATCGACAGCACGGCAGGCTCAGGTTAGGTTTCTCCTCCAGGGCAGAGGCCACTCTTGCTTCCGAGGAGCTGGTAATTAAAACAGCTGAAGCAGCCTTTTGCAGATTTGCTGGCGAAGATTCCAGAAGCGCCCATTTGAACGAGCCAAACTGCAGAGGGTTGAGAAGGCTTGTGTCACGCTGTATTAACAGGACTGGGTCTCTAGACAGACCCTGCACTGTGAATCAGGTGCGTGCGACCATTCGGGTGAAAGTGCGTGCCATCATGACTTTTATCTTCTGTAAGGAGTTAAGCTGTTTTTTTCTCCTCACAGAAACACACTCCTCATGTGTTTTAATATGTGCTGCAACTGGTACAGAAGTAATTATGTATGATCATATTTTGCCCTTAGACCCGCCTCTAGCCCCGCCCACTTGACACACTTCTATTTTAATGAGTACCTGCACTTATTTTTACCCATTTAAAGCACTGATTATTACCCAAAACATTGGTAATTTGTATTTACCTATCTGCGAAGGATGAAACAGTTAGCCCCATGTGCGCAAATACGCATGCGCAGATGCGAAGGGGAGATCATTCCGATGGGGAGATCAAAACGATGGAACACCGGCTGCAAATATTTATAACACTAGTGGTCTACAGTATACAAATCTTACAAATAGGATGCAAAGGGTCCAATAAGCGTCTGTTTATATGATACTGTTTTGAGACGAGGAGCTGGTTCTCTCGAATCTATTATCATCTTGATATAATGGCCATGCTACGTCACAGCATACTGGAAACAACACCATCCTTTGCATTCCATTAAATTGCATCATTTTATGTGAAAAGTCTTCTGATGAGCATTCGCGTGGCAAGGTTGCCATGAGCCCTGGTGCAAGTGAGGAAAATGGCCCCTTTGACTGCTTTTGGGGTAGTGAAATACAGCACTACCAAGGTTCAGTGGGCTCCTCGGGGTGGGTTCTGCTGCCGAGGACAGAATGGTTCACTCTTCATAGTACCATAGGAAGTGCAACGAACTCTGCGAAGCTCATCCGTTGGACACAGAAAGTCGCATGCGAAATCCACATGATACCCCCTCCCCGCAAACTCCTCCGCACCACCTTTCCCCTCCCGCCCCCCCACCCCCCCCCCCCCCCCCACTCCCCGTCGTATGTCTAAGCACAGGCTGCTGCAGACCATTTACACTCCTTTTATGAACTGTTTAAGGCGGCTTTGTTTGTGTTTTTTTCACTGGTTCCAGTACCCACTGGGTCCCCACTCTGCCTGTTCCTTACATTTCTATTTTACTTTTACTGCCACAGTGGGAGAGTGCATTAAGTGAAAAGCCATCTCAGGAGTAGGAATGCTACCTTTCCAAAAGAACAATACTGGCCATTTGTTATTGTTTAAAGAGTCTGCAAAGGTCTCCCCTTTACACTAAATAGGGCAGCAAATAGAATGGTATGTATTCATTTGTAACATTACTTTCCTGTGTTTGTTTCGTTTAATTATTAGTCATGGATCATTAATGCAGCCCAAAAACAGATTTATTAGTGCTTTCAAGTTATATTTGATTTTTGAAGTATGCACAGATAAGTACTAAAAATACCAGCTTTAGGCTATTTTGTTTATTTTTTGTACTGGCTAGGACATCAAAATACTGGTGGTGCTGGTAGAAATTCAGTCTGCTGGCAACCCTAATCACAAGACCAAACGTTTGTAGCAGGATGAGCAAATTATTGTATTCCTCTACCCTCTATCCCTGATTGATGCCATAATAGCAATAGTTTAATTTTTATCTGAAACCCTATTTCAGCCGTCGATACAATGCTGAACAGCTAAATGCCTGCTGCTCACAACAAAAAGAATAGAGTCACTGACTGTGTCGGGATGGACACCTTAACGTTCAAATTGCAGCTGTCAAGGAGAGCACAAATGTCTTTTTGGAAAATATCTTCATTTAATAGTCTTTGTAACCAGCCAACACGTGTTTCATCGCATGGGAATGTAATGCCGCGACTCCTCAGGGCTGGGAAGGATACAAAAACATAACAATGGAGCGTACAACAAAAGAGAAATCACACGATATTGTGGTATGCATAGTGTGACTTAGTGACTTGGTGGTGGTGCTGTGCAATGACACACACTCTTGAAATCGTGACCGAGGGCATCATTAGTGGAAACCGCCAAATGAGTACCCACAAACCATTGTGGGTAAGAGCGTGAGACGAAAAGTTTATGTGAGCAAGCTAAATATATAAATGATTTTTTATATAAATACACAAGATAGGGGTAAAGGGAAACTAAATCTATCAGAAGATGTGAAGACTCACTTGTCGCTTACTGGCTCATATGAATTCCTAGAGAGGCTCTGACTCCGCTACAATCGCGCCGTGAGGGGAACGGCATCCATCATCTTGACAAACGCCGTGAGGGGAACGGCCATCACTCTCCACATCTCTGGGCAAGAACTACATTACCCAGAAGCCCCATCCCAGGCGCCTAGCAGCAGCGTCATCAGGCGGCGCCTGGGCTATTAAAGAGCAGCCGGTGCCCCGCAGCGCGGGACGCGCTTGTCACTTACTGGCTCATATGAATTCCTAGAGAGGCTCTGACTCCGCTACAATCGCGCCGAGGGGAACGGCATCCATCATCTTGACGAACGCCGTGAGGGGAACGGCCATCACTATCCGCATCCCTGGGCAAGAACTTCATTTCCCAGAAGCCCCATCCCAGGCGCCTGGCAGCAGCGTCATCAGGCGGCGCCTGGGCTATTAAAGAGCAGCCGGTGCCCCGCAGCGCGGAACGCGCTTGTCACTTACTGGCTCGGATGAATTCCTAGAGAGGCTCTGACTCCGCTACAATCGCGCCGTGAGGGGAACGGCATCCATCATCTTGACGAACGCCGTGAGGGGAACGGCCATCACTCTCCGCATCTCTGGGCAAGAATTACATTACCCAGAAGCCCCATCCCAGGCGCCTGGCAGCAGCGTCATCAGGCGGCGCCTGGGCTATTAAAGAGCAGCCGGTGCCCGCAGCGCGGAACGCGCTTGTCACTTACTGGCTCATATGAATTCCTAGAGAGGCTCTGACTCGGCTACAATTGCGCCGTGAGGGGAACGGCATCCATCATCTTGACGAACGCCGTGAGGGGAATGGCCATCACTCTCCGCATCTCTTGGCAAGAACTACATTACCCAGAAGCCCCATCCCAGGCACCTGGCAGCAGCGTCATCAGACGGCGCCTGGGCTATTAAAGAGCAGCCGGTGCCCCGCAGCGCGGGACGCGCGCGGGCGGTCGTTGGGCTAAGCCCGGGCAAAGGGCGGGCCGTCTGTGGCCGTCCGGGGCCGGAGGAGGCCGGGCTGGGCCATCTCCCTAAGAACCAGAACACTATTGTAGAGACTGTAAGTACTGATGGACAATATGTTTCCTGATCCCTAAGGTCTGATCACACACATGTTGGGAGTAATCGTTACTTGATATATTTCAATTAGGTGCTGGCTTCTATATCATGCCTACTCAAATAGATAAAGGGGGAAATCCATCTTGTAAACATACAGGTGGGAGCCTCATGGGGACTTTAGATAACTATATCACCCGGGCAGCTGTTGCATTAGACCGGGAGATAGCAGACGCGGAAAAACGGCTCTCATTAGAAATGTTCTCGAAAAGATCCTCTTTGGGTCCAATCAATAATTGTATAACCCCTGAGAACCGTTTAAACCAACACCTTAGCGATTTGGGATTACCCAACGTAAGTATAGGGTCGGATACATATAGCGATATTACTCTGGGGAATAGCACTCAGGACACTCAGAATGGTAATACCAACGAGGAAAATGTGTCTTGTAATCCTCCGCCAACAAAGACACTGGCACGCCCTAGCGTTGAAATGTTACCACGTATTACAAAAACAGGGAAACAAAAGCGGGGTGGGAGTGAGCAGAAAGGTAAACGGGCAAAGGTCCCTAAAGTATCAAATAAGATGGGTAAATGGGTAGGCACACACAAACAGAAAGAGGCGGACTCTTGCCCCAGAATAGGAGTGTAGCCCCTCTTCAAAACAATGGCCAACGTCAACAAACAAAACATTAACCACCGACAGTACAGGGAGAGGAAGGCTTGATTGGACGGGTGGAACAGCTTGTAAAATCCCTAATGTTACCTCTCATCGAGAGATTGAAAACAATTAGCATTAGTGTAGATAAGCTGCAACGGGTTGCAGCTGATAACACTCAATTGCTACACTCTCTAATAGACATCGATAAGGTGGGAGGACATGCTATACAACCAGGCAAATGCCCCAATTCTAAACAAACCCCGCACTAGCCCCCATAAATATTGCAACACCAGTAGAAAAAAGAATCCCCGCTATTAAAGATATTATTCTAATAGTCACAAAGGATAGACCACAGAGCCTGGAGGGAAGCCGTAGGCTTGTGAGGACTCCCCAAACACATCGGGATGAGAGCGAACAACTAGCTACAATGTCCAATGGACACACACAGCCCAATAAGCTAATGGAGGGGGTGGGCAATTGCTTGTCTTTAGATCTCCCCCCCCCCTCCCCCCAAAGCACTCCTTTGGTGATTGTTTTGGGGAACGTTCCCCCTCTCCGTCAAGGAGAAAGAGAGGACTTCTCTCAGATTAAAAACAAGGTCACGCACTGGCTCTCTCGTAACACCGTAGGAGGCAATAGGGCAGCACATAATATAATCATGGCTCGTCGAGTATCCTGGGTGGGACACTCTAGGAAAAGCAGAGAAGGAGACTGTATTGTAATACATTTCAACAGCCCAGTACCAGTTGAGATAATACTTAGGAGGGAGGCAGAGGGTTTTTCACAGAGGGGAGGACAGGGAATAGAAAATTTGGCCCTTGGTTTCTTTTATAGACCAGGGTGGCAGGGCTCCTCTAATCACTACACCAATAGAAATAGGATGCCCGGTAACAACCAGGTTTATCCCAGAAGGCCAGAAGGGTGGGAAACAATACCTCCGAGACTCAATGCAGCCCAAATGAGGGGGGACCAGCCTATCTGTCAGGCATAGAGGTCACAAACAGATTTAATGCCCTTTCAGGTTTAAACGATTGTGACTGACTGGGAGGAAATCCTTCTAGTCACCCCCACCATGATTGTTTTTATACTGGGCCTGTATGCTCCTCTGCATTAGTCGGTCAAGAGAGTGGTCTTGATAATCTCACCTCTGGCATCCATTCTAGTTACCCCTCTCACAATACCTTTTACACCTCCCTTGTATACCCCTCAGTACTGGCTAGCTTACAGAGTGATTTTAATAACTTTACCTCTGGTATCCCCACTAATGCTGTATCGCTAATAGTTAAAGGATCTTGTGGGGCACTCCACTCTAGATTAACCCAATTTGAACCATCTAAACAGTTTGCTAGGGTGATTAGAGAGGCCAATCAAGAATTATTTGGGGTCAGTGAAAGTGTAGAAAGGAGAACTGCTACAACAGTGGATGGGTGTAGGGTGAGCCCGTCCACTGAGTTAAAAGCAATATGTGATGTTCGTGATCTAGTGGGAAATAGGGCCCCAGTGAGGGAGTTTTCAATTATATATCAACGGGGGAGGATGTCAATCGGGAAGATCGAACTGTGAGTCCCCTAGTGAAATATGGGGATGGTGACCCACTAGTAACTGATAGCCTGCCATTAAGGAGTCAAGACCCTAAGGAAGTAAGTCCCGCCATGTCAATGAACAAGTTGGCGATCCTATCCTGGAATATCGCCGGGCTAAGATCGAAAAGAGGGGATACTAATTGGGAGGCGCTTCTTGGAGGTTATCATGTTATTGCTCTGCAGGAAACATGGGAAGCCAGAGAAAGTTATTTCCTGGATGGGTTCCAATCATTTATTAAATTTGCAACTCCTTCAAGAATGGGGAGACCTAGGGGTGGCCTCATGTTGCTATTTAGTTTGAAACTACTATATAAAGCTGTATTAGTTTCGACAAGCTCCCCTAACATTTTAGCAGTAAGACTGGAGGGTGATAACCTCCCAAATATTTTAGTGGTAAACTTTTATAATTCCTTTACTAGGAATGATGAATTAGAACATTTGCATGTACTAGCTGGGTTCCTGGACGATTATGAAGAATGCAACAATACTTTTTATTATTTGTTAGTACTTGGTGATTTTAATATTCATGCCTGTCACACCAAATGTCTTCATAACTTGGATTCTGAGGAAGATCCATTTGAGGCCACTCACTTTAAGCACACTAGGAGTGGGGCTTATCTGGAGAGTTTTTTTTATCATTATATTGTTTGTTTGTTCCAGTGCAGGGGGAAAGTCAGCACCCCGTTCCAACTTTTAACGGGCAAGGTAATGAGTCTACAATTGATTATATTTTTGTGTCATGTTTGTTGAGGGATTTATTAGGTCCTTTTAGTGTCACACAGAGAGGCTATAGTGATCATAATCCACTTACCTTGACTATTAATATTAAGGTACTTAATACTGAATCTGTCTCATCCACTATTTCAAACTCTAAAATAGCCCCTAAATGTCAAGGTCGCAGGTTATGATGGGAGGCGGTCACTCCTAGTGACTTTCTGGAAAACCTGTATAGCAGTAATACTGTGGATCTGACGACCTGCTTAGGAGGTAATTCAGACCCCAGGGAGATTTTGTTCACTTTTAATCGCATTACAGCGCAGGTAGTAGTTAACCTTACCACGAACAGTAAAATAAGGCCCAAGAAATTAAAAAACTGGTTTAACCAAACCTGTAGCGACTCTCACACGGCACTTATAGAGGTGCTTAAAGAGCCTGACAAGGATGCACAGAAGGTTGCGGAAGCAAGAAGGCCTATAAAAAGGTGATTAAAGGAAGAAAATTAGAGTTGAAAGACATGGCATGGGAGGAGCTGACCAAAGTGAGTGTACTGAAAAGTAGCACTCAATTTTGGAAAGTAATTAATAGCCCTCTGTTTAATGAGACAGAAGATTCAAATCAGGACTGCCTTATCCCTCCAGACAAGTGGGTGGAGCATTATGGTGGCCTATATGCTGGAATAAACAATTTATCTTCCTTGTATCAATGTGATGTCACTCAGTTAGGGAAGATAGTTTTTTCGGAAGAGGAAGTGCTGAAGGCCATTGAGTCCACTGCACTTGGGAAAGCACCTGGCCCAGACGGGGTTCTGGCAGACCTCTATAGAGCAGACTCGCATTTATGGGCAAAGGTTTTAACTTCCGTTTTTAATGCAGCTACCATAACGGGTCCCCCAGTGTCTTGGGGAAAAGCAGTAATCGATCTAATATTTAAAAAGGGCTCAAGAGAGGATCCAGCGTGTTATCGGCCAATCTCTCTTTTGGACTCAGCTGCCAAAATAATGGGGAAAGTAGTCTTGGAACGGCTGACAGACTGATTGGAAGTGAATGCAGTCATTTCAGACCTACAATACGGGTTTAGAAAGGGAAGAGGCACTGCGGGGCAGTGCCTCAATCTACATCTTCTGATAGGGAAGTACACGGTCGCAAAGCAGGGGGATATACATCTAGCTTTTATGGATTTGTCCACTGCTTTCGACCTTGTAAATCGTCGGAAACTCTGGAGTTCCCTGTCTGATATAGGAGTAGACCCAGTACTGATATCTCTAGCGGATATGCATAAAGATACCAGTGCAGCAGTTCGCTACAATAAGGATGGGAGCTTGACAGATGCATGGCCGGTAAAGAAAGGGGTAAGGCAAGGGTGTATCATTGCTCCTCTGCTATTTACACTCTATATAAACAAGTTGGGTGAAGCCTTGATTTTATCATGTAGGGATATCCCTAGAGTTGGTCAAAAAAAGATACCTGCATTATTATATGCAGATGATGCTGTACTAGTAGCCATGACCGCACGAAGTTTACAATCCCTGTTAGACTGCTTTATACATTTTATGGACTCCCTGGATTTAAAAACTAATTTTAAAAAATCACACACTATGTCGCTAGGAAGCAGAAGGGCGAAAGGGGTTTCGTTTGTCTGTAAGGGGCTGGAGATTAGTAAAGTACCCACCTTCCCATACTTGGGTATAGTTTTTGATGATAAAAGATCATGGGTCGCACAGCGTGCACTGAAAAAAAACACATTAGCGAGGGCAACAGGGGCTCTGTTGGGCTTTGCTAAATGTTTAGGCTGTAAGCCATGACCGGCCATTATGAAAATGTACAACACTAAGTGTTTGCCCACGGCGTTGTATGGGAGTGAGGTGTGCGGCTATACTAACTCAAGCGAGATCCAAACGGTAAAAAATGTTTTTCTTAGGAAAGTCTTATTGCTCCCTCAGTCCGCAGCATGTTTTAATCTGCATGAAGATCTGGGGGTTGGTTATATTTCTGACCAGATTGCTGTAGCCCCGTTACTAGGATGGCTAAGGATCTGGGCACAGCAAGCGCCGAACCTAAACCAATTAATTATCCAGGATTGCTTGTCCCTAGATACGGCTTTGGCAATACCATGGATTCGATATATCAAAATGCAAACAGACTTAATGGGTAGCCCTGACTTGTTCACAAACCCTATGGCCCTAAGTAAAATCATGATTAAGGCAGTCAAATCTCAGTATTTAAACAGGTTGAAGGTCCAGAGGGAAGAGGAGGAATTGGCTAAACTTTCGGTCAGAAAATTTGTTATGTTAAGCACGGGGACTGAGATCCAGCCGTACTTGACATATATAAATAAGCCATTCCACCTGTTTGTTATGCTAAGGTTTAAACATGGCGTTAGCCATGGGCGAATTTTGCGGATCTCGCGTTCGCGAATTTTGCGGATTTGCGAACTCGCAATCCGCAAAATCCGCGAATTCCCGCGAATTTGCGGATTTTTTTTTTGTGTTCGCCCGTGTTTCTGCCAGTTCGCGAGGGTTTTTACAATTTCGCAATTTGCGAACTTACCTGTCGGGTCGCAAGTTTTGCGAACTTGTTGTTTCTACGTGTCCAGCCTGTTTGGGACACTCTTCTTCATCACTGCCACTCTCTGTCACCACTGCCACTCTCTGACTACTCATGACACCCTCTGGCCCACCCATGCCACCCTCTGTTTCATCACCACACCCTCTGGTTGTCCAGTGTACATTATTTTCGGCAAAGCAAAGCACACCTTCCCTGCCTCAAGTGACCTGAATTAATTTGGGGCTGATTAATGTGTCACAGAATATTTTTTTAGCTGGCACCTGCTTCCTTAGTGCGCCCTGATTAGTGATCTTTTGCACTTGCTAAGTGCTTTCATTGTTGCAAAATTAGTTACAACACCTGCCCTGCCCCAACTGACAATAATGAATTAGGGGCTGATTAATGGATTTTAACTTCCAGCCTGGCTCCTGCTTGTCTCCCTTAGCTGTAATTCAGGACCTTTGTGGCATATGTGTAACTATTCTGAGGTTCAGAGCAGGGTCACATAATAGTTGCAACTGGCAACTGAACTCTGGAGGGGCCCCTCAGGAAGCACTACAGGAAATGGCTACTAATGATGAGCCTGAACTTTTGAACCTGGTAAGTAGTTTCAGTTTTGCTAAGATCGTATTTCTGCAATTTAGCACTTATTCGCGGGGCGCGAAGTTGTACTGGGAAGCCGCGAACTCACGCGAACAGTGCGAGCAGTGCGAGCAAAATCCGCTACTCGCGGATTTGCGGATTTTGCGGGAGATTCGCGAATCTCGCGGATTGCGAATTTCCCGAAAATCCGCAAAATCCGCGAGCGGAACGGATTTTCCGCCCATACCTACATGGCGTGCTGCCCTGGCTGTTATCTTTTCCCAGAGGATTTGCCAAAAGTGGGATGTTGGGACCGTGCCCGTGCGACAACAAATCGGAGCAAAATACCCTCCATATGATCCTTTTCTGTAACTTTTATGTATTGCAGCGAAAGAAATATATTCTCCCACTACTAAGAGGGTGTAATTTTGAACAGGCCAGACCAGCCCTGGTCTATTTGCAAATGTTAGGATCTGCTGTGATATGTTTTGGGGTGGCGAGCTACATCACAGGCGCCGTGAGATGTCGATAGAAAATGTTGCTACCATAATTACCCCATTCTGCATTTCTCGCACGCAGTTTATTAGATAGGTTTTATATAATTGTATATTACATTTTTGGGATTTTAAAAATGATTAAGTCTCCTTCAGGTGACAAACCTTTTTATTGTATATATGTATTCAACAATTTATATTGTAAAATACTTTATTGTGTAATTATGACCCAGTGATGTGATTAATAGTGAAAAAGGAATTTACTGAGTATGCTTTGATGGTTTTAAAATTTTTAACTGAATAAAGTGAAATTTTGACTTTGACACTTACACGAGCACACTACTCACCCTGCACTTATGTGACACTTCATTCACCTGTCACTCTCACGTCTCACTCTGCAACCTCACTCAAACAAGCACATAAATCGAATCAAATCAGGTGTTTGTTAAGCGTGACTACTCACCTGTAAGGGTCTCAAGGCACTGGGGGTGTGTGGGGGGGTGGGGGGGGGGGTTGCAGATTCCAGTCCATCAAGAAGGGAGTCTGTCGAAGAGCCAGGTTTTGAGGTTTCTTGCGAAGATGTGGAGCAATGTTATCAGTCTGAGGTGGAGCGGAAGGTCGTTCCAGGCACTGGCCGCGCGGTAGGAGAAGGAGCAGCCTCCTGATCTGGTCTTTCTGATTCAAGGGGCCATGGCGTAGGAGAGCTGGGCTGATCATAGGGTCCTTTGGGGTGCGTGGAATTTGAGTCGGCTGTTCAGGTATGTTGGTCCGGTGTCGTGGAGGGCCTTGTGAGAGTGGGTTAGAATCTTGAAGGTGACTCTAGCTTCGGTGGGGAGCCAGTGGAGTGTGCGCAGGTGCTGGGACATGTGGCAGTGGCTTGGCAGGTTGAGGACCAGTCTTGTGGTGGCGTTTTGGATGTTCTGTAGCTTGCGGGTGAGGTTTTTGTTTATTCCGGCATAGAGTGCGTTGCCGTAGTCGAGCCTGCTGGTGACCAGGGCGTGAGTGACGGTCTTTATGTGTTCGAGGTAGATCCATTTGAAGGTCTTACGTAGGAGGCGGAGGGTGTGGAAGCAGGAGGACGAGACGGAGTTGATCTGGCGGTCCATTTATGCACATCACTCACCATGCATTATTTCCTCCCTGTCTGCAATTTCACCCACACCTAAACTCATCTGCAGTCACTCCTTTCACCCTACTCTTACATTGTCAAATCGCTCACTGTGAATTAATAGGCACTCCTGTCACTCACACAGCTCAACCTTCACCCACATGGACACCGCACTCACCCTGCACTCACACTACGCAAACAAGCACGGCACTCACCCAGGAGTCACACCTGCTCATCCTGCCCTTCCTCCTCTCACCCTGCACTCACACAGATAAGGCTGTATTTTTATAGGTAATCTGTTTGTCCTGCTTGCACACATGGACAGTAGTCTCCTGGAACTAATATGGATACACCACTCACTCTGCACTAACTCCTCTGACCATGCACTCACCAGTCACTCTCACAGATCACCCTTTACTCTTGGCACTCACCTATTACCACTCACAGACACTTCATCATGCATTTACACCACTCATACCACCCTGCACTCACTCCTCTCACTCCACATGCACTCCTCTCACCCAACACTCACACGGGCCCTCCTCTTACATTGCATTCATGCAGCTCACCCAACACTCACATCAACATATTTTTTACCCTACACTGGCACTTGCACCACTCAGCTGCACTCACTCACACAATTTTCACCATCACCCAGCACTTACATGAGCACACCTCTTACTCTGCAGATACAAAAATTACACAACTCTCATGAATATACACATATTTCAAAAAGCCACCGACAGAATACCTGCTCTTTCCGTAGTACTAGATGCCTACTTAAGCCAGTCTGCAACAATGGGGCTGGTGCAAAAGAAGAGAGTGGACTGAGAATGTGGGATGGCACAAGGGTACTTCACATGCTCCTCAATCCAGCACCGTCCTCCAGAGCCTCAGCCCTTCTTTGGAGTATGGTTAGGCTATCCTGTTTTAGGTTTTAACCTATAATAAGTGATAAAACCCCACCAAAATGGAAATAGCCCTTACCAGTATAAACATATGAACACTGAAAAAAAACCTGCACAACCACAAACTAAATGCCATTCAATGAAAGGAAAAAGAGAGTGAAAGAGTAATTTGTATTTCTTCCTGAAGAAGCAAATACAGTATAACTTTGTTATACAAGCAAGAAAGACTGTGCTAACATGTTTCTGCTTGAGTTTTGTTGTTTTGGGATGTTATTAAAATATTGTTTCTTCTTCCTTTTGCTTTTTCCAGTTTTGTGGTCTTTGGTCTAGAGATGTAGGGTTTAGAAGCATGTTTTAGGTCTTGTTTAATTATTTTATGAACTAAAGATAATCAAGAAATAACAAAATCATTTTTGATATTTTGTCTACGTTTGATTCTTTCACAGATAGGTAAAATGGCTGGTGTCATAAGAATCTTTCCCAATATGTACAATCACATTTACCACAGAGAATGGGTAAAACCCCTAGATACATCAGCCCCCTTTTCTAGCGATTCACTATTGATAGTAAGTGAATTTGCAAACACCCCATGCTTTAAACATTTACGGTAAGGTGTAGTGACAGGTATATGTGAAAAGAGTACTATCATCAAGCATCTGGGATAGTGGTAAAAACCTGACACCAGACTTTTGGAAAACATGGCACACAGTGTCACTTGGAATGCTGCTCTAAAACATTCTTACCTATTCAACAAAGATTGGAGTGACATTGTTTGCATTTGCAGTGATTCAGCTACGTATATGAAAAAGTTGTATGATGACCTGTCAAAATCGATACCTGAGCTGAAGTGCTTCCCTGTAAGAGATCCTAGCCACTTGCTAGATGGTATGCTGAAAGCATCTTTGTAATCTTCAGAGTTAATGAAGAATGCCAATTACTTTTTAGTCCATTCTGGTGCACAGTTTTGCTATGCGCGGGAACTAACACGGAAATATTTCTCGTTTTGTGCTTTGTGTGTCATCCCAACTGTTTCATTTATCTGGTGGTTCTCAGTCCTAGACCAGTAAATGCTATATTATCCATATGGTACGCGTTTACAGAATTTATGCTGAGTGATGATGCCAAAGGCAAGAAATGTGAGGATCTTCGGTTGCATATTGATGGTGATATGAAAAACAGTACACTCTACTGCATTCTTAGATTTTTACATGACTGCTATAGTGGATATAATAAAAAACTAGAGTCTGAAAACACTCTTGTCTACCAAGCGTTCAGCATAATTGGTGTAGATGTGAAACATCTCCTTGAGAGTAGACTGGCTGACACTTTACGTGACTTTAGCACTGCAACATGCTCCATGTTAGAGCGCTTGCCACTTGGTAAGCAAATAAATGTTGAGGAGTGTAGGAAGGTGGCTACCTGACTATGGTTACCCCAGATTTTTTGGCTTGTGTTTAGCTGGTCTTCGACTTAGTTGGCCTGGTTCCCTGCTAATCAGGGCCCCAGGCTATCTGCTCTTTCTGTAAAATGGATTCCATGTACCCTAGGTGCATAACTAAATTGGCTTGGGTCACCTTATCAGCCCCTGTACAGAGCACTATAGTTGCCCAGGGCATAGGTGCATCCAAGGCCTACCAGGGGCTGCAGCATATATTTTGCCACCCCTGGCTGGCTATCCAAAATTGACACAACTGGCTGATCACTCAGCTGGGGCAAGGTGGTGTAATCACCCCTTGCTTAGATATAGTATGCCTATATCTAAACCTATCTGGACACATATAAACCTGTAAGCCACTCCTATGGCAGGCCTTAACACTCCTGGAGGCAGAGTGTGTGGCTTATTGTGAGATGGTGCTCTAGCATGAGCTGAGCCTGTCTGCAGCTGTCGGGACCAATTCCCTAAGCTGTTCCGGGATATTGCCATACCATATACTATGAATTGCATTATAATCCTCGCTGTTATATGTCGACTTTGGTTTGGCTTTATCAAAACATGTTGTGTAAGGTGTCATACGATTTGGAATACTACCCCCTCGCGAGTCCTGGCGACGGGGGTAGCATTCCACCCCTCTAGAGGGAGACGACATGTTACTTTGCTAAAACGCGGTTGATTTTAAAAAGAGCCTCAGATTCACAAAATGGATGCTTCTGCCACAGACACGAGTCTGACCTCCTGCAGCTGACCGAAACTCAGCCAAGGAGGCCTGGACAGAGGATTTCCTGTCACAGGGAGGTGTCACACCACCCCAGACAGGAGATATTGGTTTGTAGCAGGGAGGTTTGAAAGAAACCAGACACTGCCTGGGGAGCACAAGGCTTCCCCTTGCATAATCCGGCCAAACCGGTTCTGGGGCAGACCAGCCCGAGTCCCAGCAAGGCCTGGACAAAGGGAAAGGGAGTCCATGCTACCCCTAGGATAGCTTGTCTATAAGGTTGACTTACAACCAGACACCATAAGGTATTGTTTGGACTGATACAAGGTGGTTCCAGAATTGGAAACATCATATATCAGACCAACTTCTCACAAGGAGCAATTCAGGAAATTTTATTTTACAATGTATGAGAAATGGTTCGCAGTGATGGATAGAAATGTCCCCTCAGCAACCATGGCATTTGAAGTCAATGAAGCCTCACTGTGGTGTGCACACATTCTAGATCCCTTCCATAAAGGGGAATTTTCTTCTCCTGTGAGGACGTGGCTATGTTCTCCGCAGTGCATCTGATATAACTCGCTACCCACACCGCCAGACTACCCGAAGGCCTCCCCTTACCATTCCAGGTAGCCTGGATTTCAAAAATTGCGTAACCAATTTTGGACGTGGGTTCCCTCGCCCAAGTCTCTTGAAAGAGACAGATATCACTATTTGTTACTAGGGAGTCCCAGTCGTCTGTGTATAGTTTATTGGCAATGCCCGCGACATTCCAGGACAACACCTTCAGGGCTTTAGATGGAGTATTAGGTTTAGGGGCCTGCGACCCCATGTTGCCACTATCATTGCTTACATACGGGACAGAGGTCCCGGGAGCAGATGTTGGGCTCTGGTTGGGTGGAGCTAAAAGAGTTGGAGTCAGGCCAGGGCGATCATATGGAGACTGTGGACGGGAATATTCGCAAGTGATAGGAGATTTGTCATCTAGGACCCCTAACCCCCTCGGTGATGGAAGAAGACTAGGAGAGGTACCCAAGCGTCAATCGCAAGAGTCCATTCCAGAAAAAGCTTCATATCTGTTATTAACTTCCAAGGGAGTGAAGGGGAGCAGATGTTCCATCCCTCCTGTTTCAAGAGCATGGTCCGACCTCCCGTAGTTATTGCCATAGCCCCTTTGTGGAATAGTTTCCCACCCAAATACATTCTTTGGGGCCATGGAACCAGGCATCGGGGGGATATAGTGATTGTTATATTTATGGCCTAGGATGCTTGGCTGGGCCGGAGGTGGCCAGGGGCATGACATGGGAGCCACTAGGGCTCTTGGGTAAAAGTAAGTAAGGTCGCATGGCATAATTGATTTGCCTAAATTCCCAGGCATCCAACTCAGGATATGCCTAACAGCTTCAGGATCTCTAAAGTTGA
Source organism: Lissotriton vulgaris (assembly GCF_964263255.1). Classification (NCBI taxonomy): domain Eukaryota; kingdom Metazoa; phylum Chordata; class Amphibia; order Caudata; family Salamandridae; genus Lissotriton; species Lissotriton vulgaris. The sequence continues at coordinate 732,910,569 of NC_141699.1, forward strand.
CCACAATCAGGTCGCCCTCGATGTCTTCTCCCGCCCCCCCAGCCAGCGGAGTCGGCGGTCATGCACGATCTCCCCATTGATATTACCTGGGAGTGGTCTATTCCGGGTCAACCAGTATATAGTTTTATTTTTAAGCTGTAGGGGACCTTCTTGCTTATCTGGGTCAAGTGTAGGAATACCCGTAAGCACCACCACATAGGGCACTGCTTCCGGGGGAAGTTCAATCTGACGACCCCTACGTTTTTCAGCTCTCTTTGGGGACTCCATCTCTCTGGCCGGCCGCAGTGTTCTTGCAGCCGAGCTGTTTCCACCCTTCGGGATAGCACCAGCAGCTTGCGTGGGTGGTCGGGATGTAATAGTAATAGATGTGGCCCCTTGGCGTTTGTGGCTCACTGTTTTGGTGGGTGCGTTAGGCTTTTTAAATATATCCGTTGTAGTGATAATGGATGCAGCTTGAGCCGCCTAGGCTGGAGTTGGTTTTAGAATAGTAGATAGACCAACCGCAGCCAGTGCTGGAGTTGGAGTGGGAGGAGCTTTCTGTTTTCCCGCTTTATTGAGGATGGCCACTTCCAAATTCCCCAGCCGCTGCTCAATATCCAGTAGTCTATCTAAGATTGGAGAAGTGAACGTCCTAAGCAAATGCTCAAGAAGCTCCAAGGTTGGGACAGTTGAATGAGTGTCCATCATATTGACACTTGAGGAGGCTGTACCAATTAATGTTGGAATTTCCTGTGGAGTCACTAAAGTGGTTTCGGTTCTTGTGTCCACTATTGGTTTGGGGGCAGAAACTAACTTCCCCCCTTTCCCCTTGCCGAAGTCAGAATGACTAATTGTGCCTTTTTGGAGCGAACCCCCCTTCCTCCTTTTTTTGTTAAGAGGTGGACCATGGGCTTTTGGGACCTCTATTTTCCTCGATTGATTTCTATTGGACTTTTTGGCTGTGTGAGGGGCTGCTGATGGAACTTCCAGCCCTTCACCAGAATTACAAGGTAGTGAGGAAACAGTTATAGGAGTGCTGTTTGAGGCCCCAGGTAAAGATGGTAAAGGAGAGGTGTCCCTTAAGAGTGCAGGAATACCCTGAGTGGCAAAGGAATCCTCAATTATAGGGCCCCCCCCCAAACCAGATGTTAAGGTAAGCGGGGTTGATGTCAGAGAGAGTCTAGCTTTATAACCTTCGATGGAACGGCGGCGCTCCACCCTTCTCTCAGCTAGGGCTTCTTCCCTATCTATTTCAGAAGTGGTAAGATACTGTTACCATGCAAAATACTAGAGGCAGGATAGCAACCAAGACAGCAGTCTATATGGAGGACTCAAGTCTGATAAAGAAACGGGCCCCAGCCCAGCCTCCCACAGCCACCAAACGGCCACACAACGGCCCGCCCTTTGCCCGGGCTTCGCCCCGTGCTCCTTCCCGCACACGTGGGACTGAGGGGGGTTATGTACTCGAGGTCTGTGACGTCAGAAGGAGGAGGGGGCGGGAAGAGACGCAGGTGCGCGGGTGACTCTAGCGCGGTTCCTGCCGGTACTCGCAGTCCCGCCCCAACAGTCCACAATTAGCGAAGGTGCTCTCCAAGGGTCCAGGGCACGGAATTCACTCTCCTTCCAGGACAGCCACAAAAGCAAAGCACAGGGTCAAGCACTACGGCTGCGAGCGGCCCCCGCAAAGCGAGGGCCGCAAACCGCTTTATGCAAATGAGGGAGGAGGGGGTGGGAAGAGACGCAGGTGCGCGGGTGACTCTAGCGCGGTTCCTGCCGGTACTCGCAGTCCCGCCCCAACAGTCCACAATTAGCGAAGGTGCTCTCCAAGGGTCCAGGGCACGGAATTCACTCTCCTTCCAGGACAGCCACAAAAGCAAAGCACAGGGTCAAGCACTACGGCTGCGAGCGGCACCTGTGCTGGGTGCAACTGTGCTGCTGTTCTGGCATTCTGGAGGTTATTCTTGCCTTATGGACAAGGGCACTAATAGCATATGGATGGGAGGTGTTACCTATGGCAAGCTGCAGGCCCTGAAATGCTTCTATTAAGACACCATCATTAGCTGTGGGGACTTGACCTGTCTGAGAAAGCCGCTAGCCCAGGCATACCCAGCGGCAAGGACACAGAACACGCACCACCACAACTGGATGAAGGTCCTGACATGATGCACATAATTCTTAGCATATGGGGTAGATCCATAGCAAAATGTTGGAACTGATATTTGAGGTAGCTCTTGTCATAAGATTTTGTGCACTCATTTTATATGGGGTGTCAATGACAAAATGCTGACCAGTGTATACTGGAGGGAATTTTTAGAGGTACCCATGACATGAAATTTCTGCCACTGTCATAGGGAATGTACTCCTTGGCAATAGGGACTCACCCAAGAAAAAATGATGACCTTGGTATAGTGGAAGTCATTTCTGACTTAAGACAATTGAAAACATTTAGATCTACTCCTAGGAAAGGCCAGGTTTCCCTGCTGCACCATGAAAGTACTGGAATATTTCATGAATGCCCTCTAAGGGTCTGCAGCGTTTTAGCAAATTTGATCCCAAAAGTTTTTTTTAATTCTCTGGGGAGAAGTCTACTCTCACTTTAATCAGCTACAAGTAATCTGTTAACTTGTTTTGCTTGTTAGAATTTGGGGCAAGTATCACACCCCACCACTTACAAAGATCTTTTGCTCATATAATGGCTATTCGGTTAGCTCTCACCCCATTTCTGGAAATGCTTGTCCTACCCTATTGCTGGGAGCAGGACTGGCCTTAGGGTGGTGCGACCGGTTTAGGCACCTGGCGTTGACTTTGGTGGGTGCGCTGTGTTTTGTTGTCTAGTGGTAGTTTTGACTTCCTATAAAGGAGCTCAGAGGGCTAATGTGCTGCTGCAAAGAACATGTGCCATGCAGATCACAGAACTGAGTGTAAGTGAATTATGAGCAACTCTCTAAAAATGCGAAATGTACGTCAGAGAAAGGCTATGGAGAGATGAGGTGCACTGTTGAGAGTGGTAGCAAGGGAATCTATGCCCCACCTCCCCCCTCCCCCGAAGTTCGGGTCTAGTTGCATCCCTGAATCTCGCATATCAACACTATCCAGCCCTCTGTGTCCCCACAGCCTTGCCTTCTGTACCATTGTTTTCTGCTGTTTCTACATCTCTTGAACAGTGATACAGCCATTGCCGCTTATTGCTGTTTGTCTACAATATTGCAGTCCCTCTTCTCTATCATTCCTTAACCTTACATCTGCCTTGTCTAATTCTTTGTGATTCCTCGACTTCACTGATTTCTGCCCATTCCTCCCACCTCTTTTGACTGTCTTTTATGCTGTACTTAATTGCTCTCCCTTTTTTTCCATGCATATTTTCGTATCTTATCCCTGACCCTTTTTTATGTCTCGTTTCTTTTTTTTTTTACACTCTTTCCGCGCCGTTCAAACTCTCTCTCTCTGCTTCCGGCGCTCTCCTCGCCCGCCTTCATTTCTCTCTGCGACACCGAGCGGTATTTTTCTTTCATTAATAGGGCAGGAACAAGATGTGTTGGATTTTTGCCGCTAAAAATAGGCCGCGGTGATTGACAGTTCAGTGAATGAAGCTGCGCTTGTTGCCAGAACTTGCTTCAAGGCAGGCACCGGATGTGAAGAGAGGGGTGTGGGCAAAGCGTGGGCTAGTGCACTATTGAATCATTCACACATCCGGACGGCGGTAGACTGGACACGATAGGACAGTCCCGTGTGGACAGGTTAGCGGGCGGCTACGGTATAACGCGAGGGAACAACTCTGCGATGTGGAGAGGCGGGCATGGAAAAACCATGGCTGCGCGGGCACGCTGACAGCGTGTGAATACTGGCCCAGCTGGCTGTGTTTCTCCGTCTTCCGCGGCGGATGAGCACATTTGTCTGACATACACTTGTTTAGTCAGTTGTCATTTCTTGGCAAGGTTCTAGAACATTCCAAATGATTCAGTTTGTAACTGCGTTTAATCCCTTTCCGTTGGGCGCCCTTTCATTGTCTGCCAGATACTAGCTCTCTTGGTTACTTGCTTTTGCATCGTACATTGGCAGACTCTAGCCCAAGTGCTAACTGATATCATTAATTTCATTTTGTACAGCCCTTACTGTCTTTTTGGAGTGATTTGAATAGGGATGAAAAAGTGCTCTGTGCAAAATACCAATGCACGTAACACAACGGATTCAAGAGGCTTAAAGAGAGCAAGGAAATAAGTTGTAATCGAATGGTCGAAAATAAAGGTGACATCATAGGTATACTTATGCCCATCAAGGTGAATGTCTAAAGGGCAAATAGGTTTCCCAACCTTTTATGAATTACAGACATGTGCATTATTTAGGGTGGTGAAGGAGAGAATTCCAAAGAGTCGCTTGCTAGAAGGATCTCCCACTGAACTGATTATATTTGAAGGCTTATACAGAGTGCTTAATTTGAGACAGTGGTTTCCAGTGCTCAGCACTGGCACTTAATCATCAACACCTGTGCTTTCATGATATATTAATTTAGGGTAGGCACGGGGAGATTAAGTGATTTGCCCAGAATCACAGGATGTTGAGCCGATGCCGAGATACGAGCCTGGTTCCCCAGTTCCGGAGTCGGCAGCTCTGGCCATTGCATCACATCCTCTCCCCAATTTCATGGTTAGTAGTTGGTTCTGTTTTAAGCAGCGCCAACAGAAGAAATGAGCTGATGCAAGATGCCTCCTGGCAAAAGCCCCGGCACTTTTACAAATTACCCACTGCTTATACAGAAAGCAGGTTCAGGGAAGCCTACATTACGCGTGTGGTTGGCAGATAATAACAAGTCGTGGATTCCCTCTATGCTGTCAGCAGGGTGGTAACTCCCTGCGGTAAGTCATTCTGGGCAGAATGCATCCATTCATTATGGCATGATTGGGTGAGTGCAAGGCCGGCGCTAGGCATGGGCAGCGTGGGCAGCTGCCCAGGGCCTTGCACCAGCATGGGGCCACGCACTCGTGATGTGCCCTGTTGGCTCATGTCACTTTCCAATCCTACATGTTTATTGCCTTGGTGCCTAGCCTCTGGACATTAGCTTTTTATTTATTTATATAGCTTTTCTGTATATTGTGGAAATTATTCCATGAGATGTAAGAGTGCTTTATATATACCAACATTTTTACATCACATTACAAGAGGAATATGATAAATCTTTCTGAAATGTTATGGTGTAAGTGGCATTTTGACCTAACCATAAGACTATTTTAACCTTTGTTTTTCCCAGTGAATTTCTAAGGTTTTTACAATATACCTAATTCTAACTGTCAATTCAACCTTAGTTTCAGTGAATATATATATATATATACATATAATATAATATATATATATGGTATATGGCTTGTGAACTGCAATAAACAATATTTGCTCGCTAGATTGGTGGTCCGTTCTTCCTTCCTGTGGTTGGCGTGGAGGCTTTGACCGCGTACGCAGAGCTGGAGAGAGGGAATCTTGTGCTCTCATATATATATATATATATATATATATATATATATATATATATATATATATGTACATACAAACCTTCGTGTAGGTGTGTTGCCTATCCTTTCAAGTTTGAACAAGAATGTCTGTTCTTGAACTATAAGCTTTAGTCATAACAATGACTTAGTCATTAGTATGTCTGATAGAAAGTTTGATTTTCCAAATGCGAGTTTATCATAGAATAGGTATCATTTAATCTTAAACAGAGTTTAGTTTGTACAAAAAAACATGATTTATGGTCTGTAAAAAAAAAAAACTTTAAATTAAAATGTATTGAATCTAGTCCTGAACCCAGTGAATGGAATCCCATTAGAGAACTTCCCTGACTCAATGGGTCACATTAATCTGAAGTTTTTCTTTATTCCTTGTTTGCATTCAATTTTAAGCAAAACATAATCCATACTTAGTACTTAAATTGCACCCAAGGGCTTTTAAGGAATTTGCTGAACCATTAATATAGACACGTTCACACTGGACAGAGGAATTACATTACCTATCCTTTACTGTAGTAGTCAAACTACTGTGCTCAAAAACTCTTTGCCATTTGAGGTGGCCACCAGTGAGACCCGATGCTGTGGCGCCGGATCGAACTGTGCTTGATTTTTAAAAATATAAGTGCTAGGGGCCCTTGCCAGGAGGCCACTACAGTTTGCTCCACCTATTGCCCTGCCAGCTCTGCCAATGACAGTACCAACACAACAACTAACCATCACAGTCCTACATGTGTGACAATTCAGACTATTCCACGCCCCTAAAGCTATAAGAATGGCTTGAGTGTCAGGTATTAGTTATTTGTAATGAATAAAGCATGAATTAACAACTTAGTGCTCACCTCAAAATTAGAATGAATGAAACATCTTATAAAGCACATGAATACCTGGAGGCGTCTTGGCACTGTGAAGATCAAAAGAGAGCAAACAATGGCCAAGTCCCAGGGGATCATTGGTTGAATAACCACGTTTTGAGGTTCTTCCTAAATGCCATGAGTGTGGGTGCGAATTTAAGTTCCAGAGGCAAACGGTTCCAAAGTAGATCTGTGGCTCTAAAAAACGCTTTTACCTCCCCAAGTAACACGTTTGAAGAAAGCGACCCTCAGAAAGTTTGCTGAGCTGGATCGACAACATGTGGCTGGCTGTCATAAGTGCTGGTGTTGATAAGTTCTGGGGCTGAGCATAGGAAACCACAGGCTCAAATTAAGCACTTGGATTGGGACAGTAAAATGACTGGAAATAATCTCCCAAGGTAGCTAAAGAATATACAGTGCACACGGGTCAGTGGGAACCCTGATTTTGATGTGAGGAAAATCTCCCTGACTTGCAACTGAGTAAGGGTTGAACATTTCTGAAGGATCATGTTCTGGTGACTGTTAAAATCATCCTTAAAATAAATGTGAGTCAGTGATATTCTATAATTGGAATTGGAGATATGTTTCTTATTTTTTCCCCTTTTTCTTATCTGTATGTCTGTCTCTAGTCAAGAGAAGCCAGCTTTCCGGGAGGTGATCTCACAGCTCGAGTTGGATCCAAAATGTAAAGGTCTTCCATTCTCTTCCTTCCTGATCTTGCCTTTTCAGAGGATCACGCGTCTCAAACTGCTGGTACAGGTGAGCCTCCCCTAGCATTTCTGAATAATTGTTGAAAATGTTTGCACTGGCCATAACTTCATCCTCAGCTTTATCCACACTTTCCTCTGAGCACGCACTGATGCATACACCACGCATAAGATTGTTTCACACTATATGTTGGTCTTTATCCCTCTCCCCAGCAACACAAAATACCTTTTGACACTGAACACTGTTAGTTACACATCACACACGGAAAAAAACTATTTTCCACTCTGAAGGCAATGTCGTATCACATACACACATATGACATGCTCTCCTTTCACACTTAACAGAACTCCTGCTCACTCATACTCTAATAAGGCACTTGAGCCATTGAAATGAACAGTCTCTTTTCGCACAAACAAACACCTCACTTGCTGTATCTCTAACAAATATAGATAAACTTTCTGACTTACATGCACACAATCTGTAATATCCTTTTACACTTAAAAGGAGAAGAACTTTTACAAAATATTTTCGGTTTCCTCTCTATGGAGGTTTTAATTTCAGACAGAAGCCTACCTAAAATAGCTTTCATAATCCCAATTTTACCTTTTTTTGTAAGCATTTTCATTCTTTAGGTGGTTATACCATTTGTGAATTGCATTCAACAATTGAAATAGAACTTCACCTAGAGAAGGAAAGTAATCGTCCTAGATCTATTAAAGAACTTGCAAAGTAAAAGATTAGATATTCTTTTACTTTACTCTAACAGAAAATACAACATTTTATTTTGCAACTATGCCTCTGTAGTGAATCTACAGACTGCAATGCCTGCCCGCTTTTGTAACTTCCTGTGTCTGGGTCGTAATGGAAGCCTATAAAAATTGAAGGGTACCTAAATAAAAAAATATGCTTTTAAAAAGTTGAACATTGAGTAGATATATCGTTTCGGACTGGGAAATTCAACAAAATTATCTCCTAAGATTGCCATTGTTTACATGGGTGAGTCCGTTTCTCCAAACTCTACTTTAGTCAATCGGAGATACAGCCCTTTTTAAGGGAGATGTGCTTTGGTTTCTACGTTTCGTAAAACCTTAATCCCTTCTGAGATAAAGAGAGACTACTCTTTAGTGATTTATACGTTTGTTTTTATTGCTAAAATCTTTCCCCCAGCTCCAAAGTGAATGTTCCCTCTTGAGAGATCTAAGCTTCACGTGTGATTGTTTGCAGCAATGCTGCAGCATTAGTTACAGCCTATCTTATTGAAAGACCTAAACCAATGTGTAACCCATCCTAAGATGATAGTGCCCAAAGGGTGAAAGGTTGGCATCTAATTTGGACAAATGTATGCCTTCATGTACGTTATAAGGAAGAGCAACGCTTGTCCATTTCCTTTCTCAAAATTTGAGTTCTTGTATTGAACCTGCTTTATTGTATGCACTTATACTTAGGTGTGCTCCACACTTACTCTACAATTTAATTTTTTGAACAAACATCTTTGTCTAAATTATGCTAGCATAAGTCATATGCTTAAACTGAAAATAACTTGAGACTACATGTTTCCATGGGCATCATTCATAGCGCCCAATTCCAGTCTTTAGTAGTAAACCGTCCCTGAAGGCATCTGTGATTGGGTTCTATCATCCTTTACTTTAGAAAGATTTGTGAATAATGTACTCCAAACCTTACCCTAGAATTCATGACCAATGTTTGCTCTAGTCTCCTCGAGTAGTGGATCCCTAATCAATTTACCCCAGTTGACCTTGATCATGTATCGTTGATCTTTTGGGGGAGGGGAATTGTTTATTTGTTAATGTTTAATTGATGGGGTACCAGTGTGTTTCGTCTAACATTATGTTCTTTTTATTCCTAGAATATTCTAACAAAGGTGGAGGAAGGATCTGAGAAAGAAGGCACAGCCCTAGATGCGCACCGTGAGCTAGAGAAGGTAAGATCACAGTGTCTGCCAGATCCTAAATGCAAATGCAGAGAACACACACATGCCTATGAGTAGTGGAAGACAACCGTGCAACTGTGTTGTGCAAACTTAACGGAAACACGAGTGAGACTTGCTATGTAGTTGTGGCAGGAGCGACCCGTGCAGGTAAGGGCGGTGGGGTCGGTTGGGGGGGGGGGGGGGGGTTTCGACATACGACCACGAGGAAAATTTAATTATTTATTTTCCCTCATTGCCGTCTTTTTTAAAGCAACCCCCACTCTCACCCGCTCTTAATTGCACAGGCCGCGACTGATTTGTGGGCTGATTTTCCTTTACATAAGTAGGAAGAAACTTGTTTTTTTAAACCCAACATAAACATTGTGCGATGATTCTAACTTCAGGTGATACAATTAATTTGCTCTTTAATATGCTCACATTGCCCTACTGTGACTTTAGAGTACTCAGTCACACTGTATGTGGAGGTGGTTATCAAAGTGGATGGAGATAAAAAATAGGCTGTACTTGTGATGCTGCAGTGAATAAGGGACAAGTTCAGATGGTTAGGTGAATAGGTGAGATTCCAATCCTGCCTGTTCTTTCCATAGTCCATATCAAGTCAGAGATTAGGTGGGAGGGAGGTATGGCGGGTTGTGCTTTGACAGTGAAAAGATCTACTTCAAAAACATTTGGTATCTAACTGTTTAAAGAGATAATCTCGATTGTTAAAGACTGCATGTCAAATATGGAGGTAGTTGGGGCAGCCATTGGAGGGAGGCCAACCAAATGAGATCAGAATGGGGGCATGCACCCTAAAATCAAAACTGGACTTTAGGAGGTATCTAGGCAGGGAAAACTACCCAACATCAATTGTAAGGCAAGTCAGTCTATGATCTCATGGCAACAGTCAAGGTTCTCAGGAAATATGTAACTAGAAGTCATAAACAGTCATATGGTAGCAGTGTTATGGTCTCAAAGATATTTGCCAGGTAGGTAGGAAAGACGATTGGTGGTGTAAAGCAGCCAAGGCATGGTCAGACAGTGAGCGATTTTGGCAATTAGTTATTATGTGTAAGTGGGAATGTCATCTTATTGACTAACTGCAAGATTATATGTGTCTTCGAGGATCAATGATTAACATTTTGAGTGTTCTTTCTATATTTTGTCCATTTCCTAGGGCCCCAGTTTAGAATCTGCATTTATCGTTAGAAGTACCACATGCCAACAGGAATAACACTTTTCAGACCCAGTTTTTTTGTTTAATAGCTAAGTCTTAGAATATGTAATAACACTTTTTTATGTCTTAAACTTGACTTTAAGGAGAGTCTTTGCAAGTTTTTAACTGCCTTAAGTTTGTAAGGCTTTCTCCTGTCTGCCTTTGATGCAGGGCCGGACTGGCCGTAGCGGGCACCGGTCATTCCCCCAGTGCGCCGCACGAGTGGGGTCCGGTTTTGGGCCCCTGGTGCCGTTTTTGTTACAGGGCCGTTTTCGCAGCATAGCTGCAAAATCGGCCGAAAACCGGCCCTGGCAAAGAGCTTGGCCACACCCCTAACCCCCGGGGGAGGGGGGAGAGGGCCGGCCAAGCACTTTGTCAGGGCCGGTTTTTGTTCCCAGTCGGCCCTTCTTTGATGGTTGTTTTTATGAGTTTTCATTTATTGTTGTTTTGTAAGATTTTGTGGTAACTAATTTAATGTCTAGTTGTGTAAGTCTTTTTTCCATGTTTGTATCTTTTTTTATTATGTCACTTGTGTGAATCTTTCAACTATCTTTCTTGGCCTGATGTTAATTCTCTGTTTGTAAGTAATGTTTTGTATATTTTTCATCTCTCTGTTGTAATATTTATTCGTGAGGTATTATCCTGTGAATTCATTCGTATTACTTGTGTCTACTGTTGTATTTTTCCAACTCTCTGGAGAATTGTGGCAAATTTAAAATTTTGATTTGATTTGATTTGAGTTGTTACTTATTAAGCGCACAAATACCGAGGCGTGTTGGCGCTGACTGTGGTACATGGAGACTGAGAGCATCCTGGCTCTGGTCTTTAGATTTTGGAAAATAACCAGGTTTTCAACTCCTTCCTGAACATTTGAAGGTTAGGTTGAAGTCGCAGAGTAGACGGCATCTGATTCCAGAGTTTGGCCGCACTTTATCTGGCAGGAGAGTACATAGAGAACAATTTCCGTATCTCCCCAGAGATTCCTTCATAGAGGGCCTTGTTTTACCAGACAGAGAGACTTAAAATTGGCTCTTTGCTGTACTGGAAGCCAATGTAAGGCTCTAATGGCCTCTGAGTATTTTGTAATATTCTCCCATCCCCTAGAATGTGTTTGTTCATTGGTTCAATTATGGATTGAAATCTGCATGAAGGCGTTGCAACAGATAGTGCTTCAGGGATTGAGGGTACGAGGTTAATAAAGTAAAGGATGGCAATAGATGCTCCAACACTTTTTGAGTACCAGGAAGGTGCACCACAAGAACTGGATGTGGCCGCTAGGTGGGAATTGGGGACCAGTGAAGAGCAGGAGAGCTCAGCCGGGGCATAGTGCCAAGTAGCCAGGAGGAAGGGCTGCCAGGCCTGTGCAGAGCAGAGGTTGAGTAGTAAGGGACGAGAGCACAAACAAAGGCTTGGGGGCACCAAATAGTAAAGCCGCTGTAAATACTCCAAGTTTTTGGAAATCTCATGCATCTGCTGATTTGACCTCCTAGACACAGCTTTTCTTGGTTGAATGCCATGAAATGTCTAGTCTCGTCTTTCGCAGCTTTCAGTAGCTAAGAAAGGCTTCAGCGTCTTTTAAAGTCACTTAAACATGAATCTGAAACTGAATTGGAGAGTGGTTAAGTGTGTCAGGTGGTGGTGATTTCTCTCATCCTTTAATATTTTATTTTCTGTGATCCTTTAAATTGTGTACAGTTGTAGTTTGCAGTGCAAGAACTTCAGGCATTTGTAACGTTAACATAGCTTTGTTATACAGATAGAATATTGTTAGTGAAGATGAATGCACTGACCAGTAATCTCCACTGGTCCTTGTGTAGAATTCTGAAAGGAACTCAGTGTGAGGGGAGTGGAAGTTCACTTTGTTTTTGGAGGTCTTTGCTTTTGGGTGCTTGTTTGTGTCAATGTCCTTTTCAATCAATATATTGGTAGCTTGTGGTTCTTTATTAAGAATTTCTCCTGTTCAGTGGATCTCTGGGTCTCTCTCTCTCTCTCAGGTGGTCCGGGCCTGCAACGAAGGGGTACGGAAGATGAACCGCACGGAGCAGCTGATCAGCATCGAGAAGACTTTGGAGTTTAAGATCAAGGTATCTTCATTGCATTGGATGGACAGTCAATCAAGTGATATGCAGGATCATAGATTTCATCACTGATTTGGGGTTCCCAGTTTTTGCATTGAGGTTCCCAGTTTTTGCATTGATCATTTACAGTTTTTGTGCTTATGTCTTTATGAAGTGCTACAAGGGTCACTTTGACATATTTGTTTAGATCATCCCTACTTACACCATTGTGTTAGCTTGTTATGTATTTGAGTTGGTGGCAAAAGACAGTTGGTCGGCGCTGAATGAATGAATGAATGAATGAACACATTCGGAGAGTGTCACTGCACTAGGAAACCAGATGAAGTGCTACTAAGGCGAACAAAAAAGTTTTCTGGACTTTCTGGAAAAGAGAGTAAGTTTGAATAGCCCAGATCCTTAAAGGAAGGTTGTTCCAAGCCTTAGCTGCTAAAACAGAAAAATAAAGAGCCACCTCTCCGGGACTGCCTTGGTCGAAGGACCACTGTCAGGAGAGCATCAGAGGAATGAAGTGCCCTCCCTGATGCCCTAACACCAGGCATGTCAACAACATTTTTTCCTGATTGGAAATCAGTGAAGCTCAGCCAGATGAATAGACATTGAGGTGTGCCAGGGAATTCTCAATAGGAGACACTCTGCTGCATTTTGGACCACTTGCAAGCTCTTAATTAGAAACTGTAGGAGGCCTAGCTAGAAAGCGCTAGCATACTCCAGCCTAGATGTATTTAGAGCATGGATCGGTTAACAGATAAAAGAATTTTGACTTGAGAATAGAAAAACATGATCCTACCACTGCTAAAATGTTAATTTAGAAAGAGAGTTGGTAGTCAAATTTTACTCTCAGGTTTCTGGCCACCGATGCGGGGGGGGGGGGGGGGGGGGGTTGGTGGAGCAAGTACTGTTGGCCAGCACTTGTTCCTCCAATCGGTAGAGTCCGATCCAAACAATAGAATTTCAGTTTTATCCGAGTTACACTGTCAGCTATTGGCCCACATGCAGTCTAAAACTGCTCCCACACAAGTCTTGAAAGAACCCAGAGGGCCACACTAGGCCATTCTCACACCTAAGGAGAAGTTGACTACCACCAGCATAATAGATCTCTTAACACTATAGGATTCAACGAAGGCCGCTACGAGCAATACATAAGGGTTAAATAATGTTGGGCTCAAGGATGAACCCTGCATTACTCCTAGCCTTAAAACTTTAGTGCTAGATCAGTAGGGGCAAGACCGTATCAAGAGACGCTGAAAGGTTTAATAAAATCAAAGTGCAGCATGACCTTTGTCCAACGTCAGCTTAACAGTGTTGACAGTCTCCAGGGGAGCTGTTTAAGTACACTGCCAAGGACGAAAGCCTCACTGGGAGGGGTGCAGATGCCCATATTTGTTTAAATACTCGGAGAGCTGACTGTCAAAACATTTTTTACCAGCATTTAAGACGCACTAACAAAAGCAGAGATTGGTATAACGTTAGACAGCTGACATCTATCCACCGAAGGTTTTTTTTTAAAGAGAGTAATCAATTTAGCCTTCTTTGTCGTACAGGGAACTTGCACTGTATGTAAAGAAATATTAAAACGCTGGTGAAAGGATTAATAATTTCTGAAGCTAGAATAAGGGCATGGGTCTACCAGAGAGCCCGATTTACCGCACAGAGGTCAAAGCTGCCTTATCAGACTCCTCCAAAGTAGCTGGCCTGAACTGAGACAAAGAACCGCCAGCGGGGCAAAGGTCAGCCTTCCAACGCTACCTCAGTGGTAGCCAAACCTGTCACGACCTGTAATTATGCTGAATTTGAATAATTGTGTCTTTAGAAAATCCGACAATTTAGTGCACTGATCCGAACATGCCTTTATAGGCAGAGTGACCATTCGTGGCTGTAGAAACGTATTTACTATAATAACCTCCCGAGGCTCGTCAGCAGCCACAAGAATGTTATCTCCAAAGAAAGTGCTATGGGCTGTCTTAAGTGCTGCTTAATATTTCTTTGAAGCCTCTTTGTAGTTGGCCTTATCAGTCGGAAGATAATGTTTCCGCCAAATTCCTTCCAGTTTCCAACGCTGTGTTTTTTTCCCACAGCTGATTGATCTGTGACCCACAGATCGTTAGGAGCCCGTTTCTTACAGGAGGCTCAGACTGCCTTCAATGGGGCAACCTTACCTACGGCTAGCTGCACCCAATAATCAACTGCCTGAGCACCCATGTTCACATCTCCTACCAAACTCAGGGGCATGTTACCAAGGGTGGCGATATTGAATTATCGCCGCTTTAGCTGCCGTTTTCGGCCGCTAAGCGACGATAATACCATCGCCCTATTACCAAGCTGCCGCTAACACCAGTTAGCGACAGCTTGTAGGCGATAGCGAGCGGTTCGGGGCCCGCTTTGCATGTCAGCGATATTTATCGCTATTGACATACAAAGTGGGCATACCCAACCCGTTAGCGACTGACAGCAGTCGCTAACATCGCTATCGCCTATTACCAAGAAAGAAGAAGCAATGGAAATATTTGCGCTAAGCGCGAATATTGCCAAACGCTAACACCCAATGGGAGGTGGATAACATGGCTAATAGCATTTGCACGCTAATGCGTGAACACCGCTGGTTTTCCAACGATATTCACGCTAACGCCTGCAATATTATCACTTTTGAGATAAACGTTGGTAATAGGACGTTATCTCAGCGATAATATTGGGCGAAGCGCGGCTTTAAAAAAACTAACGCTAAGCTCAGTTCGCGATAAATATCCCTAACTGTTGGTAATATGCCCCTCAGTGTGGGGAGGGAAAGAAGGTTAGTTAGCCCAAGGGCCTTGATTCTATGCCTAGCATGCAAAAGAAAGGCCACCTCGTAGTTCTCCAGCCTGGGTTGATTAGTAGACCAAGAGAAGGGAATCAGACCATGATCTGACCAGGTAACCACTTTAGGATTTTCTTCTAACAATGGAATGTTGGAAAAAAGTAAATCAATTGCATGCCCTGCAGCGTGCATAGGGGCAGTATTACAAAGAAGCAGATTGGAGAATAGGGCACTTTACCTTGTACGCTTTTACAATGCATGCCATTACCCTCCATTTTTTACTCCACAAAATAATTTACAACGCAGGGCTTTACAACGCAATCCATTACAACGCATTCCCCATTACAATGCAAGTTACTATTCTAACTCCTCTGGGACGTTATTTTGGGGAATGCGTTGCAATGGTTTGTGGTGTAAAGCTGTGCTGTAAAAGATTTAGCGGAGTAAAAAATGTGGGGTAATGGCATGCGTTGTAAAGCATGCATTGTAAAGGATGTATACCTTCAGGCAGGCTGCTAAACCAACAAGTGAAGTGGGCATAGGCTCGCTTAGATTATGGGTCTATAGTGGCTAGAAAGTGTCTGTTTTCTAATGGATGAGTGTATATATAAACTATAAGTGTGAAAAAAGAGGGAGAACAAAGACTAGGAAAAGTAAACCCATCAGCCCACCCATTGGCGGAACATCATCATCTGGGATTTATGAAATACAAACTGGTATCCACTAGGTACCTCACCGTGAAAGATTGTGAGGAAGCTCTAGTATAGGATCCGCCAGTCATGGTGACGAGGTTAAAAGCAGAGTGCGGATGGGTGAGAACAAATATTACCATCCATAGATGAATTCGTTGGTCGACATGTTTCAGCCAAAGTAGGCTTTCTTCAGGACCTATTATAACACTACTGCAACTGTGAGAAATAGTGAAAATGAAAAGTACATACCATGCAAAAGCAATAAACCTACCATAGATGTGTATACTTTGTGGTAGGGTATGAAGTCATGGTGTGTGAAAATAATCCACTCCTAAAACACAAAATAGTGAATACAGACACATATATCAATTATGTAAATATGAAAACAACATATATGTAATGAGACATATAGCAGCCAAGGAGTCATTGCTCAATTAATATACATTATGTAATCACTCACCCAAAATTTGCTTGGGGGTGGCCTCACCTCGCCTGGCGCTCGCTCAGGTAATGAGGCCCCGCTCTGAAGAAATTGGAAAAAGGGAAAGAATATCATAGCATCGACTTATGTATGATATAAATCCATTTCATAAATCTCCTGATGTTCTAAAACGGTAGAAAAGCAGAACAGCAGTCCTCGCTGGCCTAGCCAGCCGATGATCAAGATGATGTTAAGGCATTCGTCAGTTAAATTTGTTAATCTGAGATAAAAAGGGGGGAACGACGACTAGAGTCTCTAATTGTTAGCAAAACTGGCCAGTCAATTGATTAAAAAAACTGAATGACACCTATTAGATTGAACAAATAGGAGATCTGCAAAATCAAGGTAACAGATCTATGTAAAGAGAACTGCAAATCAAGGTAACAAATTTCCAGTCACTCAGCTTATTAAGACGAAGTTCTCAAGAAAAAATATATGTAGCCAGTACTTTTCATTTTCACTATTTCTCACAGTTGCAGTAGTGTTATAATAGGTCCTGAACGAAGCCTTCTTTGGCTGAAACATGTCGACCAACTAATTCATCTATGGATGGTAATATTTGTTCTCACCCATCCGCACTCTGCTTTTAACCTTGTCACCATGGTGACCGCCTGAATAAAATTAGCCATTAGGCACCATGTTAGTCGATTTTAAATCACCACTTTCAATTTAGTACACATTTCCTTTGAGCACCGAAACTTTTTCATCCCCCACAGCTCATGATACACTGCTGTCTGGCTTTCCATCACTGGCGGATCCTATACTAGAGCTTCCTCACAATTTTTCACGGTGAGGTACCTAGTGGATACCAGTTTGTATTTCATAAATCCCAGATGATGATGTTCCGTCAATGGGTGGGCTGATGGGTTTACTTTTCCTAGTCTTTGTCCTCCCTCTTTTTTCACACTTATAGTTTATATATACACTCATCCATTAGAAAACAGACACTTTCTAGCGACTATAGACCAATAGCACCCCTTGTATTTTTTACTAGTTAGATTAGGGGTTAGGGTACATATAGGTCTCTAATCTCTTATTCCCCTGTAGACCCTTTATTCACTGTTGTTTTTTGTCACTTAGATTATCAACATGCAGAGTGAAGTTGGCATACAGCATGAACTTAGGAGCAGCTGTAACTCCTCCTTAATGGCAGAGAGGCATACCCCCCCCCCCCCACTTGTCAACAGCCAAAAAAATGACAAATAAAACAACAATGAACCTGTGTTTATTATTGCTTTATTTTTCTCCGTAGTGTCATCTGGGGCGGGCCATGGGGATGACAGGCAGAGGGGGAGTGGAAGGTGCACTGTTTGTCTGTGTGCATGCCGGTTTGGCCGACCTTCTCAGGCAAGTCAAACCGGTATGCGCAGTAAGGCTCTCTCCAACCCAAGCTGTGGTGCTGGGTTGGAAGAACCAGGCACAGACTCCCATTCTACCTGGGAGCACAAATCCACGGTGCTCAGGCCAATCCTGACACTGCTTTCTTGCAGCATCAGGATTAGCCCAGTGGACTCTGGGAAACCTGTGCTTGCAGTGCACGGAGACCGAGCCAGAGAGGAGCGCCGGAGCGTTGAACAGATAAGTTGTTCTTTTAATATTATATATTTTTTTATTGTCCCCCCTCTGCCCCGCCACTTTGCTAGACACCCCCCCCCCGCTACTGCTTAGGATCTAAGGCTTCATCTACTGATTTAAGAAATTCACTTGCGTATCCTGGAGGGCTGTCCTCCAGAGCTCCTGCAAAGACTAACTGTGAAGATTGTGAGATGCAGCACCAAAGACAGATCAGCAGGGGCAAAATTGGAACTCTTAAGATTCAATGTATATGCAAATGCTAGCCTCCACTCTTTTGTCTTTTCTGTCAAAGTGGACGCAGATGTAATTACTAGGGAAAACCATTTGAATGTCTGGGGCTGAGGACTTTCCTATTCACATCTCTGTCATAAACAGAACATCTAACTGGGTCTCTTCCAACAGAGTGTAAATATGCAAAGAATGTTTATGAAGGAAATGAGTATTAATTAAAGAGGCTTCATAGAACCCACCTCTGTGTTTGGATTGGCTGCTGATAGTCCCGCCTATCTTACCTATCATGGTGTATTCCAGCAGGGGTACTACCTGACGGGAAACAACCTTTACAACGGAACTTTTACAACGCACTACCATTACAACAAAACTTTTACAACGCAACATCCATTACAGCGCATGCCATTACAATGCAACCATTACAACGCATGACACTACAACGCATACCACTACAACGCATGTCATTACAACGCAGTCATTACAACACATACCATTACAACGCATAGTACCCTTACACTATCCAACACTTATCCTACTGTTGCACCCCCTGGAGTTAGAATAGTAATTTTTACCCCTACACTATCCAACACTTACCCTACTGTTGCACCCCCTGGAGTTAGAATAGTAATTTTTACCCCTACACTATCCAATACTTACCATACATGCGATGTAATGGCATGCGTTGTAATGGTATGCGTTGTAAAGGTACTATGCGTTGTAATTGAATATGTTGCAATGGTAGTTTTTAAAAATTCGTTGTAAAGGCATGCATTGTAATGGATTGCGTTGTAATGGATGTTGCGTTGTAAAAAATGCAATGTGATGGTATGCGTTGTAAAAGTATGCGTTGTAACGTCATACATCCCTACCTGACAGCAGAAGCATGTAAGGGGACCATACCGTTCTACTGTAAAAATGATACAATACAGCCATCCACCAGCCTCAAACTGAACAGCTTGAAGGATGAATAGCAGTGCCTCTGGTCAAGCTCTAATGCCACATGGACAGTGTGGCTGGCGCTGGCCACGGTCGGCATGCAGACAGGGGCAGACGACCTTGACTTTGGCAAGCCAGTGTCATGTACGCAAATGGCCCTCTTTATGAGGGAAGTGTTCATCAGGCTCTTTGGGCTACTAGAGCACAGCATCCACAAAATGGCATCTTTAGTCAACCCAGAAGTTGTAAAAATGGTTTCCCAGTTACCCTGCCCCCACTTCCAAATACCGAAGCGGGGCAAAGAGCAGCTGAAACAACTGCAAGCAAGTCCTAAATTAAGCCGCCTTCCGCCCACCCACCGGAAAAAACAGAAAAACTGTGCGCCCAATTTAATGCTGCTATGCGGTCTTACCTACTATTCTAATGGGGGGGGGGTTCAAATTAAAATTTCAATCAAATCAATTGCATATGTTTCATCAGTACATGAAAGCTCACCTGTCAAATTGATATGACGTAATTCATTTAGCCATCATTTTAAAATCAATAATTAAAAATACAACACGATTAAAGCTTCCCTGATTCAGAGGCAGTGCAAATCCGAGTTTCCAGGCACACCCGCAACTCTCGTTATGTGGGAAGTGCTCATCAGGTTCCTTGAGCAACTAGAGAGTAGCTTTACCTAATTGGCATTTCTAATCATCTAAGCAGGAGTGGAAAGAGCGTATCAGCTACCTAGCCCTCACTTCCAGACACCGTAGGCAGTTGGAGAGCAGCCAAGACAACTTCAACCAAGTTCTATTTTTTTTTAATGTTTTGTTTATTGGAATTTTACTTTTTAACTTAACATATTACAGTAGTGTGTTATATAGATAAACCAACCAAAACAATATCCAATCACATTATCAATATCTAACATTCCGATTAGGTCTTATCCAGTTATAACTATTGATTTATCCCGCTGCTGTTCCCAGGTAATATCCCCTTGTTTTTACAAAAAGGGGGGAGGGGGTGCGCATACATTACAATGAGCAAAATAACATGCTATTTGCGGAGAATTGAACTGACATTTATAGAACAATAAGTGGGAAAAATTAAGGGACAGAAACACAAGAAAACAGGGTTACCATGCACAAAGAGAAGGCTCAGTCAATTTCGCACTGTCAACTCGGCATGCCGGCAGGCAGCGTCCAGCAACAATGAAGGGGATGGGGGGAAAGGAGCCGGGCTCCTATTGCCGGGTGGCTTTCTTCAGGTGTCTTAATGCAAGCCCTGTGTGGTCATGCCCGCACCATCTGTGTTGTGTATCAATCGGGGTGTGTGTTTGTCTCCGATCACTACGTCAGGCTATCGTATCAGAGCCAGGATTTTAGGCGTATTCCCTAATTCATCCCACAACTATCTCAACATTCTGGTCTCCTGGTCCCTCAATCTCCCCGTCTACAGGTGAGTCAGGGCTCACCTTCGGATCTCCCCCGAGGCCACACTCCATGTGTTCCCATGTCACAAACACCCCAGTCCATTAATATGCTATTGGGCTGATCCACACCCCTCTAGCCTCTTCCCTGCCCAGCGCCCTCTCCTCCTCCCTTGCCCACTGTGTTACATCTGCCCTCCAGGTCTGAACCCCTAGTCCGACCACCGATTTCCATGTCATGGCAAAGCATCTTCTTGCTAACGCCCGGGCCAGGTCTGTAAACCTTGTGCCAGCTTTCCGTGCATTTGGCATCGGGAACAGCCCCAGAACGCAAGCCTCCAGGAAACAAGGGGGGAATGCCCAAGCGCAGCCTCCAGTGCAGCAAGTATTGCCTCCCAATCGAGTCTCAGTCTAGGGCAATACCATACCACTTGCGCAAAATCACCATCTAAGTGCCAGAAACAGGGGCACGGGCGAGGCTCGCCTCCATAGACTACCTGGGTTTTATGCGGTGTCATATAAGTCAGGTGCATATAGTTAAATTGGAGATACTTCAATCTCATATTCCTGAAGATTTTCTTTAGGGATACCAATATTTTCTGCCACTCGTGGTCTGATAGTTCTCGTTGTAGTATCCTCGCCAATCTGTCCCGCAGACATGTAGAACAACCAAGACCTAAATTAAGCCATCTATGACCTTCCAGCTAGAACAAACATAAAAACTGTGTGCCTGATTCAGTTGATATGAAATGCTGCAATACTTTCTATCCGAATATTCTGTTCAAGGGAGTTCAAATATACAATTCAACCAAATCATCAGGTGCAGGGGTTCATCAATACACAATCCAAGTTCACTTGTCAAATTCACATAACATAATTCATTTAGCCATCATTTTAAAATCAATTAAAAATCAATCATAAAAAAATTAGAACAAAATGAAAGCCTCACTGCTTCAGAGCAGAGCAAATCCGAGTTTCCTTTTCACATTAAAGGTCATCCCGGTCCTTAAACTGAGCAAGATAGTAATAGTGCTTCATACTACACTTCTGTTGTCTCCAAGTGTTGTAAGTAAAAGTTGTTGGGGTATATTATCAAGGGGGTTTATCTCTGCTTTTTTGGCTTTAAAAGCCAAGAAAGCGGAGATAAAATTATCTCCCTATTACCTAGCTGTCGCTAACACCAGTTAGCGACAGCTAGTAGGAGATAGTGGCCATCTTGGGCCCCGCTTTGCATGTCAGTGATATTTATCACTAATGACATGCAAAGTGGGCGTGCAAAGATGTTAGCGACTGGAAACAGTCGCTAACATCGCTATCTCCTATTACCAACTTTTGGAGATATTCGCGCTAAGACCTGCCCCTGAGCAGTTCTTAGCCATGTTATCCAATGGTAGGTGGATAACATGGCTAAGAGCATTAGCTCGGTAATGCATGAATATCGCGGACTTTTCGGCGATATTCATGCATTTCGGCCGATTTTTATCGCTTAGGAGATAAACCTTGATAATAGCAAGGTTCCTAAGCGATAAAAATTGCCGCATCTCAGCGATAAAAATATCGCTGCTAAACCAACATAGCGATAATTATCGCTAGTTGTTGGTAATATGCCCCGTTGTTATTTCACAATTTAACAATATTGAGTTTAGTAACCTCAAAATGGCGGAATGCTGAGTCACCTTGCCAGGATTCAGACTCATGAGCTGCTGATCATTGCATATCTCAGCAGCCAGCGTTTAACTCCATTGAGTCCTCTTTCAGACATACGTCTAGTAAGATATCTACACATGTAGTACTATGGAACATCTCACGAAAAGAACCTCAGGCTAACATTGAAGGGCCAACAGATCAAGGGTGAGGTGTGGTTAATCCTGCAAGATGGGAGGTTTGTTGTTCAGGAAGTGGACCAAGAGGAGAGGGCCTCTTGCCTGGGGTTGTATGTAGTTCACTGTACCGAAGCATGAGATGTTTCTATACAAGGTCAGCTGATTGCATCAAAGCCAGCAGGCAAGCAGTGAGTACAGTGAGCTTTTGATACAAACAAGGCGATGAACAGGAGCTCACATCCTGTAGAAAAACAACTATTGCCCGAGGGGCCTGACTCTTCACGTCCAGCCAAAATGGAGAGCTTGTCAATTATGTGACCGATCGCAGTTTTTAATTAAATATGAGCAGCTTTCATACAGTGCACGCGCTGTTGTTGCAAATGACTGCTTTTATGGTAATGAGATACGCCACATCATGATGATATTTCAATTACCTAATGAGCTACCTCAAAAACAAATGATTACTATTCTAACCCTCACAGCCACAGCATGAAGGAACCGGAGTTAACCGATTTAAAACATTTGAGAGCTGGAATTAGAAAAAGTCGTAATGTGTCAACAATCAATTGATTGACTCTATATTGTTCAAAGCAGTAAATACGGTCCACTGCTATATATGTTTAAATGCTTCATGGCAATGGTGTGTACTGCAGCACCTGTATTCCCACTAACATGGCATATATATACATTGGTGTTCTATGTGTTACTTAACAATCAATAGTTGCCATTACAGTTTCGGGGAGATGGCGGGAACCCTCTTTACTGATAACTCCTGTTATAGGTATTGGTTTAAAATCTGCTTAAAAATAAACTTTTATTAAACGTCAATAAACATGACATGCTGCTTTTCTGAGGATACATATATAAATATAGTAAATGCTTTTCTTGTAAGGATTTATCCTATTTTTTAGACAGGTGCAAAGTACCAGAAGCATGACAAAAGAAAAAAAAAGACTAAAACTCTCAAAAAACCTCAGATTGTGTCCCCCCTCTTGACCGATGTGGATTGTGCCACCTAGACCAATGTCAGTTCCACAGTAAAATATATATATTTTTGCCCTCTCGTCAGGCCGGCCCAACTCTGAATGATGGCCTTCACGAGGCGCTAAGATATGAGAAAACCACACAGTCTCGCCTTGGTCTTTTGTTGACTTACACTGCCTGGTGCTAACAGACGACTTCCTCACCGCCTTTTTCACCATAAGCTTAAAGTTAAGTGAGATTTGGTTAGTTCTGGTTATAATAATAAATTGCATCAAGCAAACCCAATTAATCGGCAGATTACAAGGAGGGGGCATAAAATGGCCCAGAATTCCCCCACCACCTGAAGTTACCAACACCAACGGTATTGGTAATTCTGGAATGGGGTTTCACTCCTTATTAAAAGTTGAAACTGAGTATCCCCTGAGAATTGTGGCATAATCAGGCGAATCTGGAAAATCTAACTCAATTTACCCACCATCAACGTTTCACTTGGACATTTCTTCGGCTTTCAGCAGCCAAAGTGTCCAAGTTTAGAGCAGTTCTCACAATGAAGCCCAAATTGATCCTCTCCTATAAAAAAATATATATACTTTGTTCTCGTGGGAACCCAAAGAGTAGTCAATACTACCCCGCAGTATGGCAGCTATGATAGTACTTCCCTGAGAATAGTTTGAATATCTCTTGATGTAATACTCAATTTGAAGTGCACTGGTTCATTTGATTTTTTTTCTGATGGATACTTCTGACTGCAGATGCCTCCACTTTAGAGGCCAGATGGCTTTATATGCCTCAGCTTTGACTTTGTTCTGCCCCAGAAGTGACAATGGAGCCACATATAAGCCCCACCTCATGTGTTGACATCAGTTTCTTTCTTTCCCTGCCTTCGTATGTGGATCCGGAGCTCACTCACACCTTTGGCTTTCCAATGTTTTACTTTTTCCAGTGTGCAAAAGACCAATATCCCCCCTGAAAACTACGAAATGTATACCTTGCAGGGACAATTGCAAACAATCTTTATGACCAATCTACAAAAAGTGTGCCTTTGATGTTTGTGTTTGACGCATGACTCCAAGTCCTGCAAGGAGTGTGCCCTTATGAATCTGAAGGCGATCTGGTAACGCAAAGCAAAGCTATATGTTGCCAAACATAAGAGTATTCTTGGAAGTCTCAATCCTTTCTGGAGTCGGGGACATGGACTAGTTTCCACTCTTGAGGTCTTTCCTGTAACTGGCCCCTAGTCATTGTCCAAGTCAAGGTCAAAGCAGAAATACAAGGAGGCCAAGTGGAATTCATCCTGGTGTCACCACACTCGGCCTCGAAAGTCAAGAGGTTGTCAGGCTTCCTCTCAGCCTTGCCCACAGACTGCCTCAGAGGAGCTGACTCAGAAGCTGATTTCCATGCACCATGAGTTTCCCAGGCAATCAGTGACATCACAACAGATTATGACCTTTTAAGAGACCATCTTGTGAATTTGTGGCACTCTTCTGGCTTCCTGTGGCGCACCTTTGGGACTCAAGGATTTATGGAGACCACCAGCTGGGTTGCTGCCTGCGGATTCAACCTCAGCACCGGATGTGCCTCCTGAACCTGCCTCATATTCTGCTCCGACACCATAGCCTACTCCTAAATCCAGTACCAAAATCCACAGAGGTCCCTGTGACATTGATGCTGGGATTGATGTCATCAGCACCATAGTAAAACTCCTTTCCTATTGACCTATCCAACTTTGAGCCAAATCCTTCTTGATCCCAACTAAGGTCATGTCCCGATGCCATGCCCACCTTTCTGGACCCAGTTCAAACACTCATGCCTTTGCCATGGAGACGCACCTCTGCATTTCAACTACTTTTTGGTTCTGACTCAGATCAGACTCAACGTGCCTGTGGAGATGACATTGGAGATGACGAAAATGATATCACCCAACACTATGTTAATAGCCACCTGGACTTGCAGAGGACCAGTGAGTTGAATACGTTCCAGACACTGGGCTGTGCTCTCCCCCTGGGCCACCAATGGAAGGAAGGGCCTCCTTTGCCATGGTACTGAGACAGGCAGAGGAGGTTTTGGATTTACTGGTGACAACTATGGAAGTCAAAATGGCAGACGTTTTGCAACCTGCACAGATTTCTTCTGAACCCTTGCTTCCATTTAATGAAGCCCTGACTGACACCTTTATGGGCACCTGTTTTTTTTTAAAACACATTTTATTTGTCAAGATGCACATGTATTGCAGGGCTCTGTACACCAGAGACAACTGCACAATCATACCAAATAATTACGTTGACTATTTCATGGAATAGAGAAAAGCAAGAATAATAACATAAAGAGTACCCCAACTCCCTCCCCCCGTCCCTCCCCACCCCCCGATCGCACCAAGTCCTTATAATCCTGGCCACATCCTGTATACATAGCTGGGAGGGTCTACCCCTCCGGACTCTCCCCTCACACAGCACCTCCGCACAACGAATATATATATATGTATATATGAATTATCCCAAGGGATGAGTCTCCGTTGCTGATGTCAATTCCAGCAGCAAGCCCTGATTGTCCGCCCATCGTTTCCAAATTTTGTGGTGTTTGTGCGGGCACCCCGTAGCTTCAAAGATTAGTTGTTCCAGTCCCATACAAAAGTCCAGCCCATTCTTCCATGCAGCCACCGTGGGGGCCCCTGGCGCCTTTCATGCCCTAGCTATGTACCTTTTTGCTAGTGTAAAGCCCAACAGCATGAGGTGTCGCTTATAAATACTGCCTCTATTCCCTCCATAACATGAAGTAGGGCCAGCCGTGGTATACATGGGAGCTCCCACCCCAGGACCTCCGAAAGACAGGCAAACACCCCCCCCTCCAAAAGGGGTCGAAGGGAAGGCAATGCCAGACTGTGTGAATGAATGTGCCCTTCTCCCTGCTGCAATGAAGACACATAGGAGAGGTTATCAGCCCTGCCTTCCACAGGCGCACTCGTGTAAAATAAACTCTGTGTAGATATTTGAATTGGACCAGGCGGAGTCGCATCGCTATGCCGCCCCTTGCGGAGCTGCTAGGTCCTCGGTACAGTCCTCCTCCTCCAGTGTGCCCACCTCTCCTTCCCAGTCCCCCGGAGCTTCTGTAGTGTGGGGAGCAATGCGTAACTAGGGAATGGTAAATATTTTTTAGTCTTTTAGGTCCCCCATAAAAACCTTCGCTTCCAGGGGGCTAAATTCCGGCAGAGACTCCAACCTGTCTAGGCTAGGGGATAGGGCATGTCTAAATTGAAGGTAGTGATAGAACTGGGACTGTGGCATAAGGCATTCTTTCTGAAGGTCTTGGAAGGATTTGAGCATCAGGCCCCTCATAAAGTCACCCAGGACTGAGATGCCTATGTTATCCCACCCCCGGAAGCCCTGCGGGGCCGCCAGCTGAGGTAGGCACCCATTATCCCAGAGGGGAGTTTCCAGAGTCAGCGGGTTCCACCACCCCATTTGTCGCAGCGCCTGCCTCCAGATCTGGAATACCACCTGTGTAGCCGACGGCAGTGAACCCCGCAGAGGCGCTGAGTATAGAATCTTATGCAACGAGTGTGGCCCATAGGTTGCCACTCAACTGCATATGCTGGGTCTTCCCTATTGCCGTACACCACTCATTGAGAACCAGTAGATGCGAGGCTTGATAGTACGAAAGAATGTCAGAGGACGCTAGTCCCCCGCAATAAGTGGACATGAAGCATGTTCGCAGAGCCACTCGCACCTTTCCCCCGTCCCACAGAAACTGCCCAAACTCTGCTTTCACCTGTCGGAACCATTGGGGCGGGATCAGATATGGGTGAGTCTGTAACTGATAAAGGAGCCGAAGAAGCGCCACCATTTAAATATAGCTGATCTGCCGTATAATGATAGGGGCATACAGGACCAGGACTTAAGATCTTCACGTGTTCGTTCCCACACCGGTACCAGATTGCGCTCCCAGGAGACTGCGGGTATATCTGACAGAAACACGCCTAGGTATTTCAGTCCCCCCGCCGCCAGCTGATCCGAGGAAATCCATGCGCCCGCCTCTTTCTGATCCCCAGAAGCCATAGCGAGGACTTACAAGGATTCATATATAACCCAGATATCTCCCCAAAATTCTGCATGATGCACATCAGTCGCGGCATGTCCTGTCCACGGCTGTGAGAAAGAAAAGGACGTTGTCCGAATATAATGCGATCCTATCTGACAGTCCCGAAGCCCATTCAAATCCATGTACCAGCGCATCAATGCGCATCCATGCCGCCAATGGCTCCATAGCTAGAGCAAATAAATAAGGTGACAAGGGACAGCCCTGCCGCATGCCCCTCCCGATTGGAAAGGTGGATGAAATCACTTCCGCCACCCGCACTGACGCTGTCAGGTCAGTGTATAGGAGCGTTAAGTAGGAGAGGAAAAGCCGTCCATGGTTGAGTCTTCGCAGCAACGTGAATAAGTACACCCAACTCAGGGAGTCAAACGCCCTGTCCATATCGCCCAATAAGAGCGCCGCCGGTTCCCCCAGCTGCCGGATAGCCACCATCGCCATGTGCGCCCGCCTAATATTATGTCTGGTCGCCCTCTGGGGCATGAACCCAACCTGGTCTGGGTGCACCAGGGAGGAAATGAGGGGCAAAAGGCGATTGGCCAACGCTTTAGCCAGAATTTTTGCCTCCACATTCAATAGGGAGATGGGACGATACGAAGCCTGCTGCTCCGGGGGCCTGCCCGGCTTATGAAATACCACCACATCTGCATGTCTGCATACCGGGGGGAGTGAGCCCTGCTCCCGGGCCTCCTACACCATAGTCCAATAATGAGGGGTCAACTGCAAGAAATAACGTCTAATAAATTCACTAGGGAACCCGTTAGGCCCCGGTGCCTTCCCGGGATTAAGTTCCCCCAAGGCCGTACCCAGCTCCTCATTCGGCAGTGGTAGCTCCAATTGATCTCTTACCTCATCAGATACGGTTTTGGGCGGGAGATCAGCTGTGAATTTATCTATGGTGGTGGATGGTAAGCATTCTTTGGGGGTGTACAGATCTGTCTAGTATACAGCAAAACTTTTCCGCAACGGCCATGGGATCCGGGAGCGGCTCACCCGTTGGGCCCATGATGCCCAGCTGGTCCTGGGAATGAAATGCCCCCTGACAGAGTCGATGCAGCATCTTGCTGGATTTGTCTTCCCATTGATTTACCCTGCTACGCGTCACCAGCCAGGCTCGGCGGGCCTCATCCATCAGCAGGGTAGCATAGTTCTGTTGAGCCATCAATAATTGCCTCCTAACCAGGCCTCCTCCTGACTCCTGCGTTCAAGTGCTTCTATGCCTGCCTCCCCTTGCAACAGCTCCAACCTCCGCTCCCTACACGCTGCCGTACACCAGGAGATGTCTACCTCCCTCAGCATGGGTTTCAATGCCTCCCATAATATCTCAGCTCTAGAAACGGACCGTACAGTAGCCGTCAGGTAGTGATCAATGGCTTTGCTCATCTGCTCCCTATAGTCGTCGGTCTGTAGATGCCGTACTGAAAGGCGCCATCTGAATGGTTGTTTCCTCTGTCCTATTTGAAGTGCAAGGGCTACCGGGGAGTGGTCTGACAGGCCCCATGGAAGGATCTCAGTAGACTCCACCCTGCCAACCGCCACCCGTGGGACAAAGAGATAGTCAATCCTGGAAAATGAATCGTGCACCGCCGAGAGGTAGGTGAATTTACGGCCATCTCCATGAAGGCTCCACCATATATCCACCCAATCAATCCCCGTCACTAGTGAGTGCAGTCTCGTGGGGCGACCACCCTCTGGACCACCCCCAGCCCTCCATCGATCCTTGGCCAGATCCATGACATCATTCCAGTCCCCGCCAACTACTGATAGCACATCTGGCACGTCTGCCCAGAGGGACATAAGCTGCTCCACCAGATTCCATTGCAATTTGGGGGTGGGGAGCATGGACACTACCCAACACCAGGGGGTCTTCCCCGATCTTGCCCCTGAGAAATAAATAGCGCCCTTGTGTGTCAGTCCATTGTTTGATATGAGTATAGGAGACCCTACGGTGTATTAAAATCGCACCTCCCTGTGACCCCCTCGTAAAGCCAGATTGGAAAACCTGTTGGAACCCATAGCGCTGAAAGCAAAGGGCTTTCGTGCCCATGAGGGGCATTTCTTGTAGCATAAGGATGTCAGCCCCAGCCCGTTTGGCCTGCTGGAGTATGGCCCCACGTTTAATCTTGTCCTAGGCACCACACACATTCCAACTTATGATGTGGAGAGTACCTGGGGCCGCTTGCCCCCTAATGGGTATCCTGGCCATCTAGGATTGTATTCCCAACTATTACAAGGATGAGGACTTTTCGGTGCATGTGTGAAGAGTAACGGACCATCAGTGAAGGTGTGAACTGTGAACATGAACAACTCCTACCCAACAAACCCCCCACCCTATATCTCGAAAACACTGAAGCATCTGTCGGGCCGGGACTGGTTCCTGACCCCCAACGGGGGAATGAGAGCCCCCGACCAATGGATCCCCAACTTGCAGCCCATGGCTTCCTGAGCATGTACCCGCCAGCAAAGCCTGGCAGGGACACCCGCCCAAGTCACAGTCACTCCAATTAGCATTAATAATCTAGAACTCTCTAGTCTAGTGTCTGTCTCCCAGAGGTGGAACCCTTCCGGGAGGAGGCACCACAGGATTGATAGTGGTGCCGGGATCGTGACCTGTCTGTTCCCCTTCTGCTGCCACGGGGTCCCTTCCGGGCCATTTCGCTTGAGGAGGAGTCAGATTCTCTTACAGGCATGTGCGCTCTCACCCATACCGGTCTCATCGGTCCATTTGAAGACCTCCTCCGGAGAGTCGAAGAAGTGTGTGCGGGAGCGATATACAACCTGTAGGCGGGCAGGGAACAGGAGAGTATATGGGAGCTTGAGGTCTCTCAGGTTGGCCTTCTCTGCCCTGAAAGATTGCTGCTGTTGCTGCACCAGCTGCATGCAACAACCACTGCATGAGGAAGCGTTCCATGTTGCCCCCTCACAGCTCTCCGGAAACCCAACCAAGCAAAGATTATTGCATCGGGCCCATCCCTCTGCATCTTCTACTCACACCGCCAGCCCCTTCTGGACAGTCTCCATGGCCGCCATCTTTTTCTTTAGCGCAGTAATGTCGTCCTCCAATCGGGAGATACGGGTCTCAGCCTCTGTGATGCGTGATACAGTGTTTGGCAAATCCTGTCGCAGAAGTATAACATCGAAGCCAACCACTCTGATTTTGGCATCTAAAATTTCTCTGGATTGGGTGATGGCCGCCATGAGTGCCGCATTATCTGGCATAAACTCCTGCTGTCCTCCGGGCACCCCAGCTGCTGCTCCCGGACCAGTGAATTTGTCGATGGGTCCTTGCTTAGGCGGGCCACCACCACCACCCTTGCCCCTTGTTATGGCTGCCCTCGGGGCTCCACAGACAGGACCAGAGATAACTCGGGAGGGGTGAGAATGAGGATCACCCACCAACAAGCTCCCACGGCCCGACCCAGCCGCCGAATGCGAGCCCGTAGTCCAGAGGTCCACACAGCGTCGGACTCAATGCCCAGCGACGTTCATGTGACCCAATTAACCGCCAATGCGAGGGCGCCCCGAAGCTGGGTCAGGGGGGCACTCAGTCGCCTGCATCCACTCAAGCCTCCTCAGGTCACGCACCACCAGGCCAAACACCCCCAGGATACACGCCCCCACTGGCACTCACAGGGCCCCACCAGCACTAGAGTCACCTGTGGCACCCATGCGGCCCGACCGACCGCCGATATGAGCGTCCCTTATAGCCAGAGGGGTGAGGAAGGAAAAGGTCTACATCCAATGGGGGGACTCAGTCAGGTTCAAAGACTCGCCGTTGGCCATCTCAGCCCTCCACCATCGGCCCGTCCACTTCTCTCACGGCTCAATGATGATGTCATCGACCTCCCTCTGCAATGTGGGTCGAGGGGGGAGAGATCCGAAATAGCAGTACGAGCCGCTCCAGGCCCAGGGGCCGTGCCCACCTCCGGCCTTCACCGCCAACGGGCTCCCAGCAGCCACCAAACATGGCTAGGGGACCATAGGCCCACGCCCAGTGCGAGGTCTCCCTCTCCCCGGCGCTCCACATCACCTCCGCGCTTTGAACCCGGCGCTGAGTCGCCCAGTCGTTCTCTGCGCCACAGAGCGGTGGGTGACTTCCCTCCTGTTGCTCCCATTTGTTGGCTGATCTCAGGGCGCGCCACCCCTCACGTTTGTAGCAGTACTGCACCGAGGCGGCCGCTCTCTCCCGGTCCATGGATTCCGCCAACTTTGAGCGCGACGTCCCTTTCTCATATCCGGCTGCTAGGCCGCACCTGCAGGAAGCCCCGTCACGGCCGAAGCTCCACTTCAGCACAGCGAGTTCCCACGGGTGTCCCAAAACTGCCCAGGGCGATGCCACAGACATCGTGGCACTGCCGATACACTGTGTTGGTCAAATATTCATCAGAGAGTAAGGATAAATGAAGGACTTAATTCGGGCTGGACGGAGCTCGTTCAGCACACCTCCGCTACGTTGGCTTGCTAAGCCACGCCCCATGGGCACCTGGTTTAAGTCCTGTTCCTGTCAACAAGTGAACAGATTGGTTGTTTTGCTCCCAGGCCGACGCAAGGCATCCCTGATTTCATTGTGCAGCACCCTACACCATAACATTTGATGGTACAGGCTCTCCGCAGTATGGTGAACCCTAATTCATTTCCTACAACTTCCCCAGACAGAGGGGCAAAATGAATCGAGGTATTCAAGAAACTGATGTTTTCCTCAGCTAACCTGGCCCTCCGGTGAGTCAATGCTAGCTGTTTTCTGGGAAATATACCAATACTTTATGGGACATGGTTGGTGAGATCTTGAAGGCAGTCCATGAGGAATTTTGGGCCAACCTGACTCAAACCATTATTGACGATCAGGACTCTGCAACATACATTATTTGTTCTGACCTGGACTCCACTAACTTCTTGGGCAGAGAAGATCACACTAGCGTAGTGCCTTGGTGGCACACTGGCAGGACATCCATGTGCTCCTCTGGGTACGTGCTGGCCTCTGATGGACATGCATTCCATGTACATTGTCTGGTTGGCAAGAAGACTGATTCAGCATTGGAATACTTTTAAGAGAGCTGGGCCATGTTGTCTTTCCACCTCTGCAGGACAGTATCCTGAACAGTTTCATCTTGATCAAGGCAACAACACAGGGTTATGGTACCTACAACTCCAAGGCATTCACCCTCACAACAGGCACCCCAGTCATTTCAGGATTGGGCGTGGATCAAGCAGACAGCATCCAGCCCACAATTGGCAGTGAGCTTCCTAGTACCCAGATCCGAAGGCATCAACTTCCAAGCTGCTTTACCTTGTCTTCAGTGGCACGTGAGCACCTGGTGGGAGAGTGGCAAAATATAACATTTGACAAGTGAGTCTTTTAGATCTTTCAGCAAGGCAATGCCTTGCCATCGTTTTTCGACCCGATGCATCTTCCACCTATATCAGAGTATCTTTCAGAGGAGCTCCTTGCTCCAAGAAAAAGAGGTTCTTTAGGCCAAAGGATTCATAGAGTTGCACCCTGCCCCAGATATAGGGGCTGGTTGATGCGCTGTTATTTAAATGTTGCCATAAAAAAACAGAAGCCTTTTTCCTATTTAAGATCTTTGTCCTCTAAATGCCTTCTTGTGGATGGATAAAATCAAAACGCTCATTCTGTCCCAGTTTCTGTCTGCCTTGGCTCCAGGCGACTGGATGGTGGCTTTAGACCTGCAGGAAGCCTACTCTCATATGCTCCTCCGGCAGTCCCAGAGACGCTACTTACAGTTTTAGGGGGGCCAGAAGCATTTTCAGTATTTCAAGCTCCCCTTCAGACTCACAAGTGCCCCTGAGGTTCATGAAAGTGATGGTGGTGATTGCTACACACCTTCAGAGGTTGGGTGCCCCAGTTTTCCTCTACCTCGACAACTGGCTGCTGAAGGCAGGCTCTCCAAAGTCAGTTGTAGACCACCTCCAGAGGACAGATGACCTCTTGACATTATTGGAATACACTAGCACCATGCCAAAGTAACATCTGATTGCTTCATAGAGGCTTCCTTTCACTGAAACCATCCTGGATACAGTGCAGTTTCAGGCATTCTGTCCACCACAAATCCAGAGCATTCGGGCTATGATATTGATGTTTCAGGGATGGTCATGGGTCTTGGTGAGAGTGGTTTTGAGGGTTCTGGGTCCTGCATCCTACTCAATGGCTGTGCCAGATGGCATATGCGGGATCTGCAGTAGGACCTGAAGTCTCAGTGGGCCCAGCACCCAGGAAACATCTCACATTCCATCCAAGTTTTAGAGGAGATTGCAAAATACTTGCAGCAGTGGCTGCTCAACTGCAGTGCAGACCCCTCTACCTGTCCTACCCAGAACTGACAGTGGTGGTTGATGCCTCACTGCTGGAAGAAGTCATCTGGGAGAGATAGAGAGCAAACGACTATGGTCTCCTGCAGAGACCAGACTCAGTGTCAAATGTTTGGAGTTATTGGCTGTTCACCCGCCCCTGAAAGCCTTTTTACCATACGGCCAAGTGAAGAATGGTTTACATCCCAAGGGAATCTTCTAGCAATGGGGAGAATCCATGACTGATCCATTTGGCCACTGTTGAGAATGTGCAAAGTCCAATTTTTTGAATGTTGGTGAATCCAAAAAGGGTCTCTCTTTGAGACAAATTACTGATAGAGTGGAGCACAGGACTCCTGTACATCTTTCAGCCATTGCGCTCTCTGCCGGGATTTCTGATAAGATCAGGAACGCCTGGGCATAAGTCATCTTAGTAGCTCTGGATTGGGCAAAGAGAGTGTGGGAATAAATGTTTGTCCGATTAGACTACCACTTCGGGAGGATCAAAGGTACCTGTGCAGTCTCCATCTCCATGTGTGGTGATTGACTGGTGGCAGTTGATGTGTTTGACCTTCCTTCTGAGGTTGTGTATGTCCTCCTTGCTGCCAGGCGCCCTTCTACAAAGTCTCTGTAGACCACTGGGACAAGTCTATGGCCTCGTGTGACAGCTGCATTGTATACCTTTTACAGACAAAATTGTTAGATTTCTTGTTTGTTTTATCTTTGGTCAGCAAAGTCTTGCAGTGCACATCATTAAAGGTTATTGTCAGTCTTTTGGCCTTTTGTATGTCCTGGTTTAAGACACCTTATTGTGATGCAGTTTCTCAAAAGCTTCACACATATCTTTTGCTGCAAACTCTTCGTGATTACACAGTGGCACTTCAATTTGCTTATCACTTTCCTCATTTGCACTTTCTTTGAACCAATGCAAATCTGTCCACTACGTCTCCTCACGCTGAAGAATATGTTTGGTGCATGGAGCATTCTAAAGGTGAGAAATCTGCAGTTAGATAGAGTAACCACCACAAAAAGCATTACTGAAGGTAAGTAACTTGTTTGTTTAAATTTTCATGGTAGTAACTTGCTCATTTGTTTAATTTTTTAACGTAGTTCTCCAGTTTCTTGCCTCATTTCCATATACATTTTCTTTTTTTCCTTCAGCATGAGAAACAGTACCGGGGCTCAATACACCTAGCGAGTCCACTTCAGCATGGCATACTACACATCAAAGTACTGTCCCTTGTAAAGTGTAATTACCATTGCAAATTTTAGATTAGTCATAACTGCAATTGCCAAGCTTTTCTTTGCCGGATACAGCATGATCCTTTCCAGACCATTATCAAAAAGGATTCCTAAATATTTATACACTGTCCCATTTTCTAGCTTTTGGCCACTCATACACCAACAGTTAGAATTAATATGATCGCTCAAAGATATGTTCTTATGTTCTTTTAATTGGTGACATTCTTATGTTCTTTTAATTGGTGACAATGTGATTGGGATGATAGTGTTCTCAATGGCAGGGGGAAACTTTACACACTGACCTTCCAATGTTTGATCAATACCTTGTTATACATTAGAGAAGAAAGGTTGTGTGCTCATACCTTCATTTTTGCAGAATAGACTTAGCCATATTCAATCAATTTGATATAATGCAAGAACATTATTGGTCTCTCAATGGGCAAGAGGATAGGAGCACTGTGAAGCAGAACCTGTAGGTTGGGAGGAAGGCTGGTATTCGTCTTTGGGTGAATATCTATCACCAAGCAGTCTGATCATGGAGTAAGACTTAATGTACAAGCCTAGGCTCTTGGCATTAGTGGAAAAGGAGAAGACAAAGCCAGTTGACCGAATGGTATTAAGCCAGTCTTGGATGTTGGGTACATCTTCCAACCAAATGAGAATTCTTTGTTTTGGTTGGATTCTTTTTAGGTCTCGCCTGAGCCAGCGCGCATGCGCTGCTCTGCGAGGCTTCTAGTAAGCACTTCCAACTCGGACCACACACTGGTGTGTGTGCTTTTTCTTTGCTTCCACGCTATTGGCCTTTGCATGCGTCTTTCTAAGAAAGATAGCATGCAATTGGCCAAAGACGGGTTCATGTACCGCCCTCTCTCTCCCCTGGCCTAGGGAGCTCAGGAGGGAGCAGCAGCGTGGCTGGGTGCCAGCTGCATACATCACATTCCTTTGGCAGCCGCGTGGCCCGTTTGTTATGATTTGGCACATGTAGTAAACACGTTGAGCCGCCTGTGTTATATGAATAAGTGAAAACTATTGGAAACAATGTGCGTATGGTGCCCTTTTTTGTCAACATAGTAGCCCTTTTTTGTCAACATAGTAGCCAGGAAAGAGGTTTGCTGAGATTTCGCCTGTTGACACAAGTTTTGGCACTCCTTGTGATTTTTGAATTGTGTGTGTCCTGTATGACGCCTTAAACATGCAGTGTGTCTGAGGAGAGCGTCAGTGCCCGCCTCAGCTGCTTTTGCCAGGAGACAGCTGTGCCTGTCGCTTGCACGCACTGAAGCTTGCGCTCGGCGTTTGTGGGAGTCAGGCAGCAAGCACTGCATATCTTCATGGCAACAGTGTGAATAAATGAGGGATCGCTGACTCACTCCGGGATTAGAAACTGTGTTTGCAGATAAGAGTAATGTTTTATGGTTTCCCACATAAACAGCACGCACCAGTCTAGAAAGCTTCTGTATGTCTTTGGTTTTCTAAGACATGCCTGAAACCCCCCTCATTCCCGGTCTCTACCAGCTGGCCTTGCGGATAGCAGCTCTGCTTGACAGATTGCTTCCCACCACGGAGTAGCTGCTGTTAAGCACCAGCAAATCCCATGATTAATCTTCTAGACTCATCATTAATCTGTTTGCTTTGGGAGTGCTTTGGCTTGGACTGCGCGCTGCCGTTTGGTTGCTGGCACTGTGTTCTGATTGGGCACTTGAGCGTGAACTCTGGATGTTTTAGCTCAGAGAGGCAGGTTGTTAATGAGTGTATAGTGAAATAGACCAGGTGCTGGGCTCGTCACCCATGCTGTGCTGCTAAAGTGAGTTTATGTGTGTGAAAATGTCATTTGAAAGTGTAGATTCTTAGATTCATTTAAACGGTTTGAGATTAGGGTTGTTGGAAAAATCACTAGTACCAGGATTTACATATATTATGTTCAGTGGTAGAAGTGTTAAGTTGTACGTTATGAAAATGTTTATAGAACACTTTTCAAACACCCGCAACTATGTGGCATGACTTGCAAAATGTTAGTAAATACCCCAGAAATATTCACAGCCTGAATTCATATGCCTGACTGCTTATGCTAAAGACAAGGGTAAATGTGTTTCCAGGGTTGGAGCGGAAAGGAAAACCACATATATTATGGGCATGTATGATAAAGTGTTTCTACGCAGAGTAAAATATTTTTCCAGTGGAGAAAAAAAGAAAGATATCTGTGGTAAAAATGTTGTACATTTCTGCTTAATTTACTCATGTTGGAAATACTGCCTGCGTTTAAAACATTTCTAGTACCTATGGAAAGTAGTAGTAGAATGTGCTTCGTGGTGCTCCCTTGGAATTCTTTGTGAATTCCAAAAGAGACAGAAATGTACCCTAAGCATAGGAGTAAACCTAATTAAATAAATGTGTAATCATTAAACCCCAGGCTTTGTTGAACAGGCTAATGGATGAAGATGGCTAACCCATGTATGAATAGATGTAAGCATTATATGTGTGTATACGTGTGAAAGTTTCAGTAATCAATTCAACCTGAGAGGTGGAAATAGTTCTCATGCAAATCGACAGAGGGAAGTTACAGAGAAAAAGTCTTAGTTGTCTAAAGGAGCACACTCCCTTCAAGAACAAGCATTGGCTTAGCCAATAGGTCTCGCCTTTGGGACCTTGTAAGTGTTTAGCCATGTAGCAGTTGATGTTGTTGCACCAAGGATATTGTGCTGGATAATTAAACACTTATAAGGTCACAAAGGCGAGACCTATTGGCTATGCCAATGCTTGTTTAAATAGTCAGCTTTAGAGGATTACCAGGCAGCATTGTGTGTAGCATGTCAGCTGGCAATGACATTTTAGGGTTTATTTGTGTGTCATCAGTATTTTGATGAAGGATTTGAAATCAGTTGCAAGTAAATTTGTCACTTAGTAATCAAACCATACAATCTGTCATCAATATCCAACCAAACAATCCATTTACGGACTTGTCAGATTTCATTTTTACAGTTAAAAATAAAATCAACAGTCTCAGCAGTCACCTTTACTCCTTCCAATGAAGTACACCAAAAAGCCATATCCTTAAAATGGGGCCAGTATATTCTCCCCACTTTGCTTTCATTACCCTAGTCCTGTATCTTTAAAAAATCATCAAAATTAAATGATGTATGCCTCCTCAAGCACAACGTAAGCCTGTAAGGTGGGAGAAGCAGTACTGTTGAAGTGACACTCATGAGATTGAGTCGGGATTGGTGACTGATCTCACAAAAAGCTTTTGAGAGATAAAGTTAGACCAGGCGGCAAGGTTTATATATGCCAGTGATTTTTAGGGAACTCTCATCGACATAATTTGTGGCTATTTCTCCAGTGCAGCAGGAGTAAACCCTGCTTGCTAAGCCTGAACAAGGTTGTGAAGAGTAAAGAGGTTTTGGACTTTGAAGGCCTCTGATCTTTGAGTGTGATGGTACAGTAATTTGTTATATGGGCATACATTAGATGACATTGCATATGTGGGTTTTGGGGCATGAAACCATTCTCAAAATGTGACCTTGTTTGGCCTAGTAAGAGTAAGTAGAATTTAGATATCTAAATGAGTGTCTAGTTTTTGCACAGATTTCCAACTTTGATTGCTGTTCCACTTTTTACCTCCGTCATGAGGATCAAACACAGCAGGGTGACCATTACCATTTACTATAACTATAGGTATCCTGCTAGTTTAACGGTGCCTCCAAGACTAGTGCCACATTCCCTTCTAGGTAGACTCCATAGGGTGTTTATACCCTGGTTGCGTAACTGTGCTTCCAGTCATTGTGTCTCTGTGTGCTTCTGGGTGAACACTGCATGTTGATGCACATACCTTGGTTATTTATCAGCGCCACCAGGAATTGTGCTGATGTCTCTTTTGGATGAACCTGCAGGGTTTACCCTAACTGCTTATTGATGTCTCGCGGGAATGTGCCCAAGTCACATCAAGATGGACCCCGTGTGAAGTACATATACGAGCTACTAAACACTGCCTCAAGACGTTGTGTCGCCAATCTTTTCCAGGTGGTTATTTTTCATGGTGGATATACAGCTTAACAGTGCCTCAGGTGATTCGGTTTCCATTGTTTCTAGATGTGCTACATGTAAAATATTTACTGGTAAACTCTACCTGTCCACATGCTGAGCCCCACCTGACGGGTTCAGCTTTAGAATACCGATCACTCCTACAGCGTTAAGCATACACATCAGACCACACGGAACACCTCCCTCATCAGTGATGCTGGAACAATTTTCAGAGTGAGGATGCTGACATCAGTGTTACATCACTGAAGTCATAGGGGTTGTGAAATTTCCAAGCGTCACACAATGAGCGAAGAACGAGTGCAGAAAAGGTATTTCAGCAGGACAGTGGTATGGGTGCAGAATGTAGCCAGTGGTGCCTTTTGGAGTACACTGTCACAAATATATTGCTAAAGCATGGTAGCGCAGTATCATTTACAGGCAGCATATTTTCCGTTGAAATGGGCACTAAATTTGGTCAGACACACCGTGCTTTATTGATAAATATCGCACAAACGATGCTTGGAAATTCGCTTTCCGGAAATAAGTATATTTTGATTTATTTTGATCCTATTAAAATCTTTGTTTCCATCACACTTCAAATTACAGGAAAGTGTACTTCATTTGGGCTTTTCGAACTGCTGACATAGTCTGAAACATTTGTACAGTTAATTTACCAGTATTTAAATTCCACTGTCAGAAAAAAAGACTGCTACTGTATCCTTGCAAGATTGCCACACAGTTTACCTTACAAATTCATCTTGCTTTGCAGTTATTGAAATTAAATACCAATCTCCATGTTAAAATATACAGTCATTTGCAAGAAACTATTGCTGACATTTGACCTCTGTCTTCCAAGCATAGCAAATCTTACCAGATAAAAATACAAGTTAAAGGCATCTTTACTACTCATTCATCTTCTGAACTCCAGCAGGGTTGTTATGGGGGTGCTGCAGCACCAGCAGCGCCCCTACTTCCAGCGCCTATGTCCTTCTAAACCAACCTACATCCAAAAAGATATCCACAAAGCACTATGAAGTGTGCAGTCAACCCAATGCCAATCAGAATGTTGTGTGGCCTTGTCAGAGGTACGCCCCACCATATAAATACAACTATGCAGTACAATGTGAATCCCTTGGTGGGACCATCAGGTAGCTGTGGGCTCTGGTTCTATTGATACTCAAAGTGCAGTCACAATAGCTTGACATTTATAACAAATCAGTGGATTTAAAGGTTAACTTTGTAGCTGTTTCATTTATTCGGATTCCATTCACATCCAAGTGCCTTGCATAAGTATTGTCTTAGACTTTATCTAATTTGACAGGATTGACTCGTTTTTCAGTCAACAATAAAGCCGTTGTCAGCAGCCATTCTCCAAAACAATGAAGTAGTCCGATGCTTTTCAAAAGAAAATTCGTCCTAGTGCCTGGAAGTTGTGTGTGTATGGGGAAAAACACATGCCGTGTTATCTCACCACAGCATAATAATTTTAGAGGAGATTTTTTAATGAGCAGTTCAAGGTAGCCATTTCTTGACCGACATTGCTTAATCTGCATATGCGTCACTCAGAGGTGTAATTATTTCCATGAGTCATAGTTCTCATGTCATTCAAAATGAATATTAACAAACTTATGTGTGTGCCCTACAATGCATGTATATGTTGTAAATTTATATGTGTGCACGTAAAGCATATATTTAGCATATATTTGATTTGTACATATTAAGGAATTAATCACTTGCCATGACATATTTTACCACAGATCTGCAATATATTTGTTATAAATATATATGTTATAAGCAGCGATAAATTTGTAAAAAACAAAATAAGTGCCGAGGCTCTCGTCAGGAGGCAGCTTGCAGCAGCCCATTTCTTCTGTTAGTGCCACCTAAACAGAACCAACTACTAACCATGAAAGTTGGGAGAGGACGTGGTGTAATGACAAGAGCTGCGTCTTCAGCGCAGGCGAACCAGGTTCGAGTCTCGATGTTGGCTCAGCATCCTGCAACTCTGAGCAAATCTTCCCTTAAATGAATATGTCCTTAACTGGTGCTCATGAAAAGTACTGGTGTTGATGATTGAGTGTTGGAGATGAGCACCGGAAACCGCCACCTCAAATCAAGCACTGGTTATTAGCATATACAGTTCAGAGTCTATACAAGCAATTGAAGGCAATTCTGTAGGTATTGTTCAGTGTCACTTTTTCATTTGATTATGTCAGTACTACATGGTTTGTAACGATGTCATTTGAGCTATGGAAAACCTACCTGGCAATACCTGGTACTGCTACTAAGAGAACTGTTCAAAGTGCAGACCAAATGCTTGTGACTTGCGTGCCCTGCTCACAGAGCATGACCATGCCAAGTAGGTATTCAGCAAAGTATGTCATTACAAATTCTAGAAAAGGTTTTGGTAATTGGCTTTCTGTCTCTCATACTGACCTACACTATACACTAATAATTGTTGTAGCCAGTAGATCTTCCCTGTGATTTGAGGGTGCAGACTTATTCGATTTGCAACTGCTTTTTTTCATACATGAATGTATTGCGCATGCATGTAGGGAGGTTATTTTGTAATGCTTTTTCATGATGTGTTAGAAATATTTTAAGATGGCTGGTGTATGTGTGTGCATGCACAATGGCAATCTCGGAATGCTATCCCTTAAATCATAAGAAAAATCCTCGCAGGAAGGCCGATGTGCAAGTTCACAGGCAGCCATCTTTGGGTGAATAAAGAGCCCTTTATTGATGACGCCTGCCACTACATTGGCCAGGGGGCAGAGTGCAGTGGGGATAGTCAGGGGAATTGCAGAGGACCTAAGTTTTAAATAAAGAGTCGGTGGGAAAGAATGAATAAGAGGTAGAAAAGACAAGAGATGGAGAGAAAAGAGACCCTCATGGTGTCAACCGTGGAAGGATACAACTAATCGTATCAAAACCTAGTGAGATCGAAATGCTCTTTGGTCAGGACAAACACAAGAGTAGAATAGGAGGAAAGCCTTTGAATCAGGAGATGGGAAAAGAAGACGATTGAATTATGGGCAGGGTGTCTATCCAAAGCGAGGTCTGAGTTTTTATTCTATACAATAGGTCTATTACCAATAGTGAGTTAAAGATGTCTGTAATTGAGACCTAGAAAGAGTAAACATTCTATGCAAAAGTGTGTTGAAGGGACCCACATGGCTACAACCTAAAACAACTGAAAATGTTCTGTTATGCTTAGCTGTTCAAACAGTGCCTTCCCCAAATGCATTGTTCATGACGTCAAACGGCACAGTGTACATTATATAATTAATGACATCACTATTGACATCACAAATGGCATTATCAATGGTATAAATTATGGATCATAAAATTGCAAATTTTCGTAAGTTAAGGCACATCCAAGATGTGTTATTATTGAAAGTTTTTGTTGCACTCAAGTTTAAATTATAGGTTTTGCTCAGTTCAATAGTCATCTCTTAGATATCCCTTTTCTTTGGATATGTACATGGTTAGGTTTATTTGAGGAGCCCAATAAAGGTACTGTTTCAGGAAAAATCTTCCATTAAAATATTCTAATCATTTCACCATAAACCTAACATGTAGATTTTCAGACTGATTTCATTCACATATCTTTGTCAAGTCAATGTTCGATGTAACGCCCTTGGGAGTAAATCACCTCCTTAATGAGGAGAATAGCATTAAATAGTTCCTCTCCACCTGAGCCTCTTGGATCAGTATCCGTGCCATGAGCAGAAGGAGGCTATGAAACAACCTGCGGTTGATCAGCAGGGCACAGTACTCCAAAGAGTCCAAGTCGTAGAAGCTTCTTCCTGTTGGGCTGATATGTTCACAGCATAAGTGGCCCAGCCTTTCTTTTTCCAGAGGTAGATGAGAAATTGGACTGCTCTAATCTACGGGAGAAACAAATGAAAACACATGTTTTTTGGGTTTTTTTATAATCCCTTGGCTGCGCCCGTCGGCCAATGGCCATCGCAAGCACTACCTCGGTAGTGCTGCGCACGTCCATTGGCCGACACGGCCTCGCCCACTTCTTCAAACCGCCGCACCGCTACGAAATTCGCGCCACGGTTAAGCGGATAGATATTTTTATTGGCATTTGCATGACAACTCTGCCTGTAAAGTTAAAACAGTATTTTACATAGTTCTAACCTCAGCCCCCGCATTCTCGATTTCGTCATTTCGTGTCCAGTTGTAGGAATGTAATAACAAGAACTATAAACTGTACCCCCTCTCTTACTCCCCCTCCCCCCCCCCTCCCGGTCATGGGTGCAGTATTTCTTCCAGAACTTGTAGTCTATCAGTCCTAGCAATTGTCTCCATTACTTATGTTAGTCCCCTGCATATTAAAGGCATCAGGAATACTAGACGGGTGAAACACTTCCTGGGTAGAGCATGCGACAGTCGGCTCCTCCCCCCCCCCCCCCCCCCCCCCCGCCGGGAATACTCATCTTTAGTTAAATCTGTAATCATTAGGCACCAGGCCACCAAATCTTCTTCAAGTTTGTCATCTCTCCTGACCTTATTAATTTGTACTGATTCCGCAATGGCCCATTCCAGCATATCTGTGTGCCACTTCTCGACCCTGGGTGCATTAGGACTGAGCCAGTGTATTGATATTCGCCTATTTGCTAGTATGAGCCCCAGCTGTACAAACCTTCCAGTGAGTTTCCTGCATTTTGGTGAAGGCAGGAGACCCAATATCACCTCATTTATAGTGGGTGGAATGACCCATCCCATAACGGTCTGCGGAGTGTCTATGACCGCACCCCAGCAGCTTGCTAGTTCAGGGCAGTCCCACAGCATATGAATAAAATGAGCACCTGAGCTTTTACATCTGGGACACCTGTTTTCCTGATCCGGATATATTTTCTGTAGTATGCGTGGAGTAAGGTATACTTGCTGCACACACATTGTATTGGATCAATTTAAAATGCATGTTGGAGCTTATTTGTTGAACCCCCTCGTGTACCATCCGCCATTGTGTTTCCGTAAGAGGCTCCTCCATTGCATCATCCCATTTCCTGTGTAGTGGGAGTAGAGCTGAGGGGACATCCTCGCACAACGCTCCATAAATATGTGAGACCAGCCTACGTACCCCTGCCAAAGTAGTTATCATCCGCAGCACCGATGCAGTCAACGGAATGAAAACACATGTTATCTTGGTTATGGATATACCTTGAGATAGCCTCAAAGTGGTGGCTTTGTCTGCAGTGGAGGCAAGTGGGATTCATGGCTTCTAGTCACTAATCATGCACTACCCAGCAATCCAAGACACCTTGGGTACCATTTCTAGGTTAAGTAAATTGTTGGGTGCACTTTGCAGAGTGAGGGGAGCAGGCTGCAGCCTGCAACACTTCCATCTCAGTTCTGGCAATAGAACTGAAACAATAACAAAGCTTCCCCTCTCCTTGAGATGGGAGTCAGATCCACGTCAATGATTCGGATGGTTAGTTATCCTGCTCAAAAATTACTTATCTATAGAACAAAGAGGTCTTTAAGACTGTCAGCAGCTGGGGCTGGTTCATGGAATAGAATCTTCAGTTGAAGAAATGATGCAGAACTTTTGTTCCTTATGGGAGCAATCAATTTCATAATGTTGGGTCCTGGACCTAAACAACGATGGACATCTTATTGAGTTGTATTATCTCTCCCTAGAACCCAGAGTCCTACTACAAACCTGGTTGCCTTATATAAAAGATCTTCAGACTAAAGGGTTATTGATTAGAGTTCCAAAGCCAAGTAAGGTCAAGGGCTTTCATCTGTTTTTCTTGCTCTAAAACTCAGTGTTTATTATGTGAGGTCATAAGGAGTACATGGCAGGGGCTCAAGTTATTGTTGTCTCAATGAAATATAACAGGTGAATGTCCATGCTTTTTGTTGTTTTTCTCTTATTTGAACACCTATCTATAATGCCACTTTAAACCTTTCAATGAGAGTGTGTGTGTTTGTGTATATATATATATATTTTGTAATATGGTCCAAAATGGCCATCGAGGGATTTTAGGGTGATATTTTTAACCAAAAACTTCAAACCAATGAATTGAA
Source organism: Lissotriton vulgaris (assembly GCF_964263255.1). Lineage (NCBI taxonomy): Eukaryota > Metazoa > Chordata > Amphibia > Caudata > Salamandridae > Lissotriton > Lissotriton vulgaris. Next base: position 732,955,452 of record NC_141699.1, read on the forward strand.
GGCGTGTTGTATTTGCAATCCAAGACATAGAAACCAGTTATTTTGAGCTACGCTACCATAACTCCACTAATGCCCCTTTCTTCACCTGACACATGATGTCATTGATAAAATCACAAGATTATTATTAAATAGCAAAAAAAATACTAGTTGGCACTGAAGAGTGTAGCCAAATAGGTCCTTCCCCTTTTAAATGACTGATGAACAATGATTAACTCATATTTCTTACTGTCCCACAATGCTTTTTTTTCTTTATTTTGAAATGCATAGATCAGAATACAATTTTTTAAAAATGTATGTTGCTGTGAAATGTTTGTACATATTTGTTCCATTGGCATTAATGTCTCTGTTCTGTAACACACCTGTGCTTTCAAGAATTACGTAGCACATTGTAGTAGTTTAGAGTAAAGCTTAAATGCTCATTCATGAGTATTCTGTTCAAATTTAGAACATTGGGGCATATTATCAAGGGTGGCGATAGGGAATTATCGCAGCTTTAGCGGCCGTTTTCGGTCGCTAAGCGGCGATAATTCTATCGCCCTATTAGCAAGTTGTCGCTAACTGCTGTTAGCGACAGCTTGTAGGCGATAGCGAGCGGTTTGGGGCCCGCTTTGCATGTCAGCGATATTTATCGCTAATGACATGCAAAGTGGGCGTTCCCGACCTGTTAGCGACTTAAAGCAGTCGCTAACCTCGCTATCGCCTCTTACCAACACAGGTGTAGCGTTGGAAATATTCGCGCTAAGTGCGAATATCTCCAAAAACTAACACCTGCTCAGACCAGTTCTTAGCCATTATATCCAATGGGAGGTGGATATAATGGCTAAGACCCTGTTGGCGATAATGCGTGAATATCGCTGTATTCTCAGCGATATTCACGGATTTTGCCGCTATCGCCTGGAATTTTATCGCTTTTGAGATAAACGTTGCTAATAGCACATTATCTCAGCAATAAAATCCAGTGATGCGCGGCGATAAAAAAATTGCCTCTAAGCCTAGATAGCGATAAATATCGCTATTTGTTGATAATATGCCCCATTGTGTTTTGAAGTGAGAAGTTGGTTGAAGAGATGAGGATCGACTGGTGTGTTTGCAGAGCAGCTTCTCTTGCACATGACTAGAAATAAATACTTTCATGAAGTTTACGACGCTTGGGTACCGTGGTTACTACAAATATGGTGGCACCTACTTACTTATCTGTGACCTGCTCACAGATATGTGACTAACCATATGTATAATAAAAAATCGATGTATACATTTGGATAAGGGAGCATGCAACATGTAAAGTTATAAGTCGATTTCCAACACATCTGCAGGCTTCTGTAAGATATTTATCAACAAATGTCAATCAAAGATTGCAAGTTATCCAGTTTTAAAATTTTAACCAGCCAGAAATTTGAGATATACTATCTTTAATATTTGTTCCCCTTTTTTTTCAATTTTCCACGTTGGGGGTAATGTTTTTTGATCTCAATGTCTAGTGGTAGCTGCTGTTTTTTTGCCAAAAAATAAAACGTTACTGAAAAATATAAAATCTCCCAATCACTAAAATAGGGACCTTTTCACACTAGGCAAGCCTAGTCAAAAAACTGAATGCCCCTATTCGGAATGCTCAGTCCCTGTAATCCCACTGTGTATGGCCTTTGGTCACACCCTTCAAACACCACACGTGGTGTTAGTACCCACTGCACATGATTTTTGGCTATGTCCAGAAGTCTGAGGCTCAGAGAGAGGCTACATTTTGCAACCAACCATGGTGGCTTCAGAGACCTACTCTTGGCTATGTGTTATAAGCTGTGAGAACTGGGTGCAAAGTCAGTTTCAGCGCATCAAGAGTCAAGTGCACATGTCGTTCAGCCATGCTCTGTAGATTCACTCATTCCCCTTGGTCTTAGAATCTACTGTAGACAAACCTTGACTCGCTACCAAAGGTTTTGGAAACAGCCTGATGTGTTCAGCCACACCCTGTGACCAGTCAGTCCGACTGGCTCCTGATTGCACTGTGTGGGTTTGAAAATGGCTTCCGAATCATTCACATCCTTCAATGATAGCTGGAGCAAGATTTTCAATTAGTGACAATCATATTGTGATAATTCTTGAATGCTTGAAGACTTGTAGGGAAAGTGGGAAAAGCAGGTGCTACAGAGGTTTGGACAGGGTTTCCATTTCTCTCAATCCGAATCGTTCTTAAACAGTTCTAAACTCAACTATCAAAATATATAAAAGAATGTCCCTTTGAACCTCACAGAAAACACTTTTGCCTCACAAATTTCGCCGAAACTACTGAACAGTTGTAGTCGAAATTGCAAAAGGTCCAGTTTTGAGTAAAGTTCTATTTTTAATCCAAATTTTGTGTAATTCTGTTCCACGCTTTTTAGTAGCAAAAATTCCTATGGTACTTCTACAAATTTCAGATCACCCCAAAAAAAAAACATTATTCAAAAAGTGTTGAAATTACAGCCTTCCAGGGAGATAAGCTTAAACGTTAGTAAGTATTTCCTCTGCTTAAAAAACATATTCAATCAATGAAAGAGATTTGATTTTACTTTTTTTTTGGAAGCAAAAACCAAATATGTTAAATTATTTTGATCTTAGTGCAGAATCGTGTGAATGATAAAATCCTAAAGACTAGTAGTATTTTAAAGTTGTTATATGGTCATATGCTTTTTTTTTTTACTTTTTGTTATTTGTAATTGTGTCATCTTTTAATTTCTGGAAATGTGTTCAGTTTCCTTGCACGTAATAAGTTTGGAAATTATAATTTTTTATTTAATTTTTATTTATTTATTTTTATTCTTTTGATTTCAAAGTATTTTATTCGTTTTTTATTTACAGATACATTAGCATTTCTGTCACGAGGGTAGCCAAACGTAGTTTGTATTGCAGTGATTACAGATACTTGAGATATATGTTTAGCTAATGCCCTGTACATTGACTTGCTGGGAAATTAGGCAAAGGATGATAGTAAAAAAGAAGCAGGAAAGAAAAGGGTGAAAGGAAGATACAAGAGAGGTTCTGTAGCAATGAGTCTAATTGGAATTATTTTAATTACAAAAACTGTTTACATTTAAATTCAGTATATCTCTTTAAAAATTCACCATCATTATCAAGCCCCTATACCTGAATACGAGAGGGCTACATTTAGAACAGTAGATTCACCAGTCCTGATACATCTGACTGCCTGAATTGGGTAATTAAATATAGGTCACAATGTTTGTAGGGGGGATATTTATGTGTATTTTGGAGTCTTTGATTTTACAAAGTCTATTTTTTGCAGTCTGTATTTTCACATAGAATGGTATCATATCATATACAATTGTATTCCAAACTCTTTGAATGCTCCCAGGTTTGTAGGCTGGGCAAATGAAGGAGCCTGCCAGGATGTCCTCTGGATGCACTGACCAAAGCTGAATTGAAATAGGGCACTGTGGTGGCTGGGTTCTTGTTAGCCTGGAAAGAAATGGAGTTCCAATACAATTTTGGAACAGCTGCCATTGGAAAGCATAGGGTGGTTTACAAAATTTTTACAAACCTTTACGCATTGACAAAAAAAAACAGGTAAACAGTCATAATATCGATTCCAAAATATAGAATGGACATAATATCGAAGTAAAAATATAGAATGGACAAAAAAATAGCGAATGGACACAATATAGTGGTTAAAAATATCGAATTTAAGGTAAGTAATATCGATTTTCAAAATATAAAAGTCAAAATATCGAAGTATACAATATAGGGATTAAATATATCGATTTTTAATAATATCAATTTTTTTAAAGTGTTTTGTATGTTAGTATATGTGTGAAAAGTGTATATTAATTTTTGTAATGTGTTTAATGTATTTTAAGTAATGAATTTTATGTTATTGAATTTTTGCGTAATTTAATTCTGTAGCGGGTTGTGGGTATATAGGGGAATAGGGTGGGAAGTAATTTAATTGTAATTAAGTAAATATTTTTTTTCATTTATTGGTATTGATTTTAAATTTATTGTTAATTAATTTTTAATTGTTAATTAATTTCTATTAATTGGCAATTAATTTTTAATAATTGGTAATTATTTTGTATTAATTAAATATTTGATAATTATGATAATTGTATTAATGTATTTTCTGTAGTGGGATGTGGGTTTATAGGGGAATAGGGTGGGAAGTAATGTAATTGTAATTAATTACATATTAAAAATACTTTTTGTGTATTGATAATTAATTTACTGTTAATTTTTAATTGGTATTAATTTTTATTATTAATTAGTTTTTGTTATTGAAAATTAATTAGTTGTTAAATAATTATGAATAGGTTATTAATTTGTAATAACTAATATGTAGTTGTATTTCTAATTAATTATTACATAATATTAAATTGGTTATTAATTTCAATTAATGTTTTATTAGTATTGATATTTAATTTATTTTTAATGATATATTAGATCATTACTTTCCTTACTGTTAAACTCACTGGAGTGGGAATAGTAATTTTCACCCTCCCGCTATCCAACGCTTTCCCTACTGTTGCACTCTCTGGAGTGGGAATAGTATTTTTTACCCCTACGCTATCCAACACTTTCTCTACTGTCGCACTCTCTGGAGTGGGAATAGTAATTTTTACCCCTACGCTATCCAAAGCTTTCCCTACTGTTGCACTATCTGGAGTGGGAATAGTAATTTTCACACTCCCGCTATCCAACGCTTTCCCTACTGTTGCACTCTCTGGAGTGGGAATAGTATTTTTACCCCTACGCTATCCAACGCTTTCCCTTCTGTTGCACTCTCTGGAGTGGGAATAGTAATTTTTACCCCTACACTATGCAATGCTTTCCCTACTGTTGTACTCTCTGGAGTGGAAATAGTAATTTTTACCCTTCCAATATCCAACGTTTTCCCTACTGTTGCACTCTCTGGAGTGGGAATAGTATTTTTTACCCCTACGCTATCCAACGCTTTCCCTACTGTTGCACTCACTGGAGTGGTAATAGTAATTTTTACCCTCCTGCTATCCTACGGTAAAATATTGTAAATTTTTTATTAATAACTTAAATTAATTATATCTTATTTTTAAGGTTATTTGAGTATTTTTAAGTATGTTTTAGTTAATTATATTTATTATTTCATTAATTTTAAATTACTTTTAAGACATTTAAAAAAATCGATATTTTGACTGACTATATTTTTTTACAGACTATATTTTGGATTCGATATTTTTGTACTTACCTGTTTGTAGATAGGAATTCGATATTTTGGCATTCTATATTTTGGTGACTATATTTTGGTAAGTCTATATTTTGTCATTCTATATTATGTCAGTGATCCAAAAAAACAATAGTGACTGAAAAAAGGCGAGGGAGGGGAAGACATTTCAACCCTGCCCAAAGTCTGGGGCAGTGGTATCCCCAAGCAGATATATGGCTAATAAGACCAATGAGTGTCATGTGACGTAGATTTGCATGGGGGCGTGTGATGTCAGCACTCTGATGTCTTGCCCTTGCATGCTGACTTAGTTGGTGCCATTTTGACATGGGTGTTGGGAACTGCCCCAGATTTCTCGTTGTGCCCCTTGCCCACTTTACAAGCCCCATCCTCTGGCTTTTGCCTGTGCCCCTTGGGGTCAGGGGGTAGGATGTGGGTGTCTGGTAGTCCTATTCAGCACTTGCCCATTCTAATGTGAGAGTATACTGGCGTGTGTTTATCTGCGCACTTTATCTGTAGTTTACTTGATCATCTTCCGTTTTCCTTTGATTTAATTATCTAACCGCAAACACTTCTAATTGTAAACTGTGTGATTCACAAATTAAACAGCTTGTGGTTAATCAAAATTATTTAGCACCGCCTGAAATAGTACTGCTCTCAGTTAAACTTTAGCGTTTCCTATTACTTGTCAAATCGTCCCAATTGCAGCCCAACACGTTGTTCTCTTCTCTCTTTTATAGACATGTTAAGAACCCTAGAAACTTCTTACAGTGGAATGAGGTTCTGCTGGAAAATGTCTACTGTCTGTTACCCAAATGACTGATTATGCCCACTCCTATTGTAAGGGCAGTCAATTAATATGGTGAATACTTGTTTTTGAAAGTAGTTGCGTTATAATCACTGTTCTCTATGATGGGACACCAGGCTGTAGCAAAGTGGATTTGCTTTTCTTGTGAACTTTTAAGGAATCCTAGCAACAAATGTGTCACGTGCACACAAGTTGTAAAATAGACAGATAGCAGTTTACATTCCCCAACAATTCTACATAACTCTACAGAGGGGGTTGCGTGCAGGGTGCTGTGCACATGAAAGTGCAGGGTGGTGTATGTCAATTTGGGACTTGAGGATGCTCCACAATATTGCACTGGATCATACATGCTGTAGTTGCCTGTTAATCACACCCAACACCAATAAGCATCTCTTAGACATTGGGTTTTTGGTTGGCAGAGGTATACACTCTGTCAAGCAGGAACCACATTCCTAATCAGGGTAAGTCAAATACACAACCTAGATTAACCTGTGCTCACTCTCTGGTAGCTTGGCACAGATTAGTCAGGCTTAAATTAAGAGGCAATGTGAAGAGTATTTGTGCAACACTTAAAACTGTGAAAACACCACACAAAAATATACCATACCTGGTTTGAAAGATAGAGCTTAATTTAATGAACAAAACAAAACCAAAACAACAAAACTCCAATAAATAGAACTGGAGTTAGGATTTTTTAAAGAATAAACTTCAATATAGTGCACAGAATGATAAAGCGCCAACCGGGGATATCTGGTCATGCTAGACCGGGTCAAATCCAATAGTACAAGCCAATTGCGATGGAGTGCAGGTCGCATACAGTCCCAGGTAAGTCCTGCTGAAGTTTTACCTTCTCAACAATTGTGCGGAAGAAGTTTTCCCGGTTTGCGCATTTACCATCTGTTTGAAAGTGACTTTTGGTTACCAACATAATGAGCCTATGATTTCGACTTGGACTCAGGCATTATGCTTTTGGACTTCAGACATTGTTGCAACCGCAGAGAGGCATTGTGGGACTAGTAGTTTGGTTGGGAATTCAAGCATTCACCAGGTGGCTGGCATTCATGCTGAAATTACTCATATTGTATTGCAATGTTTAGCCCCGGATAGATTATTAACCTGTGTATTTCCCTGCCTCTCACGCTGTTTAGTGTATTTCTTTCTAAAATGCAGCATACCATTTCTCTGAGCCCGTAATTCAAATCACAGGTCATTTACTGGCAAATCCAATCAGCATCAAGGGCAACATCACGGGGTCAAAAGGTCTCACCTCAATGCGAAGTTGGTATGCACAGCACGATTTTTAAATAATACTGTTATACCCTAACTATTACATATCATTGTAATCAGCCTAGGTCTTCCTAGCTGCTCAGCCAGAGTGAGAGATGGCATTGGAATGTTGGTGTGACTGTGATGAATGGAATGCCTGGGTGCCTGTGTGGATGAGTAGTGACAGTTGGAGATGGGCTGAGCAGCTAGGCAGGCTGCTCCTGGTGGGGCTGGTGTAGGAGTTGGTACATGACTGATTCTTGATTGATACCACTTGACTTGGATTTAATAAAGAAGACTTAGAAACTTACAACATAGCTACCAGTGTCTTCATGTACAGAGCACAGCAAATACATTTAGATGTTTTGTTTTATATATTTAGGGGTTTATTTTTCTGAGGTATTAGTGCTGTTTAAATCAGTAATAAGCTTGCGATTTACTATTCCCATGTGCACGTTCAGACACATATTATGTTTATCCCTGGATCAGTACAGGCAAAGGAAGCATTATGTTGAGACATGCTTGGTTGCACTTTGCCGTTTTATTACAACGTTAAATTTAATAACATATGACCACTTGTACCAGCCGCACTGTGTAGTCGTTTTGTCAGGGTAATGTTCAAATAACATAATTGGTCTGTCGAGTGCCTAACCCCAAATGTAAAGTATTTTCTTTATGTGTATGTGTGCCTCGAGTGGGAAGGGCTATATATACTTATGTGTATTTGGCGCCAATTAGATTGACAAAGGCTTCTGCGAAGCCGAAATGCGTCTTTCTAGTCGCAGGGTCGAAGAAGACCCAAGAAAGTAAATAATGCAGTATCCTTACAGCCTGTGTTCGGGCTCCCTTCAATTGGAGCAGGACAGGGTGTTTATATATATGTTTTCTGAGGGTGGCTGAGGAGGCTCATATATGTTGATACTTTTCTTCCAGCGGCTGCGCATGAGCGTTTTTTTTTTGTTGTTGCTGCGTGACGTCTGTTAACGTTCGATTCGAAGGAAATCAGGAAGTGTTGACCGCCATTTTGACACTGCGAGTAAATATATTGTTAAAAATAATTGTTATAAATTAATCCGTATTGATAAACATTGTCTGCGCCATCTTGCCTTTTTTCCAATGCCACACTTTTGTCATGCACGGCAGCCATTTTAGATGCCTTGACCAGACCCACTCTCTGCACGCCGCCGATCGTGACGTCTGTTAACGTTCGATTCGAAGGAAATCAGGAAGTGTTGACCGCCATTTTGAACTGCGAGTAAATATATTGTTAAAAATAATTGTTATAAATTAATTCGTATTGATAAACATTGTCTGCGCCATCTTGCTTTTTTTCCAATGCCACACTTTTGTCGTGCACGGCAGCCATTTTAGATGCCTTGACCAGACCCACTCTCTGCACGCCGCCGATCCTCAGCATGGCTCCCCACCCTCGCAAGCATCTCCCCCACGCACTGGTCACCCCCGCTCTCTCTCTCTCATGCATGGGCCATAAACCTCCCCCCATCTGTGCTGCTTTTCCCTGAGAATCACACCCCGTGCCCGCTTGACACCTCCCTTTCACCTTATTCACTACCGCACCCTCTGACATTCCTCTTCCTTTGTGTCTGATTGTCCAGGCCGGTCCCAGGCTATCACGTAGCCCTGCGGATGTAGTTTATGGCCTCAACTGTAAAGAATCACCCCTCTTCAAAGGAGTTACAGTAGATCAAGGCCCCCACCCGATGAGATCCGTCACACCACACGCGTTCCTGCTATCTGATAACCATCCTGTATTGTGATTGGGGAGGGGATTCTTAATGTGAGGGTGTGTGGGACCGAGCCTGAAGCGGAAGATTCCAGGGATGCCTCTTTGTACATCAAAGTTTTTACAATTATGTGTCACATTAAAAATATATAGCACTCCAACAAAGTAGTAGGATTATAAAACTTTAATAACTTATAAATATATAGAACGCAACAAAAACAGTAAACACATTTAAAAAAAATTTTTAAAACAGAAGCAACAATGGTCAGTAGCTGTCTTTTGTGCGAATAGTCCCAAGGCAGCACAACGTGTTGAGTTCTGGACGGCACCAAGGTGATGTCACCTGGGTGCCCCACTGGTTTTGGTATCCTACAATGCTGCTCCGAAAAATGGCGTGGGGCCCCCCGGGGGGAGGGGCTTGGGGGGGGGGGAGGTGGCGTGAACGGGCCTCCCCAGGTGGAGGCTCGTCTGCTGTAGTGGGGCGCCCCTTTAGCGTTTCAGTTGCCATTCCGCCCGCTTTTGGTACACTGTGCCTCATCCGCCATTCAGCTGTTTATCGCCCGCTCTTGCGGCTACAGCGTCTCGCTCACCATGTAGTTGAGTTGCGCCTACTCTTGCGGTGCAGCGATAGGCGGCTGCCACAGGACTCTTAAAATGGCGGCCGGCTCTTCGGATTTGGGCCTGGTCCACTAAAATGGCACTGGGACACCTTGGAACTCGGACGCTTGTCTGCTAGGGCTTGGGCTCCATTCTCGAAAGCGTCCCCTCAGCCTTGAAGATTCTACAAAAGTCTTGGGGGCCCCCGACTCCCGCAGGCTTCCGGTGGGGAGCGGCTGCCATGATTGCTTGCGGAATGGCCACGACGGAGCTACGAGATGGTGGTGCTCTCATGCTGACGCCAGCTTCAGTCTGAAACATCCATTAACACTGTAGACTATCAATTCGATGAGTTCCGGTGGAGCCCCAACGTGACCCGGTAGGGAAGAACTTGCCCTCCCCTTTTTTGAATGATGGTTCTTGTTGCCTGTCCCCTCTGTTGTCATCTAACGGAACCTTTTTTGATTGCTGAGTGAGAAAAAAAAAGGTGGGAAAAAAAATTGTTTGGGAAAAAAAATCTTTTAATCCAATGAAAAGTGTTATATTTAGGTCATATGATTAAGCCTTCCATCATTAGGAAACCAAAAGTAAAATGAACCAATGAAAAGTTTTATAAACAAGTCACATGACCTGTTATGCGGCTTTGGGCTATAAAAAGCGTACAAAATCCGTTGGCCCATGAGGCGGCGTCAGTAGCGGACCGATGTGCGAATAGGCCGAAGGCAGCACAACGCGCCGAGATCCGGATGGCGCCGAGTTGGTGTCCAGCAAGTTGCACTGGTGTGGCCATCCTACAATGCTGCGCCGAAAGACGGCGTGGGGTGCCCGGGGGGAGGCGGCGCGAACGGCCCTCTTCCGCCTCCCCAGGTGGAGGCACCTCATCTGCAGTGTGGCGCCCCTTAGCGTTTCACACGCCGTCCAGCCGAGTTGCGCCCGCACTTGCTGCTACAGTAGGCCAAAGGCAGCACAACGCGCCGAGATCCGGATGGCACAGAGGTGGTGACCAGCAAGTTCCCGCACTGGTGTGGCCATCCTACAATGCTGCGCCGAAAGACGGCGTGTCCAGCTGAGTTTCTCCCGCTCTTGCGGTACAGTGACTCGAACGCGCCGAGATCCGGATGGCACCGAGGTGGTGTCCAGCAAGTTGCCGCACTGGTGTGGCCATCCTACAATGCTGCGCCGAAAGACGGCGTGTCCAGCTGAGTTGCGGTCACTCTTGCTGCTACAGTACGCCGAAGGCAGCACAATGTGCCGAGATCCGGATGGCACCGAGGTGGTGACCAGCAAGTTCCCGCACTGGTGTGGCCATCCTACAATGCTGCGCCGAAAGACGGTGTGTCCAGCTGAGTTTCTCCCGCTCTTGCGGTACAGTGACTCGAACGCGCCGAGATCCGGATGGCACCGAGGTGGTGTCCAGCAAGTTGCCGCACTGGTGTGGCCATCCTACAATGTTGCGCCGAAAGACGGCGTGTCCAGCTGAGTTTCTCCCGCTCTTGCGGTACAGTGACTCGAACGCGCCGAGATCCGGATGGCACCGAGGTGGTGTCCAGCAAGTTGCCGCACTGGTGTGGCCATCCTACAATGCTGCGCCGAAAGACGGCGTGGGGTGCCCGGGGGGGGGGGAGAGGCGGCGTAAACGGACCTCTTCCGCCTCTCCAGGTGAAGGCATCTCATCTGCAGTTTGATTTGGTGGATAATCCCCGACCTGCCAGTACATCCACCATTGAAGTGGCAGTGACAGAATCAGAGGCAAGGGAAACGGTTCTAAATCTTCAGAAGAACTTTGGACAAATGAAAATGACATGTTTAACTTGCGGCAAATTAATTTCATGTGGAGAGAGGAGTGTTATTCTAATCAATAGAGCTTATGAACATCATCATATCGCTGGTTGGTGGAGACATTTTGACTATATCCTGGACCTGTCCGGCCTTGCCCAAAATGGCGCCGGTATAAATGGGACTCGTAACTCCTTGTTGTGTACTGGTTGCCCAACCTTGATATCACGAGATACGTATGCAGTTTTGAAGCACATGGCGGGCGGGGACGAGTACTGATTGAACATTTGGACATCCCTATTGATATTAAGTTCTGATGTGTTATTGATTACTGTACTATTGAAAGTTCGATTTAACGTCACCCATGGTACTTGCCCGCAAATGTATATCTAGATAATTTTATTGTAACTGGCCCTGTCGTACTTTAATTATAAAATGTACGTCCACCGATTCCGCAAATGTTAGACACCTTAGTTCGTGCAACCTAATGGGTTGCCCGTTACGTTGTTCTACAGTGTAAATGTCCCCTCATCATATACGATTCCAGTTTGCTCCGTGGCCGGCCCACGTGGTTATGGGCCCGTATTTGTATACTGACATTTTCACAATAAAGGTTTTTAAAACAAAACATGGTAGTAGTACTTACATTGGAAAAGTTTTGAATAATAGCCACTGTTTTCGAATCAGTAAAAGGCAAGTGAAATAAAGCAGTCCAATTACATGACGGTTAAAAGGTATAATACGCAGGAACGCAGTAAAGATAAATGGTCAAGGGCTGTTGTGTTTTCTACTCCTGCAACATAAAGTGATCGATAAGAATCTGATATTCAGGCCTATCGGCGACTAAGACAGCAGGCCGAGCCTCTTTTGCTCAACGGCTCCCTCATGGGACGAAGAAACGCCCTTTTTCTCGAAATAGGAATATTTTACTTGCAGGACAGTTGTAAATTTCCCGGGAAAATACATTAGCCTGGAACATTATAACATATATGTTTAAGAAAAAAAAATGTTCGAAAGCAATGAAAAGCGTTATTATGACCAAGCCTTTCATCATTAGAATAACAAAAGTAAAATGAACTAATGAAAAGTTTTATTAACAAGTCACATGACCTGTTATGCTTATGTTACACGCTGCGCGCCGCGCTCTGGATCGCTTCCGGGAAGCTGCGCCTTGTGCACCGGAGTACTTCCGGGTGCGCTAACGCGGCGCGTCATATGACGCATTACGCGACAACGCAGGTCCAGAATATAGTCAAAATGTCTCCACCAACCAGCGGTCGGAACACAACCCCTTTCAGTAGTCCAAAAAGTTCTGTTAAATGACAACAGAAGGGACAGGCTACAAGAACCTTCAGTCAAAGAGGGGAGGGCAAGTTCTTCTCTACCTGTTCACGTTGGGGCTCCACCGGAACTTATAGAATTTGGGCGGGGTGGGTGGCGGAGCCGAGCTGTCTTGCAGTCATCATGGCGTCGAGCTCAGTTCATCTTACTAGTTTCGTATTTCTCATGAGGGGTTGTTCCTAATGTTTCTATTTTAGCGAGGTCAAAAAGAGATCCCATTAGTGGCCTACTGATTTTGCTCGATTCCTTTTGTTTTTTAAAACGATTTTTCACTATCTGCAAAGACTAAACAGAGTATTGCGACTCTGTGCTTGTTTGTTATTAGAGAATGAAGCAAAGAGATCCAATTCTAAAACAGTAAATACTTGGATAACAATCAATCAAATGGAGAGAGAAGCAGGCACGACGGATTACAACGGGGGCAAAGGCCTGCGTTACCTACCCTTCACTATCTGCAAAGAGAGAATACTCCTAAAAGAAAAAAGGGGGGGGCAGCGTTCAAAGCACATCAGCGTGCATAGACACGAAAATGTTTTTATCTACCACGTACTTGACATTTTAAAGCTTTTCATATTTGCTATTAAAAAACCATTGAAATTCACTGAAAAAACCATAGGTTATAGACCATATATAGTTAGGAATTAGCATTTACAAAACCTTAATTTACTCGCACAAAACCATAGAAATTCGCATATATAGTTAGTTGCAGTAACTATATATCGCGCACCCGCAATCCACTGCTGATGATGTCACATATTACATCATTCATGACATGGTCAGTGACATCACTGATGACATCACTGATGACATCTCAAATGACATCACTGATGACATCACTGATGACATCAATCATGTGATAATACGATTAACCTGTTCAGACTCTAATATAACCTTAGATACAATCAGTGTAAACAGACACTCACAGACTGTCACTCATCCATGGAGTTACTCACACACCTAGTCAGTCATGCAAAGAATCAATCACACCTCCATTTCCTCAACTATACAGTTATACAAACATATACTAACACATATTTACTCTCTTATACAATCCCTGATACAAGTTTACAATGATCCATACAGCCACTCACACATTCACTGGCTCTTATGCACAGTTATTTATATATGTCAACTCTCACATGTACTGTGTTTTACATATGTACTTACTTTGACATGTAGCACTAAGATATCCATTCACTCACCAATACACTCATGCACACAGTCAACCGCCCATACAGCTAATTCCACATGCACTTTTGAACCCATACATCTAGTGAATCAACTGTTCACACATCTATGCACAGAGTCACACACCTCCCAGCCACCCTTACACACACACTCAGTCTCCCATACAAATACTTGGGCAACCAATCAATAACCCATATAGTTACTCATATAGCTACTGATCAACACATGCAGCACTTTACAGAACAACAGACATAATGATGCACAAATTAAGACAGTTTAGTCACTAACCCATGCACTCAGTGAGACACATCTAATCACTCACTCATACAGTCAGTCATGCACCTACTAAATCCTTCATCCAGACACTTATACATCCACTCATTCTTCAATATGTAAGACATATTTTAACTTTACAGAAACATACAGTCACTGGATGATGTCATCAGTGATGTCATCAGTGATGTCATTTGAGATGTCATCAGTGATGTCATCAGTGATGTCACTGACCATGTCATGAATGATGTAATATGTGACATCATCAGCAGTGGATTGCGGGTGCGCGATATATAGTTATTGCAACTAACTATATATGCGAATTTCTATGGTTTTGTGCGAGTAAATTAAGGTTTTGTAAATGCTAATTCCTAACTATATATGGTCTATAACCTATGGTTTTTTCAGTGAATATATATATATATATATATATATATAATCACAAATACATACATACGTACATATGTATGTACATCGTCACACAGTCCTTCTCCCCAACTCATGACGCGGCAGCACAGGTATGGATCAATCCATGGTATGTTGATGATGCCAACATTAACATTCATAACCAATGTACGGGTGAAAGTACCAGTGAATTTATTTCAAAGTTCGAAAAAGATAAAAATGGTAACGGCCGCGCCTTCAGCTGGGCCTCACAGTGGCTCTTGATGGTAGCCCTTATATACACATAGTCCTTTCTCAATCTCATTGACCCAACCACAAGAGTGCTCCACATTACATTTTCAAACATTTTACTGACCCATTTTGTCCTCCATTTTTCCTTCCACAAAGTTTATTTCCCTTATTTTTTAAATCACATAGGAGCCCTTTACACTTCCCCTCTTTTTCTTATTTTCTGTTTTTTTACATGTTTATAATAATCCCCTCAATTATCCAGTACATCTCTCCACTGCTAGTGTCACAAATGTTTTCTTCATGAAAGAGCAGAGTTAAAACACCAACGTCTTCAAGTAATTGCACATTATTTTCCACCTCAAAGCATCTAACACCACAGGTGTTTTCAAAACATTTCAGGACCACACTCTATGAGCAAGTATCAGTGTCACCACATTTTTTGAAGTGCTAATTCTTTAGATTTCTTGGTGCAGCACACTGTGGACAAGTATGGATGTCGTCTAATTTAAAAAGTGCTAATGCTTCTGTAAACATAAGTTCGGTGCAAAATCATAAAGTGGCATGTTCTACTACACCGATCACAATTCAGTTAATTGCTAATGCTTATGTGAACATAATATATTTTAAAGTGGCGCAGGCTATTAACAGCTTCACAGTGCGGGTTCCAAAAGTGCTGCTACATCTGGGATGCTGGGATGTTTTTAAAGTGACACGTGCTGTTCTAAGACATCATAGACATGATGATACCCATCTTTATACATAAACCATAATCGGTGTTCATCGATTTTTTTTTTCAGTGTCCCAGATATACTCAATCATATGATAAACCATCTGTTGGGATGTTCCTGCAAAAATTCTAATACAACATGGGCATATATCACTATCTTAACATTTTTAAAGTGATAGTACTTATGTGCAACACAGCATGATCAAAAGTGGCATGTGCAATTAACGTAACCATGTCATGAGTGATATCATATGTGAGGTCATAAGCAGAGTATTGCGGGGGTGTAAGTTATAGTTAGCTCAGCTAATTATAACTGCTGAATTTCACTGGTTTTGCATGAATGAAATCTGACCCTAACTATAACTTCCCTGTAACCTTTGTTCCAGTGAATTTCTAAGATTTTTTAAATTCTATTTCCTAACTATAATGTTCAGGCAACCTTTGTTTTTTCCAATATATATATATTGTGGAGTGGAGTGGCAAAGATATTGATGACCGGTAACCTTCCTTTTCCGGTATTACACGGACCCCTCGTCTGGAGAAGAAAAGGGCTTTTTTCGTAGTAAAGAGGAGGCGTCTGGCAACGGACTAAAAACCCAAGACATTATCCTGGAGGATTATAAATCTACGGAAAGCCCCCCAACGGTGTTACACGTGCAAAAAGTTTTTTACGGAGTAAGCAGAGAAGCGGAGGTCCCGGGTCGGAGGACGCGAGACGTGCCGGCGAAAAGCTGAAGGTAAGAACAAACAGCACGGCATTTACAAGTTGGGTGACGAGTAAAGTGAGCGTTGTCACGCGACCGGCAGTGTTTGAGTATTCTAATAAACACCCGGGTACGGTAGAGACAAAACGCCAAAATCAACTGGAAATTTGTAATAGCTGTTGTGATGTTGGCAGACACGTTAAGAGATCGGGAGGCCAAAGCGGTGGAGATGTTTGATGAGGCAGCAACACCGCAAGTAAACAACAAATCCCAGAATGCATCTGGGACATCAAACACAAGATGTGATACACTTAAGGACAAATTTCGGGCACTTGAGAAGGTGTGCAGACAAGAGCAAAGTAAATGGTGGGAGGGGAGATCGTTGCAGAGATATCTGGACGTGAACCGGGTTCCGTGGGGTTTGCGCATCCTCCTGGCACCTAGCTACGAGACACCCGACCCAAACATGCTCAAGGAATGGGCGGAAACAAATCTGGAGTCATCACGGAGGTTGATGATAATTTTGGTAAAGTACGCAGAAACGGACCGCGCAAAATTACAAACAAAGATAGATGAAATGAATGAGGAAATAAAAACTATGGGACAAGCAGAAGAAGAAGCCAAATTAAGACAAGAAATGACAAACAGGCTTCAAAAGAAGAAGAAAAAATAAGAGAACGTAAAACTTACAAGTATCACCGAGATAAAAATGACTATGAATGTGGTAGAATTTTTACTTTTGCCAAAAAATATGAGAACATGAAAATCTCAAAATTCAGTGGTATAAAAGAGGCAAATAAGGACAGTCGACAAAATATTCAGGGAGGATCCTCCACCTCCAGCTTAATATATATATATATATATATATATATATATATATATATATATATATATATATTACCTACTGGCGGTCGCCAGTAGGTATATATAGTTAGGATTTTTTCCCTATGGGATTTCTGAAAATTCTATGCCTAATAACTTTTGCGTTCGTGGACGGAATTGGCTGAAATTTTCAGGAAAATGGCACATTTTGTTTCTGAGCAGACCTTGAAAATTTGGGGGGGTTTTGTGGAGGGGGGGCCGAGAAAAAAGGGGGGTCCCAAAACGCCTTTTTCCCATGTTAATTTCCATAGGGCGGTTGGACTCACTTTTAGCCCGAACGGCTGAATGGATTTTCACGAAACTTGGCAAAATTGTAGGGACTGTTAGCCCGATGTGCCTTTGCTAGGTCTCAATATATGTGCTTCAGTGGATTTTGAGAAATTAACGTTTAAATCAAGATATATATCTGTAACAGCGCTCCGGGCAGCTATCCGGTTAGCGAACCTTTCGCGTAACGGAACTTTGCGATGAGAAGCTGATTGGCCCTCCGGTGTCTGTCAACATTCTAAACAGTCCGGAGCGGCCGCCATCTTGTCTCTCGGTAGGATCGAGAGACAAGAGGAGGCCATAACAAAGGGGGAAATTACCATAAGGGGGCATAGTAGATCCTCGTTGACCCCCTAGGTTTTATGTGGAGGTTTTAAAAGGGCCTAGGAGGGTCCAAAAAAAAAAATTTTTTTTTGCGTGGTAAGCGCCAAGTTCGCGAACCGGATAGCTTTCTGGGCAGCGAACTTTATGGATAAAAGAATGAAAGACTTTTCTAATACTGTATGTTAATTGTTTGTTGTTTTTCTTGTTTTTTTTTGTTTTCTTTATTTATTTATTTTTTTTATTATGATTGTGTTTCATACTTTATTAAATTTTCTAACATTTCATTGTCAGAAATGTCATAATTTATTATAGGGTGTAATTGTTTTTCATTTTGAAGCAAGTTGTCTACTGCTTCAACACATTGTAGAAGTTCGTGGTCTCTACTGTCATCCATAAAGTCATCAAGTTTGTCTTGGCTGCTCTCCTTCAGTTCAATCGAAAATGAAACTTGCTGCTCGCCTTCCATTTTGCCTGAAATTTGGATTAAAAAAATATATATTAGTAGAGATAGGGCACTGTTGGGATTAATTTTAGATAGGCAGTTTTTATCAGTGAATTTATCTTTTGGCAGTGTATAGTATGAGAGTGGAAATAGGACTAAAAAAAAGTGTATGTGATTTAACCAAGACACTACTACTACAGAGGGATAGTGTATATGTAGCAGAAAAAGTCTACTATATTAAGTCATAGTGCACAATATATTAAATTATAACTTACCTTCACAAAGAAGTTGAAGTTTTTTGAAGCTTTTGAAATAGGAGGTACAACAAGAAGTAGTAGTCAAAATGGCTGTGTTTCCTTCTCTCCCTTTATATATATACAGGTATATAACCAATCAAATGTCAGGTAATAAAAGTAGAAAATGAAAGTAACATTTTCATTGGTTGTCAATTCCAACAATTCAGATGTGTTTTGTGAAGTAATTTACCTCACGGTACTTGGAGAGGTCTACAGGCTAAATGGCTAAATGGAATTTCAATGAAATTTGTGAGAATGGAAGGGATTGTTATGTAGTATGAGCTAATCTATATTTGGTGAGAGTGTTTCTAGTCGTTATTCTGTAAATTACTTTCCCGCCTTTTTTTAGGACCGCTTTCCGGGAAGCTGCCCGGTTAGCGAACCTTAAGCGTCACGGGAGTCCACCATTTTGTGTTTCGTTCGCATTAAGATACAAGATGGAGGGCAAATAATGTTTAGAATGGGTAGAAGGGGTCATGGTAGACTTATCTTGACCCCCTAGGTTTTCTGAGCGTGGCTGAGGAGGCTTATATGTGCGGAAAAAAATTTTTTTTTAAAAAAATTCCGCGAGGTTAGCTTTCGGTTAGCGAACCGGGTAGCGCTCCGGGGAGCGAATTTTGTGGAAAATTAGTGAAAAAAGTTAGAGAAAAATAATAATTGTGAGTGATCAGATGTAGGGTAGCTCTGAGAAGAGCTTTTGGGTTTATGGTACATTTAGGTACTTATAAGTAGGTACCAATGCAGAGTCTTAAATTCAGAATGAAAATTCTGTTGCCCTCATCTGAGAAGTGAACTCCATCTCCTCTGTAGATATCTTGCATGTAGTAACGCAAGTTATTGTTGTACAGAGAGCCCATTCCATGGTCTCTCATGTAAGCTGAAACAGATTTGTTTACATGCTTCCTCGCTTTCTCAATTTGTGGACAAAATTGGTTGGACCACCTCCATTTCTGTCTTTGGCATATATTGGAATATACCAAGGCAGTTTGAGGAAAAAGTGCCATTAATTGCTCCAAGGTGTCCTTTAAAAGCATTTCCAGACCTACCCCTGTCAAAGTGCCCAAATCATTACCTCCACAGTGCACTATTAACAGGTCAGGTTTTGGCAAATGCATAAAGGTTTTCACCAATGGTATCAATTGGTGACATTTTAATCCTCTTTGGCCCAACCACTTAATTTCCACATCTTGTAAATTGAGGTTGTGTAAATTTCTGCTCTCAGCATACCTTTGAGCCCAGTGGATGTAACTATGTCCAACAATCCAGACGTTAAACATGGTGGAAGAAGGTTGTTCTGCAGTCAGATGAAGTGTGGTAATGAAAGGGCAGTTGAAACAGTAGGAGTTTCTAAAGAAAAAAAACTGTGGATTTACAATGCTAATGATTCATTAGCAGTGATTGGTGCATTTCCATTTCTGAAAACAGAAAGTTAGGGTGCATGGATGTGTTCTTTGAAAGATGTAATTTGAATGGTCAAGGAAGAAACATTTAATGAAAGATTGCACTGGATACGCAGGTGCACTGAGAGTTCAGAGTTCAATTGAAACATTGTTGTGTGAATTTGCAAACATGAGAGGTCTTCCAGGAGGTGGTTGCTATGGAAACAAGGCAGACAGGGCAGAGGGGGGAAGGGTTTTGATTTGAAAAAAGTGAGGGAAGAGGTATGATTGGCTAATATGAGAGATATGTGAAAAGAATATCTGTATTTCTGTGCTTTCAATAGCTGCAGCCTTTGGAGTGCATCCTTTTTCTTCTGCTGAAGACAATTTGGTGTATTTCTGAGACTGTTTTCAAAACTCAAAAAATATTTGCTAAGGTGAGAAAAGATTTATTTAATTTAGATAGAGAATAGTATGATTTAAGGAGAAAATGATGAAGAAAGCTGTGTTTTTAAAATGTGGTTTTGTCTCTAGTGATATACTAATAGAATTAGTTTCAAAGAGAAATTATAATTGCATATTTGGTGTAACATTCTGGCATGCAGTTACACAAGATATTGTAATACATGGAGGCCATTTCATGGTCTGTTATGTAAGCTGAAACAGATATGTTGCTTTTAAAAACGATTTAAGAAATCAATTACATTTCTAGATATGTACTGCTAGAGCTTCATAGGTTGTTTTGGGCCATATTTATAAGGTATTTGAGTGTCTAAGATGTTGTGTTCGCCTTTTAAAATGTAAAGTGTTCCTCATGGGACAAGTGTCTTGTAAATACGCTCCCACTTGTGCTTGGCAAATTTAGATTTTGATTATGGGAGTTACCTAGCCATGTTAATAGTGTCCCAAAAATGGTGCTAGGGCATTCCAGAAAACACTTTCATGTGTCTCAAGGACATTTTTAGTCATTTCTTCATGAATGCAGGTATACAATTGATTTATATGCTGTGTTTAAAAACGAATTTTGAAATGAATTAAATTTTAGGATATGTACTGTTAGAGCTTCATAGGTTGTTTGGGGTCATATTTAGAAGGCATTTTAGTGTCTTTGAAGTTATTTTTCCCTTTTTAAATGGAAAGCGTTCCTCATGGGGCCCTGAGCAGTTCTTAGCCATGTTATTTAATAGGAAGTGGATAACATGGCTAAGAGCATTTGCTGGGAAATGCATGAATATCGCTGATTTTTCTGCTATATTCATGCATTGTGGCCGTTTTTTTTCACATTGTTCATAGGTTGTTTGGGTTCATATTTAGAAGGCATTTTAGTGTCTTTGATGTTATTTTTCCCTTTTTAAATGGAAAGCGTTCCTCATGGGGCCCTGAGCAGTTCTTAGCCATGTTATTTAATAGGAAGTGGATCACATGGCTAAGAGCATTTGCTGGAAAATGCATGAATATCGCTGATTTTTCTGCTATATTCATGCATTGTGGCCGTTTTTTTCACATTGCTTCATAGGTTGTTTGGGTTCATATTTAGAAGGTATTTTAGTGTCTTTGATGTTATTTTTCCCTTTTTAAATGGAAAGCGTTCCTCATGGGGCCCTGAGCAGTTCTTAGCCATGTTATTTAATTGGAAGTGGATAACATGGCTAAGAGCATTTGCTGGAAAATGCATGAATATCGCTGATTTTTCTGCTATATTCATGCATTGCGGCAGTTTTTTTTCACATTGCTTCATAGGTTGTTTGGGTTCATATTTAGAAGGCATTTTAGTGTCTTTGATGTTATTTTTCCCTTTTTAAATGGAAAGCGTTCCTCATGGTGCCCTGAGCAGTTCTTAGCCATGTTATTTAATAGGAAGTGGATAACATGGCTAAGAGCATTTGTTGGAAAATGCATGAATATCGCTGATTTTTCTGCTATATTCATGCATTGCGGCAGTTTTTTTTCACATTGCTTCATAGGTTGTTTGGGTTCATATTTAGAAGGCATTTTAGTGTCTTTGATGTTATTTTTCCCTTTTTAAATGGAAAGCGTTCCTCATGGTGCCCTGAGCAGTTCTTAGCCATGTTATTTAATAGGAAGTGGATAACATGGCTAAGAGCATTTGTTGGAAAATGCATGAATATCGCTGATTTTTCTGCGTTATTCATGCATTGCAGGCCTTTTTTTATCACATTTGCAAGCATTTCTTAGCCATGTTATCCAATGGGAGGTGGATAACATGGCTAAGAGCATTTGCTTCAAAGGTTGTTTGGGGTTATATACCATTTTTGGGAAATTATTAACATGCCTATCTAACTCCCATAATCAAAATCTAAATTTGCCAACCGCAGGTGGGAGCGTATTTACAATAAATTTGCACCATGAAGAATGTAAAATAGCATACTAGATACTCAAATAACTTATAAATATGATCCAAAACATCTTATGAAGCACTAGTAGTGCATATTTCCAGAAATGTATTGGTTTTCATTTAATGATTTACTTCATTGGTAGGCCTTCACATGTTTTTTTACCTTGGTTTTTTTTCAGTGAAAATCTTATCTGCAACCATGTGTTGGCCTCACCTCAAATAAACAAAACAGGTGATGGACTGAATGTGGATCAATGACACACATTCACCCCAGTCCAAAGATCTGGGCCTAAACAAACCTTTAGATAGGCTACATCTTATCGTCATCCTGAATTAATGATTTAAAATATTAGGGAGTGATTTATGAGTGTTGTATGCCTGTTTTGTACCATTGAGTGTCATTTTTGTGATGCAGTGCTGGTGGAAAATATTTGCTATGTTAAATAATTAGTACAGCATTAAGTTTTAGATGACTGTTATTTATTTACTGTTTGGTAATAGTGGTTAATAACATTTTATATTATATTTTTTCACAGATTCAACTGCAGATTCTTTCATAGTTTGGAAAATGCCTTCCAGAAGTCGAATACGAAAGGCTAGAAAACGTCAAAGACAGCAGGATGATGTTTTATTGCAGCAGTCCTCTTCCCCAAATACTTGTCAAAACACCAAGAAAGGTCCGGGTAAGAGCACGAAATCATTCTTAAGAAATATTTGTAGTAAAAAAAATTTTGCTCAAAAAAATGTGTCTCTTAACAAAAAGAGAAGTAATTTAAATGGAAAGGAGAGACCCATCACAAATGTTACTGGTAGAGGAAGAGATAACTCTGTGCATGATAGTAGAAGGAAACAACAGTTTAGGGACATTCGACAACGAATGTTTCGTAATAGGATATTAGTTAATTTATTGAAAAATATTAAAAAGAAAGGCCAACAGAAAGCGGCATTTTATAGGAAGAAGAAAAATGTAGAGAAAATTATTGATCATGCTTTTGAAATCAAGCGAAAGTTGTTTATTTTGGTAATCAATAGAATTAGGAAACTAAGCAAGGTAATTTCTGATTTCAAAACAAAAAGTAGATGGAAGAGAGTAGTAAATCGTACTAACTTTTGTGAAGTTTTTTCTGGAGAATGGATGCATAGTTCAAGTTCTGAGGCATTTTTTAATGAGGAGACTTATTTTCAGGATAATGATTTGGTGCATGCAGTTGACATCAGTGGTCGAGCTTATGAAGTGAAGGATGGTTGTCCAGTTGAAAAAGAACTACTTGTGACAACAGAGACAGAAGAGGCGCTAAGTGATGAGGTTTTAGGAAGACGTCCTAAGGGTCCTGTGTACATTTGGAAGTGTAGTTCTATTTGCAGTGTGCGACAGGTTTCCATCAATTTGCTATGTGATTTTATACGGACATTTAATAAGAAAAGTTTGAAGCAGAAAATGAAGTTGTTGCAAGATTTAGATCCTTGCAGAGTGAGACAAATGACAGGTTTGCGTGGTCATTCACTGGCTTGTCTTTCCAGGAGAGTATGCCAGAGTGTTTTTCATCATTTCAGGATGCTAGCAGTGCATCATAATAAAGTGAGAAAATTAGTGAGAATGTTGTATTATGCTAAGAGTCCAGCAATTATGCTTAAACAGTTATGTGCTGCTCTTTTGCATGGTTCTGAAATAGATGTGAAGAATCTTTGTGAAGAAATTGAGTTTTGTTACTTTGGTAGTAAAGATGAGAATGTTCAAATTGACCCTGAAGTAGAGGGTAATGTGGAAGATAATGTACAGGTTTCCAGTACAGATAATTTTCAGAAGGAAATTGCCACGTTTCAGATGAAATCAAGTGAGAGGCCTAATTTCACTTGTGTATGTTGTCGACGCACTTATTATAAGAATCAGACTAAGGTAGTGGATTTATATGCAAAAAGTGAAAGGGAAAATAATAGTGAATGGAAGGATTTAGCCACATACTTGATGGTAGAAAATTATTTTGATTTGGGATCGGATCAACGTGTGTGTACTTATTGTTGTAATAAATTAAACCAAAACCAGATGCCTGCTAGGGCAGTTCATAATAATCTGGAATTGGTTGAGATTCCTTCTGAATTGAAGGATTTAAATACTTATGAATCTATTTTGATTCAAAGTATCCATCCCTTTCAGGCTATTGTAAGAATGGAGCCAAAGACAGGGAAATTGCCTCCAGCAGATTTACAGAGAGGATTAAAGGGAAGAGTTGTTTATTTGCCTCTAGATTTGAACAAAAACATTAACACAATTGGAATAGAAAAAGTGGAAGAGGAACCTCTGGTTATCTTGGTTAATGGGGTTCCGACAAAGAATAAGAAAATATGGCAAGATTTAGTGGATGTTAGGAAAGTCAAAAAGGCAACAGTGTATTTGAAGAAAAATAATAAGTACTATAAGAATGTATATGTTGCAGAAGAGGAAGTAAGTGATGAAGAGGATAGCGATTTGTGTGCTGGCCAAATTGAGAAAGTAGAGGCCTCTAAAAGTGAAGAAATATATGAACATTATAGTGTTCATCCTTTGCATTCCAAGGAAGTGATGGGGAATGCTATTGAGTTGTTTCAAATGAAACAAGCCAAAGGGAGTCCCATTAGTGTTTGGGAGGAAAGTTTGGAAGCTCGGTGTTTCCCACAGCTATTTCCCACAGGTCAAGGAGGAAGATATGATGAGCGACCTCGTGAAATTCCTGCGTCTGAATACCGGACTTTACGATTGTATGCAGAAGATCCTAGGTTTCGGCAATGCATTCCCTATTTGTTTCATCTCCTGTTTGAAAGCGATCTGTCTGGACTGTCATATGCAGTGAACCACATCTTAAAAAGTGGTATACAGATGCGAAACATCTCGGCAAGTGACTTTATGCATAAAGTCAATGTCCAAGACAGTATTTTGGATTCTCACTTAATTAATCTCATGGCGTGTCAGCGTGGTACTAATGAGTACTGGTACCGTCGTCATGGTGACTTAAAATGTATGCTGAGGAACTTAGGAACTCCGACATGGTTCCTCACTCTGAGCTGTGCCGAGTATGGCTGGGATGACTTACTTGAATTTCTACGAGAGGCAAATGGAAATATTGAAAACATTGAATTCAAGACACCTGGAGAACTGTGTTCTTTGGATCCTGTGAATGTATGCAGGTACTTCAATCATAGATTTGAAGCTATGATGTCTTTCATCACAAATAAAAAGAATCCACCTCTTGGAGAGGTGTTGGATTTCTTCTGGAGAAAGGAGTACCAAGCAAGAGGTGCCCCTCATATACATATGTTGCTGTGGATCAAGGATGCACCTAAATTTGGAACAGATCCGGATGACTTAGTGATGAATTTCATCGAACAGTATTCTACGTGTGCTGTTCCAAACGCAACGGAGAAGAAAAGTCTAAGAGAACAAGTTCTACGTTTCCAAAGCCATCGTTGTGGAAAGTACTGTCGTCGTAAATTCAGAAACAAGGACAAGTTCTACACCAAATGTCGTTTCAACTTTCCACGACCGGTGATTTCTAAAGGAAGAGTGAACAGTTTGATGTCTTCGCTGCGACATAATGTGACGAGGAAATCACCCAAGAATACATACAATTTGAAAAGGAACGAAGAGTCCAAGTACATCAATGACTACAACCCAGTGATTTTGTCCATGTGGAATGCCAACATGGATATACAGTTTGTGGCTGACAACTGTATGGCTGTGGCTCGGTATGTGACATCTTACATCACCAAAAAAGAAAAGACCGAACTGAAGGATATGTGGGAGGACATTTCCCATGAAAAGAGCCTCAGCAAGAAGTTGTACAGTTTCAGTCTGAAGATGTTGTCGCATCGAGAAATCGGAGCTTACGAATGTTCTGATCGATTGTCTTCAGCAAGTCTCTATGCCAAATCCAGGAGTCTCGTTTGGGCGAGTCTTGGTCTTGCTGCAACGCGAAATCGAGTTCTAAAACCTGTTCGGGAAATTGAGTATTTGGCAGAAAAGGAACCAAACAGTACCGACATTTTGAAGACCAACATGTTGGATACATATTATCCAAATCGAAGCAGTCACCTTGAGAATATTTGTCTATATGAGGTTCTCCAAAATTATATATTCAAGAGGAACATCAAAGAAGATATTGAGAAAGGAGTGTATGCTGTAATTGGAAGTGAGGGATGCCTGGTCAAGCAAAGAAAATGCCAATTAGTAAACCATCGAAAATTAAGTGGCGAATCTCCAGAAAAAAAGGAGTTTTTCTATTTAGCACTTTTGCAACTTTTCAAGCCTTGGCGTGCAGAAGAGGAACTGCTTGGAGATTTCCTCTGTTACGAAGACTCTTTCAATGCAGCCAAGGAGTCCATAGAATGTCCTGCTTTTTCTAAATATCAAGAAATGCTAACTTTGGAAATTGAGCAGGAAGCAACGATTGCAGCCGAGATTGCCAGAGACAGTTCTCAGGACAGTCAGAGTTCTGTTTCATTGAGTCAAGATCCACTTGGAGGACCTATTATCGAAAATGAAGCTGCCACTGCTATGAATGAAGTAGAAAGAGCCATGGCACATGCTCAGGAGGATTCAGTTAACTTACAAGACTTGGAAAAACAACTCAACGTTGAGCAGAGGAAAATATATGATGAAGTTACCAAGGAAATTGAGCACGGATTAAGTCATGAGAAGAAAGAGTGCTCGTGTACGTCGTTGAAGCCTGTCCGACTGTACGTGAGTGGAGAAGCGGGAACTGGAAAAAGTTTCCTCATTAAAGCAATCTCTTGTTATTTGCAGGAAAGGACTGAGTCATCGCTGTCTTGTGTTGTCACCGCTCCTACTGGACTGGCAGCACATAATATTAAAGGTATTACTTTGCATCGTCTATTGATGCTGCCGGTGGAGCATGACAACAAATTACAATACAACAAGTTATCTGGAGATGCTTGCTGTGAAGTTTCAAGAGTTTTGAGGAAAATGAAACTACTTATCATTGACGAAGTAAGCATGGTTTCCAATGTCATGCTTGCCTTTGTGCATTTGAGAATGCAAGAAGTACTTAAAACTGAATATGATGTCTTATTTGGTGGGAAACACATTATTGTTTTCGGAGATCTTCTACAGCTGACACCAGTAAAAGGTCAACCTGTGTTCAAAATACTCACGCATGAAGATACCAGGAAGTGCCTAGGGAGCATTGGCAACGTCAATATATGGTTAAACTTCAATTATGCAGAACTGCATCAAAATATGCGTCAGGCAAAGGATGAAGATTACAAGAATATTCTACAAGATATTAGAATTGGAAAAGTGACCGAGCATGGGAAAGAAGCTTTAAATGCACGGTTACTGTCAAATTTGTATCCCAAACAAGATATTGTGCCTGAGAATATTTTTCAGAAAATTACTGAGAAGAAATCCGGGATATGTCTCATGCCAACTCTTGCAGAATGTGCCATCTTCAACAACAAAATGTTGAATTTAGAAAAGCAAGAGATTGTGAAACTTGAAGCTATCGACAAATTAGAGCATATGGGATCAACAATTATTTTGTCAGACAATTTGAAATCAAAATTGGATTCATTAGAGAAGACTATATCTAAAACAGCGGGTTTTGAAAAGACTTTGAATGTGTGTTTAAATTGCCGAATTATTTTGAGAAGGAATTTACATGTAGAAAGAGGTCTGGTAAATGGATCAATGGGTAATGTTGTTGATTTTGAGAAATACAGAAATAGAGATGGAATAGAATTTTTAAAAATTAAATTTGATGGCATTGAGGAAGTACAGCAAATTGGTCGTTGTTCTGCTAGGTTTTTGCTTGTTAAAGATTTATATGTTCGCCGTAAACAGTTTCCTGTTTGCTTGGCATATGCGGTGACAATCCATAAATCGCAAGGTTTAAGTGTAGACTGTGCATTGGTGAATATTGGCAGTTCTGTGTTCAAGGAGGGTATGGCATATGTGGCATTGTCACGAGTTAGAACTTTATCGGGATTGTACTTGATTGACTGTGATGTCACAAACATTTGTGCGGATCTAGATTGTGTTAAGGAATACAATAGGTTAAGAAGAGAGTATGCGCCACATTTGCCTCAATATCCTTTGTTTGAGAAACGTGTGGTAGGCCGCAAACGTAGAAATAGCAGTAATAGTAGGGAGGTTGTTGCAAAAAGACTAAAAGTCAATGAACCGAAAATTGTTAGCAGAAAGAAAGTGGATTCTGTTGAAGATGTTGTCGGTTTTCAATTTGAAAACAGTTCTGGTGTCAACTGCTATGCAAATGTAGTGGTTAATGTTCTCTTTTCACTAGAGAGTTTAAAAGAACAGATTCTGTTGAATTCTGAACAAATTTTATGCTGTTTGTTGAATTCTGTTTTCGAGAAATGTAGCAGTGATCGAACAAAAGTAGAAAGTGTGTCTGAAGTTCGTTATCTGTTAGATGAATGTTCAGGTCAAACAGACTTCTCTGAAAATAATCAGCAAGATTGTCAGGAGTTTTTAATGTATATGCTTGATATATTGCAAGTTGAGGGTGTAGATGTAGATCACCTGTTTGGGCTTTCTTATCAATGGCAGCATGACTGCGAGAACTGTATGGTATCAAGTACTACTAGTGTAGACTCAGAAAGATTTATATATTTAACTTTGCCAGACAGTAAATCAGTCTCCTTTAATAAGCTAGTAAATGCAGCGGATCACAACATGGAGTGTAGCCAATGTAAATGTGATATGATGTCAACATTATTTATACGTAGATATGGCCAGTATGTCATTTTAATGATGCAACGATGTAGGCCTGATGGAACAAAATTGTCAACTTTAATAAAAAATTTTGTGGCTTCTCAGCTGTCAATATCAGGGAGGACTTTTGTTACTGTAGCAATTATCTATCACGATGGTCCATCAACAACATCAGGACATTATACAGCTTACTTAAAGTCTGGAAACGGCTGGTCATTCTGTAATGATTCTGTTGTAACGTTCAAAAAAAAATTGCCGTTTGACCTTAAAAATTCTTACCTGGTGTTTTTAAAACCAAAATTTTAAGTAGAGGGAATGTAAGTCTGCAATGCTGTCTCGATTAAAAATTCAACTATATAAACCTAATGCAAGTAAGTCTGCTTCATAGTAAGCAGTATCAGTGTCATAGGAAAAGGAGAACATGACTGACAAAGAAGAGTAAGATATTAGTAGTCCAGGATTGTGAAAATAATCTCAAATATTTTATTTTTGAAAGTTGCGAAAATAGAAAATGTCGGGATTTGATTGGAAGAATTACAAGATTTGCGAATCGCGGCAACATGATTTGGCCTAGTGGAAACATGTGATATAATGAGAGAAGTTTTTTTTCTATGTAACATATTTCACGTATCGATGGAGGTTTTCTTTCAGAAAGTGGCGGGCTGAAAATATTTAAAGCACAACAGAGTGGATGCTGTTTATAGGAGATCCTTCGACGTCATTGAAAGTAAGTTAATTTTAAGAAGTTTTGAAATCAGATTTCTTAGGTTGTATGGGTTTTTTAAACACAGTCATTTTGATTGTGTTTTTTTTTCCCCGCTGTTACATGATGAATACCTTCAAGTCACTGATTTAAGTGAAATTTGATACATTCTGAGAACAGCAAAAATAAACCATTTAACATGTATAATTAATGTTATGCTTTTTGTCCTTATGATATACATTTAGAAATGTGTGGTACATATGGGTAAGGTGAGTTCTGTAAATATCAATTTTAATGCTTAGAGTGCTGTACTTCTGGGTAGTGTTTTTTTTTTATAAAAAAAAGAGGCCTCACCTCAAAGAAAGCTCTTGAAAGCACACATCTTATTTGCATCCTAAAACAATCATTTACAATGTTAGACACAATTTTATTATGACTTTACATCTTTTTTGCGCTGCTATTGCATCACTATTGTGAGACATTAGCAGTGCAAGAAAAACATCATGTTTCAAAATAGGCCTCAGTTCAGCAATATCAAGATACAGTTTCTTTCGAATATATATCTTTAGGATTGTGTAGGGAACGTAGAGAAGCAGAGACTTCTGTAAATGTCAAAGTTGTTGAAAAACTGTTTGTTTTTGAACCTTTTCCCTTGTCTTTTCTAATTTTTAAATACATGTTTTAATATTTTTTGAAATGTTTGTTCTTTGTTTTACAGATTGAAAGTATGAAAAAATATTTAAAAAAGGTAACAAGAATTATAAGGTAAATGTTTTCCACTCTTTTTACCCGCAATGCACTGCTGATGATGTCATTGACAGTATCTCTCATTTACTCTCTCTAGCTGTCTTTCTTTTTACATTATTCTCTGTTTACTTCCCTTATACTAACTCTTCTTTTTTTTTAAAAAAATATTTTTTTTAGTTCGCTTAAAGTTCGCGAACCGGTCAGCGAACTTGAAGCGAACCAAAAGAAATAGAGCTTGCCAGAGTGATAAACATTCTAGCAATTTTGTTTGAAAGGGGAGGTAGTTCTGAAAAGAACTGTTTTTTTTTGTTTTTGTTGTTTTATGTTTTTTTTGTAATTTTTTGAACATTTTTTGATTTTTTTGTATTTTTAGAACTGTTTTATGTTTTTTTTGTGTTTTTTAAGGAGGGGAGACAACAAAAAACAGGCTTTCAAAACGGCTCAACTGGAGCAAAAAAAAAGAAAATTACTTTTTGGGTGCATTAGGGCACTTATGATTTTCATATGCAATGTTCATGAGGTTGACACTCATGTTGCCATATGACAGCATAGCACCACAGTAAATACAAGACACCTTCATGTGCTGGAAGTTACGTTGGATGTTTGGCACAGTCTCTTGTGCCTCTCTTCCCGTCAAAGACAATGTGGATGTAGATCTTGCCACAGGAGTTGCCGTCGGATTGTCTTCAAGATCCCTCAACTCAGCCCGGCTGTAGTTCAAGGGATGCCACCTGCTCATGTGACGGTGCATTGTATAGTTCCCCATACTGTACTTCTTTTCTGTGCCTCTCGACAATCTGTGGTCACAGATGAGGCAGGTGGCATATTTTGCATTCACTTTCTTGGTTCCAGGAGGGATGGTGAAAAACTGCCAGATGAAACTGGTTTTTCGTTTAGAAACCCGGGGCAACTCATCAACAAATTGTTGTCCCTCTCTCTCCTCTTCTTCTTCTTCCTCATCTTCCTCCTCTCTGTTAGTCATAATTTGACTGGGTGGTCCTCTCTTCTTATGGGGAGGTGGAGGTGGTGGTGGGGGTGCACCAGCTGCAGCAACAATGGAAGCCATTGTGGATCTTCAGATAAATGGTCTTTCTCTCACCAAGATGAAAGTCAGAGTGAGGAAATAAGGAGGGGTTTACTTGATTTGGGGAAAACAAAAGTTCTGAGCCAATGAAAAGTGTTATTTTTAGGTCACATGACCTAGTCATACATCATTTGGAAACCAAAAGTGAAATGAACCAATGAGAAGTTTGATAAACAAGTCACATGACCTGTTCCGCTTACGTTACGCGGCGCGCGCCGCGTCCCAGATCGCTTCCGGTTCGCGGTCCGGAGCACTTCCGGGAGCGCTAACGCGGCGCGTCATTAGACGCATTACGCGATAACGTGATACGTCGCGCTTCCGCGGCGCGTCACTGTTCCGCTAACGTAACGTTGACCGGTTCGCGGACTAGATCGCGGCATCAAGATGAGCTAACGGAAAGCTTCCCGGTTCGCGAACTAGAAGCGAAGAAAAAAAATATTAAAAAAAAAATTATCAATAAACATCTAAATATATTTTGGGATTTAAAGAATAATACATTTTACAGCTACAGATGTTAGCTTTTAAAAAACCAATGAAATTCACTGAAAAAACCATAGGTTATAGACCATATATAGTTAGAAATTTGCATTTAAAAAACCATTGAAATTCAATGAAAAAACCATAGGTTATAGACCATATATAGTTAGGAATTCGCATTTACAAAACCTTATTTTACTCGCATAAAACCATTGAAATTCCATATATAGTTAGTTGCGCTAACTATATATCGCGCACCCGCAATCCACTGCTGATGATGTCACATATTACATCATTCATGACATGGTCAGTGACATCACTGATGACATCACTGATGACATCTCAAATGACATCACTGATGACAACATCCAGTGACTGTATGTTTCTGTGAAGTTAAAATATGTCTTACATATTGAAGAATGAGTGGATGTATAAGTGTCTGGATGAAGGATTTAGTAGGTGCATGACTGACTGTATGAGTGAGTGATTAAATGTGTCTCACTGAGTGCATGGGTTAGTGACTAAACTGTCTTAATTTGTGCATCATTATGTCTGTTGTTCTGTAAACTGTTGCATGTGTTGATAAGTAGCTATATGAGTAACTATATGGGTTATTGATTGGTTACCTTAGTATTTGTATGGGAGACTGAGTGTGTGTGTGGGTGGCTGGGAGGTGTATGACTCTGTGCATAGATGTGTGAGCAGTTGATTCACTAGAGGTATGGTTTCAAAAGTGCATGTGGTAACAGCTGTATGGGCGGTTGACTGTGTGCATGAGTGTATTGGTGAGTGAATGGATATCTCAGTGCTACATGTCAAAGTAAGTACATATGTAAAACACAGTACATGTGAGAGTTGACATATATAAATAACTGTGCATAAGAGCCAGTGAATGTGTGAGTGGCTGTATGGATCATTGTGAACTTGTATCAGGGATTGTATAAGAGAGTAAATATGTGTTAGTATATGTTTGAATAAGTAAAGTTTGTATAACTGTATAGTTGAGGAAATGGAGGTGTGATTGATTCTTTGCATGACTGACTAGGTGTGTGAGTAACTCCATGGATGAGTGACAGTCTGTGAGTGTCTGTTTACACTGATTGTATCTAAGGTTATATTAGAGTCTGAAGAGGTTCATCGTATTATCACATGAATGATATCATCAGTGATGTGATCAGTAATGTCAAATGAGATGTTATCAGTGATTTCATCAGTGATGTCATTTGAGATGTCATCAGTGATGTCATCAGTGATGTCATTTGAGATGTCATCAGTGATGTCATTTGAGATGTCATCAGTGATGTCATCAGTGATGTCACTGACCATGTCATGAATGATGTAATATGTGACATCATCAGCAGTGGATTGCGGGTGCGCGATATATAGTTAGCGCAACTAACTATATATGGAATTTCAATGGTTTTATGCGAGTAAAATAAGGTTTTGTAAATGCGAATTCCTAACTATATATGGTCTATAACCTATGGTTTTTTCATTGAATATATATATATATATATATATATATTCACTGAAAAAACCATAGGTTATAGACCATATATAGTTAGGAATTTGCATTTACAAAACCTTGAAAATTCACTGAAAAAACCATAGGTTAGAGACCATATATAGTTAGCTGGACATTTTATTGACATAAAACCAATGAAATTCCATATATAGTTAGTTGCACTAACTATATATCACGCACCCGCAATCCACTGCTGATGATGTCACATATTACATCATTCATGACATGGTCAGTGACATCACTGATGACATCACTGATGACATCTCAAATGACATCACTGATGACATCACTGATGACATCTCAAATGACATCACTGATGACATCATCTAGTGTCTGTGTGTTTTTGTAAAGTTTAAATATGTTTTACATATTGAAGAATGAGTGGATGTATGGAAGACTGAGTGTGTGTGTGGCTGGCTGGGAGGTGTGTGACTCTGTGCATATCAATGTGTACTTGTATCAGTGATTGTATAAGAGAGTAAGTATGTGTTAGTATATGTGTGAAAAGTATGGTGTTCTGTGTTTAACTGTATAGATGAGGAAATCGAAGTGTGATTGATTCTTCACAGGACTGACTAGGTGTATGAGTTCATATGATAGTCTTGTAATAATGAGTGACTGTATGTATGAGTGATTGTATGGGTGAATGAGTGAATGTGTGTGTAGACGTAGGAATCAGTGAGTGCGTATGTAGTAACTGGTATTGGTGTGTCATGATGTCATCAGTGATGTCATTTGAGATGTCATCAGTGATGTCATTTGAGATGTCATCAGTGATGTCATCAGTGATGTCACTGAAGTATGGTGTTCTGTGTTTAACTGTATAGATGAGGAAATGGAAGTGTGATTGATTCTTTACAGGACTGACTAGATGTGTGAGTAACTCCATGGATGTGTGGCAGTGTGTGAGTGTCTGCATAGGTGTATGAGTGCATATGATAGTGTTGTAATAATGAGTGACTGTATGTATGAGTGATTGTATGGGTGAATGAGTGAATGTGTGTGTAGACGTAGGAATCAGTGAGTGCGTATGTAGTAACTGGTATTGGTGTGTCATGATGTCATCAGTGATGTCATTTGAGATGTCATCAGTGATGTCATCAGTGATGTCATTTGAGATGTCATCAGTGATGTCACTGACCATGTCATGAATGATGTAATATGTGACATCATCAGCAGTGGATTGCGGGTGCGTGATATATAGTTAGTGCAACTAACTATATATGGAATTTCATTGGTTTTATGTCAATAAAATGTCCAGCTAACTATATATGGTCTCTAACCTATGGTTTTTTCAGTGAATTTTCAAGGTTTTGTAAATGCAAATTCCTAACTATATATGGTCTATAACCTATGGTTTTTTCAGTGAATTTCATTGGTTTTTTAAAAGCTAATATCTATAGCTGTAAAATATATTCTTTATTACGTGACGTATCACGTAGCCACGTGAGACGCCTCATGACGCGTCGCATAACCGTGACGTATCGGCTCTGCAGCGCAAACAAAACCCGTAACGTAAGCGTGCCGGAGCACGCTTACAGATATATATATTTTTTTTAACCTTAATTAGACAAAATCCACACGTGCACATATCTTGAGGCCTTGCAAAGGCACATCAAACAAACAGTCCCTACAATTTTGTCAAGTTTGCTGGAAATCTATTCCCTTAATTTTTTTTTTACTGTTTCTCTTGGTTTTCCCCTTGTTACGCTTACCGGGACGCTACCCGGTACGCGAACCGGACGCTCCAAAAACACAAGATGGCGGACTCCCGTTACGCTGCCGGTTAGCTGCCCGGTTCGCGTACCGGGAAGCGCCTCTACCGCGAAAAATCGCGGGGGACTTTAATATCCCCCTCATCAATCCTAGGGGGTCAGGAGGGGTTTACCTTGCCCCCTTTCCTTCATTTCCCCCTTCTTTTTTCACCACATCTTGTCTCTGGAACCTACCGAGAGACAAGATGGCGGCCGCTCCGGACTGTTTACAATGTTGACAGCTACGCTGCCGGTTAGCTGCCCGGTTAGCTGCCCGGTGAGCTGCCCGGTTCGCGTACCGGGACGCGCCTCTAGGGCGTAAAATCGCAAAAAAATTATTTTTTTGCCCCGCGGGGCACTTTTATATCCCCCTCATCAATCCTAGGGGGTCAGGAGTGGTCTACCTTGCCCCCTTTCCTTCATTTCCCCCTTTGTTTTTCACCACATCTTGTCTCTCGATCGTACCGAGAGACAAGATGGCGGCCGCTCCGGACTGTTTAGAATGTTGACAGACACCGGAGAGCCAATCAGCTTCGCTTTGCGAAGTTCCGTTACGCGTCAGGTACGCAAACCGGGGCGCTAACCGGAGCGCTGTCACAGATATATATATTTTTTTTAAACGTTAATTTCTCAAAATCCACTGGAGCACATATATTGAGACATAGCAAAGGCACGTCGGGCAAACCATATCTACAATGTTGCCAAGTTTCATGTAAATCTATTCAGCCGTTCGAGCTAAAAGTGAGTCCAACCGCCCTATGGAAAAATGAATGGGAAAAACGTGTTTTGGGACTCCCTTGTTTCTCGGCCCCCCCCTTGACGAAACCCCCCCATATTTTCAGGGGCTGCTCAGAAACGAAATGTGCCATTTTCCTGAAAATTTCAGCCAATTCCGTCCACAAACGCCAAAGTTATTAGACATAGAATTTTCAGAAATCCCATAGAGAAAAAATCCTAACTATATATACCCACTGGCTATCGCCAGTAGGTAATATACATATATAAACATATATAATCTGCATATCTATATAAATATAAATGCATGCATACATATACAT
This sequence comes from Lissotriton vulgaris, assembly GCF_964263255.1. Lineage (NCBI taxonomy): Eukaryota > Metazoa > Chordata > Amphibia > Caudata > Salamandridae > Lissotriton > Lissotriton vulgaris. Next base: position 732,991,712 of record NC_141699.1, read on the forward strand.
ATATGCATACATATGCATGTTATTTACATGAAAGTTTTAAAAACACTAATAAAAGCAAAGCTAAAAAGCCACCTCATTACAAACAGAATGGCTTTAACTTAAACGAGGGCGAGATCTATTGCATTTTCAATGCTTGTTTTCTTTGGTTCTATCAAGAAGGCATTCAGATGTTTCACACATTTGCCATAAATTCTGAATGTTAGCACTCTAGTTGCTCATTAGATCACTGTAGTAAAGCTAGTGCTCACCAGGGAAGTCTGCTGCTAATCATGGTGTGCAGCCATTTTCCCGCATTTTTTATCCCACAGACTTTCAGTCCGGATACCATTATCCCGCAAGGTCATTGACCTCGCATACCATTATCCCGCATTTTTTCAAAACGCATGTGCATTTATCGCGCATGCCTTTACAAAGAATTACGTTTTAAAGGCATGTATGGTAAATGCATTTGCGTTGTGAAATCCACGATGACGAGAGAGGTAAGTGGGTTTGTGTTAATTTTTTCGTGGGTTAGTGATTGTGTAGTGTAGTGTAGTGTTGTGTAGTGTAGTGTTGTGTTAGTGTAGTGTAGAGTTGTGGTGGTTGTTTAGTGTAGGGTCATGCTGGGGCTAGTGTTTTAGGGTTTAGGGTAGTGTTGTAGTGTTTGCGTAGTGTAGGGTCATGCTGGGGTGTAGTATTTTAGGGTTTAGGGTAGTGTTGTAGTGTTTGTGTAGTGTAGGGTCATGCTGGGGGTAGTGTTTTAGGGTTTTGGGTAGTGTTGTAGTGTTTGCGTAGTGTAGGGTCATGCTGGGGGTAGTGTTTTAGGGTTTTGGGTAGTGTTGTAGTGTTTGCGTAGTGTAGGGTCATGCTGGGGTGTAGTGTTTTAGGGTTTTGGGTAGTGTTGTAGTGTTTGCGTAGTGTAGGGTCATGCTGGGGTGTAGTGTTTTAGGGTTTTGGGTAGTGTTGTAGTGTTTGCGTAGTGAAGGGTCATGCTGGGGGTAGTGTTTTAGGCTTTTGGGTAGTGTTGTAGTGTTTGCGTAGTGTAGGGTCATGCTGGGGGTAGTGTTTTAGGGTTTTGGGTAGTGTTGTAGTGTTTGCGTAGTGTAGGGTCATGCTGGGGGGTAGTGTTTTAGGGTTGTGGGTAGTGTTTGCGTAGTGTTGGGTCATGCTGGGGGTAGTGTTTTAGGGTTTGGGGTAGTGTTGTAGTGTTTGCGTAGTGTAGGGTCATGCTGGGGGTAGTGTTTTAGGGTTTAGGGTAGTGTTGTAGTGTTTGCGTAGTGTAGGGTCATGCTGGGGGTAGTGTTTTAGGGTTTTGGGTAGTGTTGTAGTGTTTGCGTAGTGTAGGGTCATGCTGGGGGTAGTGTTTTAGGGTTTAGGGTAGTGTTGTAGTGTATGCGTAGTGTAGGGTCATGCTGGGGGTAGTGTTTTAGGGTTTAGGGTAGTGTTGTAGTGTTTGCGTAGTGTAGGGTCATGCTGGGGGTAGTGTTTTAGGGTTTCGGGTAGTGTTGCAGTGTTTGCGTAGTGTAGGGTCATGCTGGGGTGTAGTGTTTTAGGGTTTCGGGTAGTGTTGTAGTGTTTGCGTAGTGTAGGGTCATGCTGGGGGTAGTGTTTTAGGGTTTAGGGTAGTGTTGTAGTGTTTGCGTAGTGTAGGGTCATGCTGGGGTGTAGTGTTTTAGGGTTTTGGGTAGTGGTGTAGTGTTTGCGTAGTGTAGGGTCATGCTGGGGGTAGTGTTTTAGGGTTTAGCGTAGTGTTGTAGTGTTTGCGTAGTGTAGGGTCATGCTGGGGGTAGTGTTTTAGGGTTTAGGGTTGTGTTGTAGTGTTTGCGTAGTGTAGGGTCATGCTGGGGGTAGTGTTTTAGGGTTTAGGGTTGTGTTGTAGTGTTTGCGTAGTGTAGGGTCATGCTGGGGGTAGTGTTTTAGGGTTTAGGGTAGTGTTGTAGTGTTTGCGTAGTGTAGGGTCATGCTGGGGTGTAGTGTTTTAGGGTTTTGGGTAGTGTTGTAGTGTTTGCGTAGTGTAGGGTCATGCTGGGGGTAGTGTTTTAGGGTTTAGGGTAGTGTTGTACTGTTTGTGTAGTGTAGGGTCATGCTGGGGGTAGTGTTTTAGGGTTTAGGGTAGTTTAGTTGTTTAGTGTATGCTAAAGGCATATTCGTTCTAAAAGTTTTCGTTATTTTAATTTGCGGCCTAATAGTACAAGCGGGATTTTTTTTGCGGACTGATGGTATGCGGGATTTCGTCATATATTCGCTAATCATATTTTCTATGGCAAAATGAACCCCCTCATTTTGTTCCTTTTTAAATTAAATGTTTTAAGAGTTACCACTTTATTCCAATCAAGATGGCTTCAGGTGTGCCATACCTTTGTAATAAGTAGGACTGTTAGCACTCTAGTTGTTCTTTAGAACACTCTGGGACATTCTGTCATTGGGCTATAGTTGGGCTACATCTGGCTGATATTTGGGCTGCATTTGTTTTTTTTGTCTCTGGTGGCCATCTTTGGGCTACATTGGGCTACATTGGGCTACATTTGGGCTCCAACATATATATAGCCCAATGTAGCCCAATATATATTTTTCAAAGTTAATTTTTGTAAAAACCACTGGAGCCTATATCTTGAGACATAGCAAAGGCACATCGGGCTACCAGTCCCTACAATTTTGCCAAGTTTGGTGTAAATCCATTCAGCCGTTCAGGCTAAAAGTGAGGCCAACCGCCCTATGGAAAATTGCATGGGAAAAACACGTTTTGGGACCCCCCTTTTTTCTCGGCCCCCCCTTGACGAAACCCCCCCAAATTTTCAGGGGCTGCTCAGAAACAAAATGTTCCATTTTCCTGAAAATTTCAGCCAATTCTGTCCTCAAACGCCAAAGTTATTCGACATAGAATTTTCAAAAATCCCATAGGAAAAAAATCCTAACTATATATACCTACTGGCTATCGCCAGTAGGTAATATATATATATATATATATATATATACATATATATATATATATATATATATATATATATATATATATATATATATATTTTTAGATATATATATATATATATTCTCGGAAAAAAACATAGGTTTCACACCAGTTATAGTTAGCTGGAAATTTTACTGACATAAAACCAATGAAATTCCACGTTATAGTTAGTTGGACTCACTATAACTTGCGTGTGTAATGCACTGCTGATGACATCACATATTACATCACTCATGACATGGTCAGTGACATCACTCATGACATCACTGATGACACCATCCAGTGAATGTGTGTCTTTCTGAAAAATAAATTGTTTTATTTATGTATATGTAAAGGTCGATGGAAGAATAAATGTTTAAATTATTGTCTTAATTAATGTTTTTAAAAAAATGATTGGTTAACTGGCTTATTAAGTGTATCATAGTGAATACATATATTAGCGAGTAATGTTTAAATATTTAAATGTTTGTATCAGTGTTTCACTTTGTGTATAAGTGGCTGCATGGGTTGGTGAGTAGCTATATGTGTGTGTATATGGGTTATTAGATGTTTTTTTAGTATCAGTATGAGTGTCTGTATGGTTTGGTGGGGGTGTTACTTAGCATATAGACGCATCAATGACTGACTCACTGTTTATATGTTTTTTGAAGACAGCATATGTGCAGGACTGTATGGGTAGATGAGTGTGTATATGTGTGTGTTAGTGAGTGAATGACTGTCTCAGTAGTGTCTTTATCAGTAACTACATATGTTTTAATCTAGTATATGTGAGTATTGATATATTTAAGTCAGTATATGTGAGAGTGAGAGATTGAAACAGTTCCTGTTTAAATAAGTATGTGTTTTTATAAGTGATTGTTTAAGAGAGTAAGTATGTGTAAGTTTCCTTAGAAGTAAGGTGGTAGTGTGTGTATATCTTTATATGTTAATAAATGGATGTTTATTAGTTTATTTGCATGTGTGAATATGTGTGTGAGTAACTTTTTGATGACTGTCGGTGTGTAACAGGATGTATAGGTGTATCACTACATATGATGAGTGAGTATATGTATGAGTGACTATATAGAACTGTTGTTGAATGAGTGGATGTGTATATAGATGGTGGAATTACTGAATTGGTTGTTGTAACTGGTATGGGTATATCCACTTTTTTGAAAATGTTAGTTTCTATTCTTGATTATATGTTTCAAGGGTTACTTTACAGTGAAAGGAGGTCTGTCACTCTGTCACAAGGATGGTGTCATCAGTGGTGTCATGAGTGATGTCACTGACCATGTCATGAGTGGTGTAATATGTGATGTCATCAGCAGTGCATTACACACGCAAGTTATAGTGAGTCCAACTAACTATAACGTGGAATTTCATTGGTTTTATGTCAGTAAAATTTCCAGCTAACTATAACTGGTGTGAAACCTATGATTTTTTCAGTGAATTTAATAGGTTTTTTAAATGCTAATTCCTAACTATAACTGGTGTGAAACCTATGGTTTTTTCAGTGAATTTCATAGGTTTTTTAAATGCTAATTCCTAACTATAACTAGTGTGAAACCTATGTTTTTTTCAGTGAATTTCATAGGTTTGTTAATAGCAAATTTCTATAGCTATGAAATGTAACATTTTCTAAAATGAATCCTATTTTGTATATTTATGTAATACTATTTTTTTAATATATATTGTTCAAGTTTTTTTTTTTTTTTTGCCTTTGAGCGCACCCGTTACGCGTACCGGTGTGCGCACCGGTAAGCGCATATTTTTGGGCGCGTACCAGGTCACGTTCCGTTAGCGCACCCCAAAAAAAATAAAAAAAAATAATGAAGGAGTGAGCATAAGGAGAGGGACAGAGAGAGTGGTGTAAAGAGAAAGAAAGCTAGAGGTAGGAACACACTGGGACTGTGTAATAGGTAGTAAGACAGAGAAAAGGTGTAAGAGGAAATAACTGAGAAAAGGAAAATGAATAAGGGAGCAAAAGAAGAGAAGAAAGAGGAAGAAGACTAAAGCAGAGGTTCTGGGAGAATGTGAATGGGTGACGAAAGTAAAAGGAAGGAAAGTAAAGGATGGACAATGACAGGTAGTGACGGAACTAGAGAAAAAGAACAGCGGTGATGGAGGGAAAGAAAAGAGCAATGAGTGAAAGTAAAGAGGGGTGAAAGAGGGTGGAAAAAAGTGTAAGACATGGGGAGTGACAGAGAAAAAGAACAGAGAGAGTAAAGGAAGGAGTGACAGAAAGGCACCAAGTGAACCAGAAAAAAAGGGAAGTTAGTGAGTGTGGGTGAGCAGTGGCACTAAAAGAATTTGAATGTGGTAGGAAAGTAAGGAAAAGAGTAACTGAAGGAAGCAGACTAAGGAAACAAGGGTGAGGTAGGGTGAGGGAAAAGTAGTGAGGTTAAAACAAAAGGTGATGAGAAATAGTCACACTTACCATTTCATTAATGTAAACGTACTTTTATGTTTAAACTACACTTTAAATCTGTGAAAGACAAAAGAAAAAAAGTTATAATTAGTAAAATATATATTTTAAATTAGAAGGAATGGGTCAAGAGGTTAAAAATCTAAAAAAAATGTACTAAGAAATAAAGCAAGAGTGAAGGATACAATAACGAAAATAAAGTAATGTACAAGGACAAAAAAAGGGAAAAAGAAATAGAAGGAGAGCAAATTACTGAAGGTAAGTAAGATACCAAAACAAAATCAGGAAAGAGAAGTAAGTAAAAGGAGAATGAGTGAAAGGGAAAGGAGTCTAATTGAGGATCTATTTACAAGAAAGAGGAATAGAAGATGAATGAGAGTGACTAAAGGGGAGTCACAGAGTGAAGGGATGAAGGGAATGAGGTTAATATAGAATGATAGTGGAAAAAGGAGTGAGAAAGTAACTACACAGAAAGACTAAGGGAAGGACTGAATGAAGTGCAGTACAATGAGTGAAGAAAGGAAAAAGAGTAAAGGAGCAAAACAAGGATAGAGAGGGGAAGAGAACTAAAGCAGTGGTACTGAGAGAATGTGAGAAAGCTGAAAAGTGGTGCAAGGGACAGAGGAAATGCAGACAGTTGAAATTGGATTGAGGGGTTGTGAAAGAAGTGGAGTAAAGAAACAGCGATGAAACAAAGTGAAAAAAGGCAGTGTAAGTGAGTAAAGAGAGCTAAAAGTGGGTGGAAAAATGGAAAATTAGTGTGAAACAATGGGAATACAATAAAAATTACACAATGCAAACTACAGAAATATTTATAGAACATGTTAAATAGTTTATTTTTGCTGTTCTCAGAATATATTGAATTTCACTAAAAACAGTGAGTTCAAACTCTTCATCATATAACAGCGGGAAAAAAAACACAATCTAAAAGATTGTGTTTTAAAAAACCCATATAAAGTTACAAATGATATATGTACACTAATCTTTGATTCACTTACTTTTCCATGAGGCCAAATAGTAGATAATGAAGGTCCTTTTCATACGAAAATTTTTCTGCTGTTCTCTTAAACTTCCATTTCATCGACTTTCTATAAAAAAAGCTCTAGGAACATCTGAAATATTTGTCAACGTTTTCATTTTCCTCCTTGTGTTAACTAAAAACTTATTGCTCATACCTTCAACTATCCTTACGGCAAAATAGTGTCAGATATATGAGTATATTTTGAAATTTCTCTAATTAAACTCTGAAATTACCGTTTACACGAAGTTTTCAAAGAAAAGCACATATAACATTTTCACAATGTTTTAAAATTCATATCCCTTTTTTGATCACTCATGTTGAACATTTCCTATAATACTGATATCACTTACTATGAGATCCACTTACAGTACCTATTTGACATAAATATTTTAAACATAAGACTAACTAAGCAACTAACCTTTATTAACTGCACCCATCTTCATAGACCAATTACCTTTGCTAAAATGTTTGTTTTAAAAACACTAGGTAAGAATTTTTTAAGTCAAAAGGCAAAAGTTGTTTATAAGTCAAATGAGAATCATTGCAGTAACTCCAACCTTTTTGACATTTTAAGTAGCATGTATAATGTCCGGATGTTGTTGAAGGACCATCGTGATAAATAATAGCTACAGTTGTAAAAGATCTTCCTGCAATTGATAACTGAGAAGCTACAACATTTTTGATACAAGTTGTAAATTTAGTTCCATCAGGTCTACATCGTTGGAAAACTAAAATCACATACTGACCATAACTTTGTATAAATAATGTGGACAGCATTGGACACTTACATTGGGTACACACCATATTATGATCAGCTGCTTTAACTAGATTATTAAATGGCACTGATTTGCAGTCTGGTAAAGTTAAATATATAAATCTTTCAGTGTCTATTCTAGTAGTACTTGATAAACTACAATTCTCGCAGTCATGCTGCCATTGATAAGAAAGGCTAAAAAGATTTTCTACATCTACACCTTCATCTTCCAAAACACCTGACAATCCTGCTGAATTTTCTGTGAAAATTTTTCTTGACCAGAACACATATCTAAAATATTTCGAATTTCTGTTACACTTTCTATTTTTGCTCTATCACTGCTACATTTCTCAAACACAGAATTCAATAAACCGCACAATCTTTGATCCCGATTTTCAACAATCTGTTCTTGTAAAGTTTTAAGAAAAAAAACAACATTAACCACTACATTAGCATAGCAGTTGACACCAGAACTGTTTTCAAATTGAAATCCAACCACATCTTGAACAGAACCCTTTTTCTTTCTGCTTACAATTATATTTTCATCTACTTTTTGTCTTTTTGCTACTACCTCACTACAATTACTCTCATTTCTTCTTTTTCGGCCAACCACACGTTTTTCAATCAGAGGATATTGTGGCAAATGTGGAGCATACTCTCTTCTTAATCTATTGTATTCTTTAACACAATCTAGATCTGCACAAATCTTTGTGTCATCACACTTAATCAAATACAATCCAGATAAAGTTCTGACTCGTGATAATGCCACATATGCCATACCCTCTTTAAACACAGAACTTCCAATGTTCACCGAAGCACTATCTACACTTAAACCTTGAGATTTATGAATTGTCACTGCATATGCCAAACAAACAGGAAACTGTTTTCGGTGAACATATAAGTCTTTTACAAGCAAAAACCTAGCAGAACAACGACTGATTTGTTGAACTTGCTCAATGCCATCAAATTTAATTTTTAAAAATTCAATTAGATCTCTATTTCTATAATTCATAAAATCAACAACATGACCCATTGCTCCATTTACCAGACCTCTTTCAACATTTAAATTCCTTCTCAAAATGATACGACAATTAAAACACACATTCAGAGTCTTTTCAAAACCAGCTGTTTTAGAGATACTCTTGTCTAATGAATCCAAGTTTGTTTTCAAATTTTCTGACAAAATAATTGTTGCTGCCATATGCTCAATTTTATCTATTGCTTCTAGTTTTACAATCTCTTCATTTTCTAACTCTAACATTTTGTTGTTGAAGATGGAACATTCTTGCAGAGTTGGCATCAAACATATTCAAGATTTGTTCGCAGTAATTTTCTTAAAAATATTCTCTGGAAGAATGTTTTCATTTGGATACAAATTTGAAATTAATCGTGCATGTGAAGCTTCTTTCACATGCTCGCTTACTTTTCCGATTCTTACATATTGTAGAATTTTTTTATAATCCTCATTCTTTGCCTGTCGCATATTTTGAAACAGTTCTGCATATTTGAAATTTAGCCATATATTAACATTTCCAATGCTTCCAAGGGATTTCCTGGTATCTTCATGCGTGAGCATTTTAAACACTGGTTGTCCTTTTACTGGAGTCAACTGCAATAGATCTCCAAAAACAATAATGTGTTTTCCTCCAAATAACATATCATACTCTGTTCTAAGAATTTCTTGCATTCTCAAATGCACAAAAACAAGCATTAGATTTGAGACCATGCTTACTTCATCAATGATAAGAAGTTTCATTTTCTTCAGGACTCTTGAAACTTCAGAACACCCCCCTGTGCATTTACAAAACCTTATTTTACTCACACAAAACCATTGAAATTTCATATATAGTTAGTTGCACTAACTATATATCGCGCACCCGCAATCCACTGCTGATCATGTCACATATTACATCATTCATGACATGATCGGTGACATCACTGATGACATCACTGATGACATCACTAATGACATCTCAAATGACATCACTGATGACATCACTGATGACAACATCCAGTGACTGTATGTTTCTGAAAAGTCAAAATATGTCTTACATATTGAAGAATGAGTGGATGTATAAGTGTCTGGATGAAGGATTTAGTAGGTGCATGACTAACTGTATGAGTGAGTGATTAAATGTGTCTCACTGAGTGCATGGGTTAGTGACTAAACTGTCTTAATTTGTGCATCATTATGTCTGTTTCTCTGTAAACTGCTGCATGTGTTGATCAGTAGCATAATGATTAAGTATATGGGTTAATGTTAGGTTGCCCAAGTATTTGTATGAGAGAGTGAGTGTGTGTGTGGGTGGCTAAGAGGTGTGTGACTATGTGCATAGATGTGTGAGCAGTTGATTCACTAGATGTATGGGTTAAAAACTGCATCTGGAAACAGCTGTATTGATGGTTGAGTGAATGGATATCTCAGTGCTACATGTCAAAGTAAGTACATATGTAAAACACAGTACATGTGAGAGTTGACATATATAAATAACTGTGCATAAGAGCCAGTGAATGTGTGAGTGGCTGTATGGATCATTGTGAACTTGTATCAGGGATTGTATAACAGAGTAAATATGTGTTAGTATATGTTTGAATAAGTAAGGTGTGTATAACTGTATAGTTGAGGAAATGGAAGTGTGATTGATTCTTTGCATGACTGACTAGGTGTGTGAGTAACTCCATGGATGAGTGACAGTCTGTGAGCGTCTATTTACTCTGAGTGTATCTAAGATTATATTAGAGTCTGAAGAGGTTCACCGTATTATCACATGAATGATGTCATCAGAGATGTGATCAGTAATGACAAATGAGATGTCAACAGTGATGTCATCAGTGATGTCATTTGAGATGTCATCAGTGATGTCATCAGTGATGTCATCAGTGATGTCACTGATCATGTCATGAATGATGTAATATGTGACATGATCAGCAGTGGATTGCGGGTGCGCGATATATAGTTAGTGCAACTAACTATATATGAAATTTCAATGGTTTTGTGTGAGTAAAATAAGGTTTTGTAAATGCTAATCCCTAACTATATATGGTCTATAACCTATGGTTTTTTCAGTGAATATATATATATATATATTACCTGCTGGTGGTCGCCAGTATGTAGTTATAGTTAGGACCTAGTTACCATAGGAAAATTGCAACATTCTATCACAATAACTTTGGCGCCAGTTTACGAATCTTCGCAAAATTTTCAAAACTCTGAAACTGGGGTGCTCCGGTCCGCTCCTATCTTAAAAGTTTCTGGGTGATTTGGCAAGCAGGGGGCGAGAAAAATGGGGGGTTCCAAAACATGTTTTCTCCATGTTATTTTCCATAGGAAACTATAGACACGGCTACAGCCCGAACTGCTGAATGGAATTAAACCAAATTTGGCAAAAAGGTAACCCTTGTTTCAGAAAGAGCCCATTTTGTTAAATGGTGTAAATCCATTCAGTAGTTGCTCCAAAATCGAAATAAAAAAATATCGATATATAGAGGCCTGCAGGATCCGGGCAACCTGCAGTTTAGGATCCACGCACCCTGACAATCATGAGGTGCATTTTTATTGGCTGTCAACACTCCAAACCAGGAACTATTGGCAGCCATCTTGTGTCTCAGTAGAACCGAGACAAAAGAAAACAGTAAAATAAAGGCGCAAAATAATAAAAGGGGGCATGGTTGTAACGCCCTTACCCTCTAGGCCTGCTTAGGGCCAAAAAAAGCTTTATTTTAAAAATGCTGATATGCGCGCAGGGTGCGCGGATCCAGGCGCAAAAAAATAAAAAAACGAAGTTCAGGTTCTCGCGCTTTGTTTTAATAAAAAACTCCCGGGTGAGCCAGGTCCAGGTGGCAGAAAAAAATATTTGGGGCCACAATCCCCCCCACACTGTCCCGGGGACCACCAACCCCTGGGGCTCTGATTTTTTTTTATGTGGGGGCATCCAAGCCCCCCCAAGCACCAGGGACCACCACCTCCCTGGGGCTTTTGAAATGTGTGAGGGGGGTTGCGGGCCTGGAGCCTGTGATGGCCCTGGGGACTGCCACCCCACAGGGCCGGCTCCTGCAGTGTCCCAGGGTGCCCAACCCAGGAACACTGCTGGTTGCTACGGTAGGGCGGGAGCATGTCTCTGACACTACTGTAGCAAACTCTGCTTTGGATTTTGGAAATCCAAAGAAGAATTGCTTTTCCACCTGGGGAGCTGCATGTCAGCTGCATGTGGAAAATCAATGCCGGCTCCCAGAGGATGCGGGGAGCTGGCAGGGACCGTGGGGGCATTGGGGCTCCCCCCACAAACCCCATCTAAGTGCCATGGCCTCTGGGGATGGGGCCTCCAGGGCTAATCGAAATTAGTGGGAGGAGGCAGTTTTCTTTACAGAAACATTTGGAGTCGCGACCCGAGCGCAATGCTCAGCTCAGCCCCCTGGTGTGAACATGCTGGAAGCACGACTCCCAGCGTGGCCCCCTGGTGTGAACACGGTGAGTGCGCAACTCCAAAACGTGCTGGGTGAGCGAGTCAAAGCTGAAAATATGTAATATTTTTGTAATATAAATCTAGGTTATATGTTAGGATCTTGGGTGGCTCTAAGAAGAGCCTTTGTGTTTATTGGGTGA